>NC_081410.1:671819409-672132742 GCF_030272615.1 Cryptomeria japonica | reverse complement strand
TGTATGCCATTCTGAAATTGTATGACAATGTTCCCTATACAGCATCTTGTACCTACTTCAGTATTTATCACATCTTTAGCTAAATAGATTACAAATTTATGGTTTTCATCTTAACAATCTAAACTTAAAACCTGTTTCTGTGATATTTTGCAGCTCACGACAGGGTATCTTACAAACTCTGCATTTTTTGGCCCTTTGTAATGTATTGCTTCAATTGTTGAAACAGACCATATCTTCGATCATTAAGACCTTCAGCTCTATTGCTCGCTCATGAAAACCATCAATTGTATGCCAATATTTTAAAGCTCAAGACAGTGTATCTAACAAACTATACATGTTGGCCCTATACACTGCAATCTCCATGCTGCTGTTTGCCAAACTCCTATCTGCTCACCATTGCATGGAAAATGCAACTGCTAGTTGTATTTATATTGTATCAGGAAAATATGCTTGAGTGGGATTTCTATGCTGATATTAGTGGAGAGGTTTGGTTTGCGACTCACAGATTAAATAGTCTATGGTCCTCATGAATCTGGTGGGCTACAAAATTAAAGGAGGACCAATGAGTTGTTGTTAAGAGTCAACTGCAGGAATTCCTTTCATGATATATTTAATTTTTTTTTTCTAATTTAGTTAATTTGAATTTTTAATTAAATTTATTTCAATGAATTTAACTATTTTTAATATTAGAATTTTAAATTTTTGACATAAATAATAGAAATTGAATGTTAAAAAATAAAGAATGACATTCATGTATAACTGAAATCTTAAATATGTGAAAATATATCTCAAAACATAAAGTATTATAGGAAAGTGCTTGATTTTATTTCTATAAATATGTGTATCTTACAAATGTGTAGAATGATTTAATCACTTTTTAAAACATGGAGATCATATTTATAGCACACTTTCATGAAGTCCTATAGCTTCTCATTGTGTGTTCATCTTTTGTCTTGGCTTTTAAATTGTTGGATTTTGCTACAAAATGACAGATTTCTCATGCAGCTTGGAAATGAAAGAATTTAGTGTTTAGTAGGACAGCTTGATCATCTTCTATCATGATACCTATTAAATCTAGAAACTCGATAGATTTCATCTAGAGACTCTACATTTAGAGTTATACATCTTTCCAAGTAACATGAAAAATTCACAATATGCAATTACTATGGCTTTTCAAGGACAAGACTTCTAAAATGTAGGAAGCATTAGTACCATTTCTGAAGGCTGTAAAAAGGTAATCAATTTTGCTTCTTAGGGCATTACAATTAGACTTTGTGTAGGTTTATCATGTGTGTACCACATTAATCAACTTTTGCACCTATTAATGTTGTATATTTGTTTTCCATCTTTTTTAGACCAACAAATTATGGATAGGAAACATTTTTGGGAGTTAATCTTAAAATAGATTGACAAAAATTTTACACAAATTAGCCAACCAACTCATGTTGAGCAATGAGAGGTAGAATATGGATGCTAAATTTGTGTCGATTGAACTATTATGACTAGCTTTTATTTTAGAAATAGAGTCAACAAAAAGGACATAGGGCATTGGATCTCTTGGCATCCCTTGAATGAAAGTTAAAACATCAATCCTATCTCTAAAAAATAACTAAAGCAATTGGAAGGGCTTAAAAACAAAAATGTAATTGGAATTAAATGGGTATTTAGAAATAAACTTAATGAAGATGGTAAGGTAATCGGAAACAAAGCAAGATTAGTGTGTAAGGGATATCCACGGAAAGAAGGAATTGATTACAATGAAACCTTTACACCGGTAGCTAGAATTGAAACAATCAGACTATTCTTAGCTTTTGCAGCACGCAAGAACTATAAAGTATATCAAATGGATGTTAAATGTGCATTTTTAAATGGAGATCTTGAAGAGGAAGTTTACATTGAACAAATGATCAAAGATGGTTTGGGAAAACATTCTTGTTTGGGTTGTATAGTTCCATCTTTCATTTTGCAAATAACTTGTTTGATGTGTGTTTTATGACACCTCGAATATAGAATAAAGTATTGAATACTCTATCATCTCTTGAACAAAATCTTCCCAAATGCTGAATTGAATGATCACTTGAGATGATTCCAAGGTTTATACTGTCAGGTCTTGATGTGTGGATAGTCTTAATGGTTGATGTGATTGCTAGTAATCCAAGGGAGCTCACATAATTGTTCTTAGGAGATGACCACTCAAAAGCAAAGAAATAGCCTATGAGTCTGATTATACTTCCAAAAGATTTTCATTGAAATGCATTTTTTACTACTACTAATGACTTATGAAAAAAAATGGTAAAAAGGGATAGGGTTTTGAGTTACCCTAATTTAATCCTAGAAAGCAAGGGATAATGAACGACTTAGTGAAACTCAACCATACTTTGTTTCACCATGCAATGAACAACTAGGCAAAGCTGGTGCGATCTTCTAAGGAAAGAAAATGATGTTCAAATCACTATTAACTACCATCAATACCATCAAAGGTATGCATATCAATGAGTGAAGAGTAATTGAAGTTAAGATTCTTTTGACAGTTCAAACTAGCCATGCACTACAATTTATAATCAACAAATTGTAAATAGTATGAAATTACAAGTTTCACGATGAGTCATCCACACTAACTTCCATTTAACTAAAATACTTAACCAAATTTAAATTTACTTGAGAAGATGGAAAACCATGCAAATACTCCAAGATAGCATATAAAATCACCAAGCTTCAATGCCTTACATTTATTTGGCAACACTATAGCAACAATCTTATGAGTTACAAATGAAATGAGGTAGCTTATATAGAGTTCCAAATACAAACAGAAGGCCAAGATCAACCTAAAATTAATGACCAAGATTAACCACCTAAACCCTAATTAGGGTTTGTTACAACCAAATACCTAATTGGCAACTTTATTAAATATCAACTAATAAAAAAGAAACAAGTTTCTTGGTGCAAACTATAATGATGGATCCATCGATAATAAAATTCAAAGCCACATAGGATCATAACAAACTATCATCTAGAAGTTTGTTCCCCTTATCTCTTTCCCTACAAGCATATTCGATGAATCTGGACATAATGATGTTGAGCTCTTCCATTGGTACACTTGGCATGATCTCGAATTCTTTTTCCATGAATGTTAAGTCAGCTAAGGCTGAAGCAAATATCTTTTCCCAATAAGGTCCTAAGTCTTGAACATTGCTAACAAATACCATGAATGACTGAATGTCATCTAGACGTTCCTCTGGAATTGCTTTTGTAGGCCTGAAGAAGACACATCTTTCTCTTTCCATCAACTTATTAGTAATCAAATCTTCACCCTCTTTCACTCCTCCAAGTATCACTCCAGTTGTGACGATGACTCTATCATATATACCCTTGATCATTTCCTCAACTTGTGCACAAACTCTGTTGATTCCACAAACATATCCTTCCTCATCTTGAGTATGTAATGCCATCTATAAAAAATTGTATGCTTGGTGAACTTCCACCACTCCACCATCCACTAAAGTTCATTTAGGGATGTCCATCAATACTTGTAGTCACTGAATGGTTAGCTCTTTGACACTGCTAAATTCCTCATATGAGGTAAGTAGAACTTGAATCCTATCTTGGATAGAAGTGACACTAAAAAATGTACACCAATTCACCAACAAATTCTTTTTCCTTAGCAAAAGCATTATCCATCAATCTTCTCACAACTTGGGATGTTGTCTAATTGAAAACTGATTACAAATGGCTGGTAACATTCATACTACAAGATTCGGCTCACTGGCTTGCTATATACATGCTCAATTACCTAATTGGTTAACTCCGGACCTCTAAATATTAAGATATATCTTCTATCTTCTCTGTGATGAATTATGGTGCTTAATTACATTGATATATATGCTCAAGAGAGATCCACATCAGCCCAAGAGAGATCAAATGCCGAAGAACAAGATCTAACATGAAAAACCACCAGGTCGGCCTCCACCAAAGATAATCCTCCAAAAAATCCAAAGGAAGAAATGTGGATCAAAGGGAAGGTCAATCACATGCCAAGGAACATTGGGATCAATGAACTGAAGCTCCTCAAGCTATGAGAAGGATCCACAAGATTCGCCAATAGAAAATAGGTCCAAGCAGTAAACCGTCTCAAAATCTGGAAGCGATAAATTGTCAGAAAATGATCCAAACGTCCCACGGTTTAGGAATAAGGAAGATACAATCATGGTTACAAGCAAATACAACTCCGTAAGATCCGGTGAGCAAATGCAAGAAAATGTAGGAAGAAATGCTAAAACTACAAAACAAAAATAAAACTGAAAATAAATGTTCTTGGTTGATGCAAGATTGCCAAGAACTGGGAATGCTCCTACATCAATTCAACTCTTCAATCTCTTGTTCAGATGTAGTAGGCCCTAAGTCAATGGTTTCAACATCATATTGATCAGGAGTGATCTCATCTTTTGTCTTATCCACCCTTGGAGTAGCTATTTGCAATGTGTGTGTCCCTGCACTGTCCCTTGTTATCTTAGAGAATTCAGTAGCTCTCTTTTTCTCAACTATTTCGCCAATTCTCTCCCAAGTTATCTATTGTATCCTCTTCCACTGCTATTACCTCCTTGGTCATTCCATCTCGCAACCATGCTGGGATAGTTGATTTCTCTTCTCTCTCTTCTAACTCTTTGGGTCCTTGATATTCTTGGGAAGGAGACTTCCTTCCTTCGTTCACATCTTCATCCATGATGTTAACATCTTCATTCATTATAGATGTTTCAGATCTACAATTTATCCTTGCACAATCAGATTAACTTTTGGTGGCAATCTTGTTTCTTGGGCTACTCTTCCACTTCTATTATTTTATATGGTGGACTTGAAGGATTCATTCACACCTAGCCCCTCACTTTTCCTTAATGATTGACTCTCTATGATAGATGCTTGGTTCATAGTACTCTCTTGAAGAGATGAAGTGCTAGTGGAAAGATGATTGGCACTAGTCTTTTGTCTCTTTTGTCTTGATCCTTCCTTATGACTTTCTTTCCTTTTAGACCCCTTAGGTTGAGATGTTTGGGTTGCTCCCTCCCCCAAAAACATACTCTATATCATCATTGAATGATTGGGAATCCAAATTCCCCATCACCTTATAGGTTAATTCTACATTTTGTTCTTTGAGCTTCTTAACCTATACATCGACCCACCTTTGTGTGTATTGTAGGATAGGCTTCATCACTTCCTCCAATTTTGGTGATTTCTATTTATGATGCAGGAGCATCCCCGGTTCGCAACAATCTTGCATCAACTAAAAACATTTTCCTTTCTATTTTGTTTGCAGTTTCAATTTTCCTTTCTGTGTGTCCCGATTTTTGGCTCACCGGATCTTGTGGAGTTGGATTCTACTTGAAGACTTGATCATCTTTCTTGCTTTCAGACCACATCACATTTGGATCACTTTCCGACAAGATATTGCTACCGGTTTTCAAGACAGTTTCTTGTTACTGGTTGCCTGAGACCTATTCTGGTGATCTACCGGAACCCATTTCGAAGCTTGTGGATCCTTGAGTGTTGATTTCGATGTTCCTTGGCATGTGGCCAACCTTCTACGTTTCATCCTTTGGATCGATACACACACACACACACACACACACAGACATACATACATACATACATACATACATACATACATACATACATACATACATACATATATATATATATATATATATATATATATATATATATATATATATATATATATATTTGTAATCATGCTTTAAAATGGAATCAATTAGAATCAATCAAGGTATCAGATAGATAGATTGTGCCTAGAAGATGGATCTTTCGATTCAAGGTCCTGGTTGTGACCTTTTCTACTAGGTTTGTGTGCCGATATGTTGTAACCCGGTTGTTACTGGTTGGATGCAATCAAATTTCATGCAATAAAACTATCTGTTATGCATTGCCTTCATCATATTTGTGTGTTTCCATTGTGTTTATTCTTGCTGACCGGTCCAGACTGATCTCCTAAGGTCCCTCCTCACCGATGATTGCTTCAATTTCATTCCAATTAACTTGTATCTCCTTTTCTTTCTCATGTTCAAAGGCACATTGGAGGCACCTTCTATCATCTTGCACTTGATTTGGAATGGGAAAAAGCTCACAAGTCCTTATGATATCAATGGGTAGTTGAGAAAACATCTTTCTCCTAACTTCAAAGTCACCCTTAGCTCATTCATAGATTGATTGTGCAGTTTTTTTTTGAGCTTCTTAACTTATATATCGACTCACCTTTGTGTGTATGTTACAATGGGCTTCATCACTTCCTCCAATTTTAGTGATTTCTATTTCATTCCAATTACCTTGTATCTCCTTTTCTTTCTCATGTTTAAAGGCACGTTGGAGGTGCTTTCCATCATCATGGACTTGATTTGGAATGAGAAAGAGCCTACAAGTCCTTATGATATCAATGGGTAGTCGAGAAAACATCTTTCTCCTAACTTCAAAGTCATCCTTAGCATTCATCAAATAGTCTTCAAGATGTGGCCTATGTTTGTGCATTCTTCCAATAATCTTCCTTATGTTGCCATATGGATCAAAGTTTGCTCATGGCAGATAGATGACAAGGGGATATAACTTCAATTCTTCTTTTGATTTTTTAGCAGCTTGTATTGATGGACATATCTCCACTAATTTCCCAATAGTGATTGGAAAAGATATTCCAACCTTGTGTCTATTCTTTTGGATTTTGTCACATGAAACCAATTGTCTCAAGAGTTACACCAACACCATTTTGTCGATCAGGTACATTGGAAGCTTGTAGGGTGAAGATGAACAACCTTGAACTCTAATGTATGTGAACTTGGGGTATTAGATGAACCAGGCTCCATACTTCTTCACTATCTCCTTTGCTAGCTGGGACAACCTTTGATGAATACTGCCTTGCAAGGTCCTTACTATATGCATTGAAAAGACATCATTGACTCCTATTTCTCCTTCGTTGCTTCCAACCGGCCCTCGATATGTTAATCCCTTGTATCTATAGGCTCTTGCTAATGAGTAGACCACATATGAGCTCATGTAGAATTGCTTCGATTGCTCTATCTTTTTCAATTGTTGATCAATATAATTACTTATGATTATTTCCCAATTGACCATCTCATCTTTGGTTGTCACTACTTCCACGTAGTAGAACATCCAAGTCTCAAAGTATGAATGATTGAGGAGACCCCATGATTCAATCAACAATGTGATCAAATCCCCATATTCTTCCTTGAAATCTGATCGGTGGAGTCTCTTAGGCATCTTGGAGTGATGAGGTCTCAACATGGATATCCAAAACTTGTTGATGATTTCCAAACATTTCTCAAGGTCTTCATCATATATCATTTGTGCTCCTTCTTTATTTTTGTAGACCATCTTATTATGATCAAGTTTATCAAATGCTTCATGGATGTCTTTCTTTGATAGATATGCTAATACCTTGCCACCAGGAGCCACTATTTATCTTGACTCAACATCATAATGTCTTGCACACTCAACTACTAACTCATTGATTGAATAGATGGAGCGAAGCTAGCTACTTGCACTATCCCGTTCTTGATCATCTTCTTTGACACACCAGAAGTATTACTCCCATAGAGAGGTCCTCAGAACTTCTCCATGTTGAACTTTCTAGGGTTGATATCTCCTATATTTGCGCAATACGAGTCGATCTTTGATTCTGTAAGCATGCCTTTCAAATCCTCCTTGATTTGTGTCTATCTAGACAGTCCTCTGGTCCTTGGGGCTGCCAATCTCCTACAAGAGTTGCTTAAGTTATGATTTTGAAAGGATATTAAGGTGAAAAGGCACGAAAACTCAGTAGTAAAGAGAGAAATGCAATTCTAGAAATCTGAAAATCAACATAAAATTTGATGAATTATTATAATTCCAACTTCAAATTCACATCCTGACCCTCTATTAGACTAAGATTTTATTTCGATAATGATCATGCTAATGCAATATCAATCAATTAAGAACAAAATTTGACAATTGAGAACCTAGAAATTAATAATCTTGAAGGAATTCAAAGGTCTAAAACTCTTCATAAGTCTGATTTGAGCATGCACTTACAAAGGATTACCTAAAATCAAGTCTGATACTAATAAATGAATTCAAAAATGTGCAGAAATCAGACCTTCTGTGAGCCCTAAGTGATAATTAAATGATGCTTCCAAGTTCGATGTTACTCAGAAATTTGCTTTCAATGCTCGTGAAGTTTGCTTTGATATTGAATGTTGGCTTGGAATTCACTGAAACTTTCTTCGATGTTGATCAAACTCGCTAATTCGTCTTCACACTAATATAATGAATTCGCTTCAGGTTTACTTGGATCAAATGCACTGCTTGCTGATGAAGGAAATTTGATTAGATTGATGAGTAAATTAAATGCTCAATCAATCTTATATAGACATTTTATCTTGAGTCATGACCCTTGGCTGTTCATTTCCCTAAGAGGTCAACCTTTCATTTACTTCTTTTGCAATGTTTTTAAATTCCAAGGGAAGCTGACCTTATTTCTTCCTTTCCAAATTTAAATTTGAAATTAAAACGTTTTCATTTCAAAAATCTGACTTGTGTTTAGTTGTATTAGCTCCACCCAAGCATCAAATAATGTTGTCATGCAACCCTAGGTTGTAGATTCCTTGGGGTCAAGGAAAATAAGAAGTGACATTGTGGATTCCTTGAGGTCAAGGAATTTGAGCACTCACTTAACTTCCTCCCTCAATTTCGTTGATCATTCTAACTTTCTCTGTTTGAAAATAATGAAAATCCTAAGGATGAATTTGGATAACGCAACCTTTGCTTCATCTCACCTTCAAGTATTGAGAATGGATTCCATGAGGTGAATTTTTTTTTGATTATTTCATCTCTTTCAATCGTTCTTCACTTTCTTCTTTCTTGGTTTTTCTTCATTGAGGCGTTCACTTGTTTTTATCTTTAAAATCACTTTGCTTGAAAAATTTGATAATCCAAGGATAAATCGAGTTTAAGACGATTTTAATCTTTATTTCTTTCAAGACTCTCAAATCGTGGATTCCTTGGGGTCAAGTAATTTAAGAAGTGACATCGTGGATTCCTTGAGGTCAAGGAATTTGAGTACTCAAGGATGACATTGATCATCTTCTCAAGATCAATTCTTTCTTAAAATCATTGTTTTCACCAATTAAAAGGTAGTTTTTGCAAGTTTGGATAGAGATGATCTCCCTTGTTAGAATCATTTAAAACTTCATCAACTTTGTCTCTTTCCTAATGTTTGGAAGACTGATCATAATGGATTTGGGCAACTCATGGGGAACTAGCCTTTAAGACCCTAAAGTTGTGGATTCCTTAGGGTCAAGGAATTAAAGAACTCACATCATGGATTCGTTGAGGTCAAGGAAAATGAGCACTTGAGGACAAGTTGTACTCTACTCTTCAAGTCTTGGATTTTGGGGCGGTAATGGGTAGATCCTTTCATTTGATCATGAAATCATGGATAAATTCACTCATCAACTTTCATACATCTTTATAGTGCAACTTCCATTCAACCTAGCTCTTAAAATTTCCCAGTCGCAAATTCCTTGAGGTCAAGGAATTTGAGAACTCACATCGTGGATTCCTTGAGGTCAAGGAAAATGAGCACTTTTTGTTTCATCCACACTTGTAATTTTTTTTTTGATATCCACTTTTTATCTACCTAAATCTAGATCGAATTTTCTCTTTCTCACCCAACCCTTATGACACTTCCTCTTGCTTGATTGAGAGTTGCTCATCATTCATAAAACCTATTTCATGACTAAACCTATGGGTTGCATTCATGTGAATCCTTGATTAATGAATCTCTTGACTCTCATTTAACACTAAGTTAGCTCTTAACTAGCCGCTTGAGGGACTTGATTGTTGCTAGACTACTTGAGAAACCTACGACTACTAGCAAAAAAGAGAGGGTCCCCATTTGCAATGCCAGCGCAATGTGTGAAAAGGTCTCAACAACTTGGAGAATAAAGGGCTTTGAGCTCCAAGGGTGAGAATATTTATAGAGAACTTATTTATTTTATTAATAAATATCTTTTATTGATAGAGTTTCCCCCTAATGAGCTTTCTCTAGCTTAAGTTTGATGTCTTTTGAATGTATGTGTTGAGAATTTATATTTTCCTCTTTTAAATGCTTTGCTTATTTTATTGTAGCATGAATTTTAGCTGTGTGAGGATTGATGTTTATTGTGTACGTAACATATTTATTGAAGTGAATTACATTGTTATAGAATTTGTACTAGTAAACTATATCTTAGAATAATAGTGTAATTATAGAATAACTTACTATTAAAGAAAATTACTCTTTTTGTGAATAGTATTTATTTGTTTGTAATTTCTAGAAAGATTAGTAAGATATTGCATTTTATATCAAAAATGTTGAAGTGAGGACTAATAAATAGAAAAATCAAGTCAAGGATTCACCCATAACAATGTATGGAAATTCAATTCATGTTGTGCACATTTTTCCATTGTCAATTTCTAAGAGTGCAAGTAGCTACTTAATTGAAAAGGGTTGGTCAAATAGCAAGTACGTAAAAAAATAATCCTTTCTTTATATATTGAACAAAACTTCAAAAAATTTCATCCAACAAAACTTGAGTATGAAGAAAAACTATGATTATGTCATAGTAGGACCAATTTAATCCCAAATCCCTATTAATGGTGTGTTGACACACAACTCGACTTACATGAAAATCCAAGATGAAATCACACTTCTCGTAAAAGGGTTACACTCCAAACAAAAATTAATTTTCCCCAAGTTCTCTATAGTTAGTTATGGATGTGTTAAATAATTTAATTGTTCATTGTACTTTGATGTTTTACTAAAGGGCCTACAAGATTTAGACAAAATTTTGAACACACAAAAGTTGAATCACATAAATGTTCAACTTTTAGATTTAGCAAGTGTAATGTCATAAATTGCATACCTTGCAATTCCACATTATATAAATCTCCTCTTTCATTCAATAAAAGATAATTGCACAAAAAAATAGTAATTTAATTAAATATGCTTATGTTTGATCAATAAGATTGATTTTCAACCCCTAGGTTTGATTTTCTCTGGACAAATGTGCTATGCGCAAATGTCCACGCAACATGCTAGCATCCTACCAAAATCCATGACTCTACTAACCATTGGAGTGTTACACTCCCTACAATCTGACAATGTAACACCTTTGTCAATCAACCCAGTCATTGTAGATGAATCTGGACTTGCTTTATTGATGTTTAAGCTTCCATTTTGAACTCTATAGCTCCCTCTCTAGCATTCTCTTTCATTCTTGATTTTCTCACATGCGCACAATAAAATACTATATTCTTGAAACTCTTTCCATCACATTGGAAATAACACTGAAGCTTTGGAGACTACTCTTCCTTTCTCATGGTATTCGTGAGAAGGAAAATTTTCCCTTGGACAATTTGTCTTCCTCTACTGGGAGATTGGTAAATTGTAATTATGAAGCATTATTTTAAGCTTATTGTATTGTCTTTTGTTTGAAGCATGTTGCTCTCCTTTATGGTGTCTCTTTCTATGTAATTTCCATCAATATCTATCTTGATTGTCGATGGAGGTGGAAAAACCAAAATGGGAGTTTGATTGAGATAAGCCCCTAAATAACCACCTTGACCTTTCTTTTTGGTCTTGTATGTGTAGGTTTTGGAGGAAGCTCACCCTGTTGAATCCATTGCAACTTTTCAACTGTTTGAGTGATCTCTTTCCCTTTTATTTTCTTCTATTTATTTGTTTCAATATATAATAGTTAATTTTATTCCAACATAATTTCGTATTTTCCATCTTCAAAATCTATGCAGAGGTCATACTATTGTTTCTTATGATAGTTTTATTTTTCTATTCATCTGAGATTACAATGCACTACGATATCATTTGCATGCTGTACAAACGTCCATAGCAGAGAACTTGTCCAACTATCTTGAAAACCTTAGTCACCTACACTTTATATGATGAAGTTGTCACAATTTAATACTATCCTATGTTCATGATATATATAGAAAAACCATAAAATTCCCTTAATTAATTGATAACTTTATAATTAATTGGATAAAGTAGAAGATAGTGATTACCTCTTCTTTATTTGAGTGTATACTTGGTGTAATGGAGGGACTTTGCCACCTCGAGGATGATGGATTCTTGAGGACAAATTATCCTTTCGATTACCTCTATGAACTGGCACTAAGATGAGCTAGGGGATAACATAATTATGAAGGTTTAGACACCAAAGAGGCATCTCTAGATGACTCTACAAAGCCTTTGTCCTCGAGACGAGTGTGCGGAGCTAGCACACTAGCGTGACACGCTATTTCCTTGTACAAATGGAGTGTAGAGTCCGAGCAGAAAGGGTTGGATGCGCTGATAGAATTTATAAAACAACTAAAGAATATTGAAACTTGCAAAAAACATGGATTACGAAACAGAATGAGGAAAAGACTAGAGTAAGAAAATCTCACAACCAGTCCACACTATGAAGTCTCTTGCAAGATAATCTCCTCTTCACGAAGTTGTGCCTACACACATGTAAGAGAGAAAATGTTGGGGGATGTCTTTTGGAGTCTTCCTAAGTCAAACCCTCGTTTTGGTGTTTCCACCTCCACAGACAACCCCAAAAATCCATTAGAAAGATAAATGATAAAGAGAATAACAATACAATGTGAAATTGGAAATAAAATTGATAAATATGCAAGAGAGAGGATTAAGATGACTCCCCTATCATGAATGAAGATTGGAATGCTTGGAAATTCTTGGAATGGTGTGCTTGGAATGCTTGGTAATGCTGCAACAATGGTGGTGTTGGTATTATGATATCCAAAATGGTCTCCAAGAGCTCAACTTGCAAGAACTGGTTACCAAATTTCCAAAAGATCCTTCCAAATGCTTGCCAAGTGAGAGATATAGACCTAGGAAGGAATTTAGACATTGGTGGGTGCATATAGAGGTGTTACGATTCCTTTTGGGTGCAGGCATAATGATCAAATGGCCACCTGCAGACTGTCAGATTCGCGGGACGCTAGCACGCCGCGCAAATGTCTCCATGCCATGCCTTCATCCCCAAAGATGACATAGTTGGTAATGCTTCGACTAAAGCTGACAAGGATGGTCTAAGTGGACAAAAGGACAAGATGGTAGATCTCGACCTCTAATGACATAGAGGAAAATCGCCATTTGTCACATTAATTACAAGGGACAATATTTTTGATATAACATTTTACCCCCACTTTAGCGAGCATACCTTTGCTGAGGTATGCGAAGCTAAAGTAGAGGAAGATACAGAGAAAGAACATTCATGATAGGGAGGCATATTTTTGTTGATCAGACGAGGTTTCCCCCTGTGAGATGACGTTGAGATTTGGTATAGATATTGCCATTTGGTACATCCCAAATATGCTAGCTGCAGACTAGCATGATGGATGATAAGATAAAGGATAAGATACTATAACAAAAACAAACCTCACTTTGGAGGAAAGACCCTAGCTACAGAAAGATATGATATAAGAAGCCACCATTGGTATAAGATATGCTGGTATGGATAACCATACGATAGGGAGATATGATATGCTAGTATGGATAACCATATGATGGGGCAAGATAATGATATATTTTCAAGCATGGGTAGCGACACGCTAGATTGCCATGCGATAGGGAAAATGAAGATAAAATTTGCTGGCATGGATAGCGACACACTGGATAGCCATGCGATATGGAAAATAAAGATAGATTTTCCAGCATGGGTAGCGATATGATAGATAGCCACACGATAAGGCAAATAAATTTGGTAAGTAGTAGATTGGCCCCTACCAAGGCAAACAAGAAAGATATGAATTGAGAATGGTTTGGCCCCCATGTAGGCAATCTTTGGAAGAGATCAAGTGGCTTTACCCCCACCTAGGCAATCTTAGAAAAGAAAAAGGTCAAGTAGTTTGGCACCCACCTAGGCGATCTTGGAAAAGAAAAAGATCAAGTGGTTTGGCGCCCACCTAGGAAAACATGAAAAAGAAACTTGGCAAAGATACAAGAGATAAAAGATAAAATGCAGATATGATGCCCCCCCTTATAATGATATGCACAAAAGGCATGTCATTCTAAGGAGAAGAGGAGTTGTGGCACGTCAACATGACAAGATGTTTTCGTGAAATGCCATCAATGGATAACAACACATAAATGTCCACAACATAAAAATATGTAATGCAAGAGGATAGGGGACCCGATAGTTTGGCATCAGAACCCATAACAGTGCTAAAAAGATATATAGTATCACTGCGAGATGGGTGTATTGTCATAGTGCCAAGTGTCTTGGATCTGTAGAAGAGCACATGAAGGAAAAGGAGAAAAATAAAAATTTGGGTCAACATGGAAGAAGGCAAAGAATGCTCCCAATGCTTTGCATCATTCCCGAATGTCGAAAAGAAAGATACGACAAATAGAAGAAAGAGGTAAACAAATAGAGGAATGTGTACAACATAAAATCCCCTCTATCCGAGCACCTAAAGAGTAACTCGGATCCTTCAAGAGAGCACAACGGATAAAAACAGCCAGCCTCCTGTATCCAAGTACCTACGGAGTGACCTAGGTCCTCCGGGAGGGAAAAAGTAGATAAAGAAAGCATGGGGGAACACAATCAAACACACATGCAAGCAAATGTAGATGAAAAAGAAAATTCCTAATGATCAGCCTTAAGGAGGGGATCGTACTGTAGGAGATCATCATCCTCAAGAAGAGTCTTGTTCTCTTAATCTAGGTCATAGGGAGAAGGGGGCGAGCTCAAAGAGGGACTATCGCAAGGGCCACACCGAGTGTCACACCAGAAATGAGAGAAAGAGATGAAGCAACATCGACATTGTCATCCGCAAGCTCGAAGGAGGCAAGGGTCAATGATCGTGTGAATATCATAGACAAGGCTGAGATATCCTCTAAGGAACCGAACATGCATGCCTCCATGGAGGAAGAAGGTGACTCACTTGGAGAAGATGAAAAAAGAACAGGACCATTTGCCTCTAGAAGAGAGGCAATGAAAAACTCAGGAGAAGGTGGGGCCTTCTCGATCATACAAATAGAAATAGGCAAACCCATAGGCACTGAGGCAGGTAGGGGAAGGGATGAGGAACACACCTACAAAGACTTGCACTGTCGTAACTGCGGAATAGGGCCCTACTCAAACTTGTGTTTACATAGGATAGGGGTCTTAGGCCTCCTATCAACCATAGTAGGATGAAGGACCTCGAGAAAAATTGAATGTTGGAGTAGTGGTGAAGCTGGCGGGGTGGACAAAGACACACTAGGCACCACCTACGTATGTGCCATGTTAAGGAGTTAGGACAAGGAAGGTATGCCTGACAAAGAAGTGATGAGAGGAAGCTCCAAAGAAGGGGCGATGAAAACTTGCACCCATTTAGAGGGAGGTTGATAGAAAGCCCCTGAAGTAGCAAGTAGTGAGACTCAAACAACTGTAGAGACAGGAGCAACCAAGGGGAGAGGCTTTGAAACAACAACGTTGGGTGTCAGAATGACACTAGTGGGCTGTAAGGTAGTGTCATTCTCTCGAGCTCGGGCCTATTGAAAGCATTTACTTTCATGCGCACGCTAATTTTGACGGAGGTGAGGACCACCAACTAGAGCCAGAAAGGATTCAGGAGCACCGATGTAGGGGCTAACTCCCCCGATTTATATTGATAATAAGCATGGTACATTAAATCACCACGGGGAATCATGGGTCCCACTGGAGTGAGCCAAAAGTGTCCCACAAAAAATCCCCTCGGGCAACCAGGGGTCAGTATCCAGTGTCCTAGATGACATGCACCATGCCCTCATGGGGAAACTTGAGTCATTTGTGCATAATCAAGGGGACTGCATCCATAGAAATCAGCCAAGGAATGTCGAACTTAACTCATAAGAGGTCTGATTAGGGAATGATGATCAACACAGATGACACCACCTTAGGTTCTACAAGGACTGTCAAGATGATACTGCCTAAGGGGCGGATAGAGAATCCATCATGTGTCCTCAAAGTTGCACGACACTCATCATATGTCAGTCTATGCTGACCATTCACAAAGAGAGTCTCCTTTGTGATGATATCGACTCTGTTAGATGGATCAACCATCACACTTGTGACAGTTTGATTGTTCAACTTGGCAGGGATGTAAAGAGGAGTAGGCTCTTCGCAATACGGGGCATCTAGAGGTTTAATGACAAGGACACGTCAAATACTTTCCCCTTCTAGGTCGGAGGTGAGATAATGGGCATGATGGTAACCATGTTGACATATGACCGTCATTCAAAGAAGGATCCAATGCAGAAATGAAGTTTGCTAAATGTAGAGGGAATGGATCGATATAAATTTGCAAGTCATTGTTGGTTTTATCAACAAAGTTGTTCGATTTGTGTTTCTGTGCATCTACCTTGATTACACCACTGTCGATGTGGTCTTGGACAACATGTCAAAGATGATAACATAGCTTAGTGTCATAACCAGGCACGCGATGATAATGAAAAAACTTTGAACCATTATACCAATGTGGATAAGGCTGACTATTAGACAACGGTTTCATTTTCAAAAGAATATTAAGGTTGTCTTTCAACAACCGCTATATTATGCTCAAGTAGGATCCATTCAACTTAGTGAAGACTCTATTTTTTTGCAGGGCTTGCGTAGCGGCTATTAGAGGAATAGCCACAACATTAGCAACAACCTTATTATTTTGGGACCCATTTATGGTCGTGCCTCCAAAGGACCCACCACGAGGGTTCAAAGAAGTATCTCCGAACTGTGACACAGTGTGCTGGTAATCGGTGAGAGATGAGCAAATGTTAGTGAAATTTTGATATCAGTTAAGAGATAGTTTCTCCCTCAATGCTGGTTGTAGATTACCGATAAACATCCTCTATAGATCACTATCTGGTAGGGCAAAGGGGATCTTGGTTGAGATAGCTTATCTTGAAATAAAATCAATAATCTTTTCATTGGGCTTATGTTTACAATGAACAAGGTCAACAATAGTGACCCTGCTACGAACATTCACCTGAAATCATTTAAGAAAAAGATCCATAAGATGATCAAAGGTACGGATAGAGTGGTCAAGTAAGGAGCTATACCATTCTAACATTGTCCTTTTGAGGTAACGCGAGAACAGTTTCAACAAGATGAAATCTAGATTATGGTAGTCACTACACATAGTCATGAAAGAATCTATATGCATATTTGGGTCCCCATCGCCATTGAACCTATCAAACTTCAAGGACTCAACAAAAGTTGGAAGGATAGTATTCAATATGGTAATGTCAAGGAGTCTCTTCCTATAATACGCAAACATAGATGATTTACTAGAGGGAGAGGCTAAGTTTGTCAGCTGCAACTGCAACTGCACCATGTTCTGTAAGATTATATTCAGAACAGGATTAGAAGGCAAAGGAGGTGGAGGTGGGCCAGATCCACTACCACCTCCATCGGAACCTCCAAAAGGACCAGTGCTACCAGCAAATGTAGTACTAGCGCTGATTATTGAAACTTGAGCATCGACAGAGGTTGAACTACTAGACATACCTGTATAGCCCAAAGGAGTGAGTGACACACTAATACTAGGTATGGTGAAACCCACCATGTGCACACCATTATTACAATAAGGGGTCATAGTGTGTCATAAGGTGGCAAGATGAACCATTATTACAATATAAAAAGCAGTGCCAATATTGCTTACAAAAAGTTGACATCTAAGGGGTCATAGGACACAATATGACCCTTTCCCCCTCCCTCTCTCTATCTCTCTCTCTCTCTCTCCTCCCTTCCCCTCCCCCCCCCCCTCTCTCCCTCTCTCCCTAATATCACATTCTAATTTATTTATAAATTAATATTTTATATATTAATATATATATTAATAAACAAAAGATTAATTATGTGCAAATTTAGTTATTGAATTTACTTATTAAAATCGAATATCTGATTTTTGTTGTACAAATTTAAAATTTAAAATTTTGGCTCAGGAATGCTTTGGGATTTGGCTTCGAAGTGACAAGCCTAGAAATTGAACTAAAAAAATGTGTTTTTCAGTATTCCTTGATTTTCCAAACTTTACACTGGTGGCTGACGACTTTTTTAATAGCCAAGATTGATAAAATGAAAAGGGTTTTTTAAGGACGCTCTCAACTTTCCAACAATATAAGACTTGTCTTATTTCAACTTTAATAAATAATAATTATTTATTTTCTAATTGAATTATGACAAAAGTCCTGATTGATAGACTGATTGAAAAACACTCATAACTTTCAATTAGTATAACATTTTTTTGACTCCAAAACATTGGTCACATCCTATGATTCATCTACTATAAGGAAATTTTTTTTAAAAATTAATTTCATAAGCTTTTGACCAAGTTAAAGTGGTCAGATGTAGGAGTTTTTGAATTTATGAAAAGTTGTAGTAAAAAATTCATAAATAATTATTTACTTTATAAAAAATTATTAAAAAAATACGTGTCACATCCGAACATGAGTCTAATACTTATATTATAAATCTTATAAAAAAATATTATGATTTGATTGTGATTAGGGTGGTCAGACATACGCCTACTTATCTTTTTCCTGAAATTTTAGTACCACTGCATTGAAATTTGAAAAAATAGGACTTTTTTTTTCCAAAAAAAAACGTGTAGCTTAGAAACTACATTCAATTTTCTATAGATTCTCTTACATATTTTCAAAATAATATTCACAACTTATTCAAATTTTCATGTCAAGTTGCATAACTCTGATTTTCTGAAATTTCATTGCCACTTAAGGGCCTGTTTTGGCACACCATGATCCTGCACATACCCACTTCCTGTAGCATACCTTGATACATTGTGGTGTTTTGAATCAAATACCAAAGTGATATCTTAGCCGGAGTAACCTTAAGTTGCTCGATAAGTTCATAATCACTTGGTCACTTGTCTGCTAGCAAAGGTGCCTTAGGAAGGATAGGTTCAGAAGGCGGTAGAGAAGTTCGAGATAGTTTAGGAACTTGTTTGTTATTCCGAGTGTTATATGTGTGAGCAATAGTATTATAAGATGGTTGCTTGTATTGCATAAATCTGGTGTATAAATCAAAAGATTCTCCTTTGAAAGGTTTTTCATTATGTTAGATATTTGGTTAATCCTAAAGACATTGAGAGGGGGGGTGAATCAGTGTCTAACCGGTGATGAAAGATTTAACTTAAGTACTTGCAACTTTATAACTGAAATTAATATACCGGTAAGAAAATAATAATAGAGTAAAGAGAAACAAAAGAATCAACATCAATGCATACCATAACACATATATTTTTGGCAAGGAAACCTGGTAAGGGAAAAACCTTGGTGGGATTTGTGACCCACAATATTTACTTACTGGCCAATATGAATAGATATTACTCAGTACAATAGGGGCCTGCACATGCAGGAAGGTCAACTTCCTAGAGCTCACTGCTCAACACAAAATGGAGTTCCACTGACTACACAATTGGATGGTTAAATCCAATAACAATGTACTACTTCAAAATAGCATCTATAATGCTGGATTTAGTACCAGTTTAAGGTTTGTTTGATACCTCTACCAAAACCTTGCTGGTAAATAGTCTTCGCTCTGCTCTGCTTCTTATTCACTCTTAAAATAAATACATCAAAGTGCATATACAATTATTCGGTGTCATACATACATTTCATTGCCTACTTCGCATACAACTACTCACAAAATGACCTCCAAGATCTCATACATATATGAGTCTTTACAATACATCATGTCGGCTATACAATTATAATTTACATTACATAAACAAAATTATTGCCAAGTCAGCTTTGGATGCCGGTATGATATGTTGCTGATGTAAACTAGATGTTGATGTGAATAAACCTTGTAGTATCTGCCGGTGCCGGTAGGTGAAGTCTTTTGCCAGTTGAACCTATGAAACATGTTGAATATTGTTGCCATTTAGTTGAACCTAGTTGTCATAAATGACAACATCTACTATTCTCATCTGAGTGTATAATGCCAACAATCTCCCCCTTTGGCATTGATGACAACACTCATGAGAAATATCAAAACTATGAAATCCAAAACTGAAAGTGCTCCCCCTGGGCAAATGATCTCGTTCTGTTCACTTGTCACCATGCCTTACTCTATACATTTTTCTCATTATACCACTCCCCCTTTGACATCAATGACAAAGGATGTCAAAAGTATCAAAAATTCAAAAATTTACCTAGATCTCTGAAGCTGGTTATGTACAATCTGAAAAATTTCTGCCAAAACTAAGTTAAGACTCTGCAAAAACTTTCTACTGTTGGAAATTATTGTCTTTGTCTTCCTAATCATCTCAGTGAGATAATGCATCTGTTGCTCCGGTGATATTTCTCCTTTTATTGTTGCCTTGGATAGTTCATTTCGGTGTGTCAGTAGATTATCCAATCTAGGACCAAGTTTAGTCTTCAACTCCCAAGTTTTCATCTTCAACCTTGCTTTCTCTCTTTCCAGTTTTTCAATTTTCTCTTCATAAATAGCCATTTCCTGATCCAAAACCGATGTTAGTTCTAAAGAACCAATCATGTTATCTACAATGTCATCAATCTCTTTTTGAGTTTTTTTTATTTGTTCATCAATGTCTTTTGTTAAATGATGAGGTTTGCAGGCTTCCCAGTATAATTCCTTATATTCCAAAATAGTGGAGTTCAATGCTGGTAGCAATGAATCAATCTGTTCTGTACAATCCTTTATTGTTTTGTCAAAGAAATCTTCCTTTTCCTTATTAACTATTTTCTAAATAGTTTCCTCATTTATTTTATCTACAGACTGAATGTTAGAAGAAGTGAATCTAGACAATGTGTCCAATTTACTTATTGAGCCAACAATGTGATCTACCTTGCATGTCGGTGCAATCATTTACAAAATTGGTAGAGATTCATCAATAGCCTTAAATGCTAAGGCATTGCATTCAGTTATCTTCTTTATTGAATCCAATAATACATTTGTGACATTTGTCAGTCTAAAATCCATAGTAGAAGTGGTGGGAGAAGTGCTAGGTTCTGCATTAAGTTTCTTCTCTTCTTCAGATACTTGTTCAACTACCTTAATCACTTTCTTATCTTCATCCTTACTTTTATTCTAATTCTTATTCTCTGTCAGTTCAGATTTTGTTTATTCTTGTTCCTTTTCTACCGATATCTCAACATTCTGTTGAGTGTCAACTACCTTTACCAATGATTAAGATTTCTCAGCATTTGCAGATTCAGATTTCTTTTCCTCAACAATTTCTTTATCTAATATAATATTGATGTCCTGAGTGTCAACATTCATTGTGAACATAATGTTTGACTCAGGATCAATATCATCTGTTTTCACTTCCTCTGACTTCTATTCAGGCTGATTTTGCATTTTTGTTGGTGCCTCTGCTACTGCCAGTGGGGTGTCCTATGTTGGTGGAGGTAAGTTATCTTTTATGGTGAAATCAGGAACACTGCCAACCTTACTTTTACCCTTATCTGCTTTCTGATATACCTTAGTGAAGGATTTGTCAACCTTTTGTCTTTCATTTTCTTCTCTTTTCTCTTTCTCAACAAAGAATATATCCCCTGCTTATCTATTGTTTCATATACTATCTCTTTTAATCTACCAGCCATGAGGCTTACTTGCCAGTGACCACTTGCAAAAATAGTTTTGTTAGCTTCAGATATCAAATCATTAATTTCTTGCTTAGACTTAATAGGATGAACCATTAATAGTGCCTCAACTTTTAGTTTCTTATCTAATTCCATAATAGGCATTCTCTTGGCTTCAAGTCTCAGATATAAATCATTTGGAAGAACATCTATAACTTCAACAAGAACCTTCTTATATATATCTAAGTACAAGATTATGCTCTCCTCAATAGTATCCTTATTAGAATCTTTGAAAGAATGATAGAACTTACTAACATTTCCAAGATTGCCATCCTGAGTTATTTCATCGATAAGTTTTGCTGGTGAAAGAATATCAGATACCTTTTGTTTCAGTTTCTTCTATGTAAATTTCTTCTTCTTCGGACTACTGGTCTCTCTCACAGCCTGTTGTTTCTTCTAAGTGTCCTTGATTTCTTCAGTGAAGGAGCAGGTTCCGGTGAGGGTTTTCTCTTCTTCCTTTCCACCCTTTTGAATTCTACAGCCTTGTCATTATCAGAGTCAGATGAGGTAGCCACCAGAGAAATATGTGCTATCGGTTGTTGATCTGATTTTTTTTCTTGTTTAGCAACACCACTCATCGAATCAAGTTTCAACAATCCCTTTTTAACAACTTCAACAAACTTTGAATTATTTTTTATTATTTTGTCTCTTTTCTTCCTCTGCTTCTGAATAGTAACATCACTCTCTATAGTATCTGCAGTGCCAAAGATCTTTTCTATCGGTTCCAGTGGAGCATCTAGGAGTATCTTGGCATAAGATTCCAGAATGTTTGAATCAACTTCATAACCCATCTCAGTTATCCAAATAGTTCTAGGTCTAACTGTCTCCATCCATACTTCATCTCTTTTAATTACAAAGCATATCTGTTTGTCATATTTGTCAACAAAGCTTTGAGGGATTCTTTCTCTTTGTCTCATTTTTTCTTGAAAGTCTTTTACATGCTTGTCACCATCATAACCCATGCTAGTAATTGCCTCCTTTATCTGTTTTCCAATAGAAATATCATAGGCAAAGTCTTTGTGGCCTATACTGGGAATTACCTTTGAGAAATATAGCATTAAACATACAAGTAAATTGCCAAATTTGAAAGTTCCCTTCTTGTCACCTTTGATCTTATCCAGATTTTCTATAAGTTCATCTTTCAACCATTCACACAGATCAATTTTAGTATTGTTCATTATCATCTAATAGGCACTATGAATGCATAGACTTGAAACAAATTTTTCCTGTTAGTATGTGCCACCTTATATCCAATAACCATGCTATCATATTTGACATTATTATCAGTTATATCGCTAACCCTAAGTGATCTATTATCTGATGTTGCACCGGTTAAGTTCATAACCTCTTTGTTTGGAATTTTCTTTTTCTTCTCAGGCCTAGTGCCGGTAGAAGATAAACTAGTAACAACCTTAATTGCTTCCTTAGTAATTTTGAAAATTGAGTCTAGCCATAAAAATTCACCATGAACCCTGCTAAGAACATAACAAACAATCTCATCTGAAAATTTAGGAATGTGAAGGATGTCAACGAACCCTAAATCTTCCACAATATTATGTTTCGGTTTGACTACACCTTGTTTGTCTGAGATAACATTCATGAACATGTTCTTTATATCCTCGGACCCTAAATCTTCAATGTTACAGTGAATGTATGCCCTAGGGTCTTCAATACATGCAACTCCCTTCGAGATTTTTGAAATGCACCAATGGAGTCATCCAATTTAGCTATCTTAGGGATGATCTTAAAGACTGGTCTAGGTCACTTTATATTTTCCACAATAGTAGGGTTTGCAATGAATTCAGGAACAGAAGATGAAGAAGCCATGTCGTAAGATAAATACCTTTTAACTGAAAACCTTGGATGCCCTAAAAATATTGTTGCTTTGCTTCTTGAATGCTGGTACTCAACTTCTACGCTCTTCAAATACTTGAATACTTTGGTAAGTTGAAATGAGAGATTCCAGTGCTTTATAACTAAAAGTTAACTTACAACCACAATAAATGCTTTGTCGGTTAAGTGAATTTCCATGTAACTCAACATATTTGTCGGTAAAGAAGAATTGTGACTTCTTACCACCATCTGAGGGTAAAATGCTTGTTCTTCAATGGGTTTCCTTACCCCTAAGTATTATTCCTTAGTTAGATGAAGAATCTCCTGCCAGTGCAGGATTACTCTGTTCTGCCGGTGCAGAGCCAGATTCATCATTTCTCTGATCTCTCTTCTTGACCCATTGTTTAGTGAATTCTTGCTTGATTTCATTCACCTTTTTCTTGCCTTTGTCATTAGATCCTTTGTTGTTTGTCGGTACATTCTTGCTTCTGTAAAATCTTTCAATATGTCCAATATTGTTACATAACATGTTACATTGTTTCTTTGAATAGCTTTTCCATAACCTTGACTGGTTTGAGTTCTACATTGATTAGATAGATGTCCAAATCTACCACAAACATAGTATTTTACATTCATTTTGCAATTGTCTGAGTTATGACCATGTTTATTGCATTTGGAACATTGATCGATGGATGAGTTTGTATTCTGACTATTCCTAAATCTACATTGATTTTCTCTATGACCAAATTTGTTGCAATTAAAACATTTCCCATTGAATTTATAAGCATTAGGTTGCCTTACCGGTTTGTTGTTATCATGATTGTTTGCAGTTCCAAAACTTTCTCCATGTTCAAATCCAAGTCCAACTATTTCTCCATCAGGTTTTTGACTTTTTAGCATATCATCAAGCTTATCTGAACTTTTGAACTTGTCCTTGTATTGATTTGCAACAACCAACTCACCTTCCAGGGTGCTAACTTGTCTCATGAGTTCCTCTTTGTCATGTTGCATGTGAATCAAATCTGTTTTAAGCATATCATTTTCATAACTAAGCCTTAGAGATTCATTTGATATTTCATTAAGTCTTCTGGCCAAATCTTCCTCATTCTTCTTTCTATCTTCAATATCCTTACATATTCTCATGGTTAAATATTGCATCTCATTCTTCATGTTACTTTTATCTTGTCTCAGTTTCTCTGCAATATCTCTAAGAGTTTCTTTTTCTTCATCATCTTGTTTTTGCAGTTGCTCATGTAATTATTTTCTCTTGTTTTGTGCCCTAGCCAAGTTTTCTTGAAGTGCTTTGATGAATTCCCGAGCAGTTCTAAGTTAATCTTCCAGTTTGATATAATTTAATTTTTATGCATCAAAATCTTCAAGAGCTCCTTCCAACTGTTGTCTCAAGCTTTCCATCGGTACCCATTTCAGAATCTTCCTCAAGATGTTAGGCTTTTGCAAATAGAGGACCAGGCTCTGATACCAATTGTTAAATATTTGGTTAAACCCAAAGACACTGAGAGGGTAGGGGGGGTGAATTAGTGTCTAATCGGTAGATGAAATATTTAAACTTACTTGCAACTTTATAACTAAAATTAATATACCTGTAAGCAAATAATAATGTAGTAAAGAGAAACAAAAGAATCAACATCAATGCACACCATAACACATATATTTTTGGCGAGGAAACTCGGTAAGGGAAAAACCTCGGTGGGATTTGTGACCCACAATATTTACTCTCTGGCCAATATGAATAAATATTACTTAGTACAATAGGGGCCTACACATGCAGGAAGGCCAACTGCCTAGAGCTCACTGCTCAACACAAAATGGAGTCCCACTGACTACACAATTGGATGGTTAAATCCAATAACAATGTACTGCTTCAAAATATCATCTGCAATGCTGGATTCAGTACCGGTTTAAGATCTGTCTAATACCTCTACCAAAACCTTGCTGGTAAATAGTCTTCGCTCTGCTCTGCGTCTTATTCGCTCTTAAAATAAATACATCAAAGTGCATATAAAATTATCCAGTGTCATACATACATTTCATTACCTACTTCACATACAACTACTCACAAAATGACCTACAAGATCTCATACATATTTGAGTCTTTACAATACATCATGTCGGCTATACAATTATAATTTACATTACATAAACAATATTATTGTCAAGTCAGCTTTAGATGCCGATATGATCTATTGCCGATGTAAACTAGATGCCGGTGTGAATAAACCTTGTAGTATCTGTATATGGTGAAAATGGATAGCAATAAACAACAATATCGAAAGACTAAAATGGATTCAACCACCAAACCCTAGCCTAACAATGAACAAAGATCCACCATAACATATGAAGATAACCTAAGACAATGCAAAATAACTCAATAAATCACAAAGATTATACCATCACATGTCCACTAGGGTTTTTGATCTCCATTCTTCCTATCTCCATTGATCTTGTTTGATATGCTTGCTCTCAGATTTTTGTATGCACAAGAGCTCAACAAAGAACGGAATGTGGTTGCAAGTAGGATCGTAGTGTAGCCAAGTCCTCCAAAATCAGTCATTAGGGTCCTTGGTAATGAAGAAAGCATCTCCTTAAATAGAAGACACAATAGAAAATGGAGGGTTAAGATTGAGAGGTGTAAAAAGAGAGGTCGGCTAGGATTAGAGGGTAGGTATAAGAAATACCAAAATAATGAAAGGGGTAGGTAGTGTAGGAAATAAGAGATGAATGACATGTGTCATGTGTAGAAAAGGTTAATGAATTAATTAAATAAATAAAGATTTATTTAATTAATAGAAGAAGTAGGGTAATTAAATAAATAAAATATTTATTTAATTTAGGAAAGGGATAATTTAAATAAATAAATGTATTTATTTAAATGAGAAATAAGGCTAGAAGAGGATAAATGAATTAATTAAATAAATAAAGATTTATTTAATTAATAGAAGAATTAAGCTAAAGTAATTAAATAAATAAAATATTTATTTAATTAGACATGACAATTTTAGGTGTCTACATTTTGCCCCTCTTTGAGACAATGCGGCTTGTCGCGTTGTTTCAAAGAAGATAAGATGAACTGATACAGAGTTGCCCCAGGATGGGAATGATATGCCCCCTCGAGAGATTGGATGAAAAAGTCTGGAAAGATTGCAGACAATCTCGCGATAAGAAAGATGGGAAAGAATGGACTGATTGGATAAAGTGACAAAATCACAGGATGAAGAATACTGACTCGGGAAAATGAGGGCGAGGGCTAGGGTAGGCTATAAGATAAACCACGGGCAAAAGACATCCTCATTGTCATCCACACCCATAGAAGAGCACAGTGCAGAGCGAGAAAAGAGCAGCAGCAGTCAGCAGCGATGGCATTCGTTCCTAGATTCGATCGTGTCCGCCGATTCCAGCGACCAGCCGATGCAGGAGAGCCGGTAAGTACCCGAAAACCTCCTCGTACTTTCACGCATTTCAAGTTTTGTCATTAATGCATGTTTAGGAGCAATAAATGCGCTAGAAATAGGGTAGTTTAAAAGTGCAAAAACGCGCAACCGCGTCTGTGTCAGCGCCAGGCGCGTCTGTGTCCAACAGGCGCGTCTGTGTCGGGTCCAGGCGCGTCTGTGCCTGTAACCGCGTTTGTGTTGAATGCGGACGCGTTTGTGAAATGTAGTAGCGTCTGTGCTTTTGAACAGCGTTTATGTCATGCAGGGACGTCTGTGATCCCTGGTCGCGTTTATGTCTGGCATAGGCACGTTTGTGTTTAGAAAGCGCGTCTGTGTTGCAGAGGCGCGTTTGTGCAGTCTATAAGCGCGTTTATGAGTTAAAAGCGCGTGTGTGTTGAAAAAGTGCGTTTATGTGTTTAAATGCATGGTTTTAGTCCTTTAGGTCAAATCGGCAGTTCTGTGATGAACATACGCTGTCGATTGGATAAGCTGCTGAGAGGATACACTCAAGCAGGTCCTCTAGGAATACTAGGATAGATCAAGGCACTTTGTGATGAACAGGGAGCACCAGGATAAGCAGCACTTTGTGATGAACAGGGAGTGCGAATGTGAGTGACACTTTGTGATGAACAGGGAATGTCACACACGTAGTACTTTGTGATGAACAGTGAGCACTACTAGGATAAATAGCAACACTTTGTGATGAACAGTGAGTGTCACTAGGGTAGATAGCCATATGCATTTGGGTAGCGAGTAGCATTTTGTGATAAACAGTGAATGCCACAATAACTGACAAGATTGATTTGCTTGACTGCAGGAGTATTTGCCGATGTTGGAGTCACGGGAGAGATTCCCATCGACTCAGAGACTGCTTCCAGAGTTGTCCATCCAGGACATGATTTCCATTGAGGAGATGGGTCTCACATATATGCTCTATGTGCCTGAGTTTCGGGCAAACATGGGGTTGCTGACTGCATTGGCCGAGAGATGGCACTCAGAGACATGCACGTTTCACCTGCCGATGGGTGAGATGACAGTGACACTGGAGGATGTATACAGGATACTACATATCCCCATTGATGGAGAGTTGATCCCCTACGACCGTGACGGTGACAGGGAGGCCTTGAGACGGGTTTTTCAGGATCCTGAGTTGGAGATGAGAGCAGGGCATGTAGCCTGGGACACCATGACTGCCACAGGATTGGCATTGCCGGCAGTTATTGGGGGAGTTATCAGTGGATACCTGTGTCCAGACAGGGCCACACGAGGATTGGCAGTGGGCTGGGGAGGGGCCTTGGAGACGCTGATGGCAGAGCACACTAGGTATGCATGGGGGCCATGTGTCCTAGCACATTTGTACTATGAGCTGCATCAGTTTGTATACCACGGATCAGTGGGGCTGGGCTGCGGTGTGACTCTATTGCAGGTGTGGGCCTATGAGCACCTTCCAGTGACGAGGCCGATTCATTTCAGAGGCAGAGGACAGGGACAGAGTTTTGTTCATTTGTATGCCATGATCACATCCCAGCCTCGGATTGGGAGATTGGAGAACTGGAGGAGAGTCATTGATGACATTGATATGGTGATCTGGAGGCCGTACCTGGGGTGCGAGGAGTGGGGTGATGATGCACTGGAGCTACCCTACACCTTCCGGAGCAGGTACCTGATTGGGCGGACGCCCTATATATTAGAGAGACAGCTGGTGGATAGGGTATGCAGGCAGTATGGCCGGATTCAGAGGATGCCCCGAGGCTCGGGTATGTATGCCCGTACTGTTAGAGATCAGGTGCAGTTTGGCCCACTGCTATCTTATGATCAGGCAGTGATGCAGCTAGCAGAGATGATGCCGATGCCATGGGACATGTGGCCAGAGGTAGATGATGCAGGGATGGACGCAGAGTACTCTGCGTACTGGGCAGAGCATCCATTTCCGAGGTTGACAGATCCGGCAGAGCCAGTGGATGGAGAGGGTGGAGGAGATGATGATGAGGGAGGAGGGGATGCAGGTAGGGGCCGGCGGAGGCGGAGGGGAGTGGTGGGAGAGAGACGGGTAGCACCTCGGAGGGAGGGAGGTCAGGAGAGAGCAGCTCCAGTGGTGAGAGGACGGGGTGGACTGCCCTTACAGGTGCCAGCAGCACAGGGTCCCCGAGAGGGACAGAGACAGGTACAGCCAGAGGGACAGAGACAGGTACAGCCACAGGTACCTATACAGGCACAGGGACAGGTGCAGGCAGAGGCACAGGGACAGGCACCTGTAGAGGAGGAGCCACAGGCAGGGGCGGAGAGCGGAGACTCCGAGGAGGATGAGGTGGTGAGGCTGCGGGAGATCTGCCAGGGCCAGGCAGATGAGATTGAGGATTTGGTTCGAGAGAGGAACCACCTCAGGATCAGGGTCCGAGATACAGAGCGGGAGAGGGATCAGGCCATCCAGAGATATACCGAGGCCGAGACAGCTCTGAGGGCAGGTAGGCGGGCAGCAGAGGATGCAGGGGCAGGCTACGCCTATGTTTTGCGAGCGGGAGAGGAGATCGCCTACTGGAGGGATCTATATTATGCAGCCGTGCCAGCAGAGCAGCGGGCTAGGAGCTTCCAGAGGTCGTCGCGCACAGCGACGGCTACGGGAGGGAGCCGCAGGAGACAGGCATCCAGCGGTGGGGTTATGGGGCCTCCACCACCACCAGAGGGACAGGGGGATCCAGGGGCAGGGCCATCTACAGCTCAGACTCCGTCGAGGCGAGGTGGCTCCGAGGGAGGGAGTTCCTCATAGCTATAGTGGGCTCCCATTGTATCAGTAGATGTATCATTGTTGTATTGTAGACACCTGCGGGTGATTCTTTTGTAGCCATATGATTCTTTTGACATCATTGTATTATGACACATTTGATTGATTATATATATGAGATGATTCATCTTTTGCGGCAGCTATATGCATGTGTACCTTGTGTGATGAGATGTTCTTATGTGATGCATGTTTTATGATATGGATGCTTATATGATGCAAGGCCATATATTTTTGTTCTTTTATGTTGTATATGTGATGCATGATGCAAATGAAAATGTATGTGATGCAAATGATTATTTATATAATGAAAATGTGAGATGTGCTAACATGTGTTGTATGCAGGATGTGATGCCATTATAATATCTATATGTATGAAATGCTTATATGTGGTGATGCAGGTGCAACTATATGAAATGCACATGTTTTTGGTGTGTCATTATACTCAGTCATGTGATAGCGGGCTACGCGGACTCGAGAAGGACAATGGAAGTCAATCAAGAAAGGGGGATGGAAGACAGAAGATATGAACGTGAAAGAGCTTCTTGTGCGTTATCATCATTGAGCTTTATTATGGCAGAATAGGTTATGACAATCGAGGCATATGTTCGGCCCAGAAAGTCATTGTACCTGTTTGCATGGAGATAAGACAGTCACAAACAAGGAATGCCCCAGTTCACACTAGACTCACAGTGTCCTCATATCCTTGGACAAGTCATAGTATTACTAAAAGACAATCCACAGACAGCAAATGCAAATAAGTGACGATACCCCATCCTCGCCTTTCTAGTCAAAGACATCCTGGAGATAGAATCTCTAGTCAAAGACATCCCGGAAAAGCTAAAAGACATGTCACCAAAAAGATAAAACCAAAAGAAAACCAAGACTCGACACCCACATCCACTGTAGTCTTCAAGTTTGTGTCTCTTGTCACTTGTTTAAGTCAAATTTTGATTGTGGTCACAATGTTCACTTTCACAAAAAGGATAGATAGCACTGAACCATATGTTGTCTGAGTCTGTTAAAAGATTTGATTTTGTTGAAGCCCATTGTTGCTGCTGTGTCTCCTTGGAAACTGACTAAATCCATGAAACTGATACCTTATTGTGGAGAAGATGGAACTTTATTGCGGATCTGCGATGCAAAATGTTGCTTTATTGCGAATTGTGCGCGGATAGACTGAAGAGAGCTGAAAGAAACTGTACTCCTCGAAACATGTGATGTTCTCAGTTCCACACCCATTACTAGACGCAGGAATTGGCCGTAGTCACAGATAGGATCTGATTTATTATGAATGGCTAACCAATCTCGGGTAGATCAATAACAAGCCATGATGGGAATGGGTAAGTTTATTGTGAGTGAATTGGTCGTGATTGTGTGCGAAGTGAAAGAATGAAAGGGAATCCTGAAAGAGGGAGGAGCAAAGTCCCTACGCATGGCGCTGGTGACCCAGTTTTCACCATGGTACTTGCCCAGGGCGCCACCGAAGTGGTTTTCACCGTTGGACGAAATTATTTCTCTTTATTTTCTTGGATTTTGCAATTTTTTTGTTGTCACAAGGCGCCTGTTTGCCAGGTTTTCACCAAGTAACAATTTTTTTGTTTTTATAATTTTTTTTTTTGTATTTTTGAATTTTTTTGATTTTTTTTGTATTTTTGCATTAGGATACTTAAAAAGAGCTTATGTGTAGAACCTGCGAAGGTGCATGCTATTGATAGGGTCCTCCAAAGATTCACCTTCTGTAGTTGAGAGCTGATATGCCCCAGATCCATATGCTGCTGTGATGATGTAAGGACCAAGCCAGTTGGGTTCAAATTTGCCCTTCTTTTCTCTATCTTGCTGATTCTTGGGGTTCTCTCTGAGGACTAAGTCACCTACCTCAAATGTGCGAGGCTTGACCTTGTGATTGTAACTGCGACTCATTCGTTGTTGGTAAGCCTTGAGATGATTAAAAGCAGTGTGTCGTCGTTCCTCCAACAGTTCTAGTTCTTGTAAGCGAGAGACCCTGTAGTCTTCATCGTTGATTATGTTTCTCAAGGAGACCCGTAAAGAAGGTAACTCGACCTCAATAGGCAAGATGGCTTCAGCACCATAGACAAGTGAGTAAGGTGTAGCTCCTGTAGGTGTGCGGACACTGGTACGATATGCCCAAAGTGCGGGATTGAGTTGGACATGCCAGTTACGGCCAGCGTCGTCGACTGTCTTTTTAAGTATTTTGAGGATTGTTTTGTTAGACGCCTCAGCTTGGCCATTACCTTGGGGGTAATATGGTGTGGAGAAACGATGAGAGATATGGAATCGCTCACAGAGTTCATGAACATCCTGATTCTTGAAAGGACGCCCGTTGTCGGTAATAATGGAAGTAGGAATCCCGTATCGACAAATGATGTAGTTCAGGATGAAAGTAGCGATTTGTTTCCCAGTAACTTGTGTGAGAGGCACGGCTTCAATCCACTTTGTGAAATACTCTGTGGCTGTGATAATGAATTTATGTCCGTTGGAAGAAGGAGGGTGAATCTTGCCTATGAGATCGAGTCCCCACTGACAAAAGGGCCAAGGAGATGCAAGTGGCTGTAGTTCTTGTGCTGGTGCGTGTATGAGGTCTCCATGAATTTGACACTGCTTACACTTCTTGACAAACTGATATGCATCTTTTTCCATAGTAGGCCAGTAGTATCCAGTCCTGATGAGTTTCTTGGCCAAGGTAGGACCACTAGTATGCGGACCACATATCCCTTCGTGCACTTCTCGTAACGCAATCTGAGCTTCGTCACTCTCTAAACATCTAAGGAGGGTGCCATCTAGACCTCGCCGGTATAGGATATCAGCTAGGATAACGTATCGGGAGGATTGGCGGATGAAAGTGCGGCGTTGGTTGTTCGATAAATCGGGAGGTAAGATGTTGTCGCGAAGGTATGTGAATATGGAACCATATAACTGGGATTCAGGACCAACAACACATATCATTTCTGTGAGAGTGATCTCATATGACGGAATCAGCAGGTTGTCAACCAGGAACTCATAATAGGTCTCATTTTGTGGTAGGTCAATGAGTGAAGCAATTGTAGCCATGGCATCAGCAGCGCGATTCTGTTCTCTTGGTATCTGCTCAAACTCTATCTTTGCAAAGTGTTGTTTCAGATCATCTACCAGTTGTTTGTAAGGCATTAGCTTTTCATCTTTTGTTTGATAATCATCAGTTGCTTGACGGATGACAAGTTGAGAATCGCCAAAAACACGAAGTTCCTGGATCTTCCACTGAACTGCAATTCTTAACCCTGTTGTTAATGCCTCGTATTCCGCTATATTGTTGGTGCAAGGAAATGATAAGCGGTATGACTTTGGTATAGAATCGCCTTGGGGAGTTATAAAGAGTATACCCGCTCCTGCCCCGTGCTGTGTGTATGAGCCATCAAAGTATAGTTGCCATGGCTTTGCAGGTGATATTGTTAGAATGGACTCATCTGGAAATTCTGACTGTAGAGGAACATCATCTATCATGGGAGCATCTGCCAGTTGATCTGCAATGGCTTGTCCTTTGATTGCTTTTCTGTCCACGTATTCTATGTCGAATTCACTCAAAATCATTACCCACTTGGCCAGTCGCCCAGTAAGTGTAGCTTTGTTGAGCAGATATTTTAGTGGATCAATTCTGGCAATCAACTTGGTCTTGTGAGTGAGCATATAATGTCGTAATTTTTGTGAAGCGAAGACCACAGCGAGACATGCACGCTCAATTGGTGTGTAGTTGAGCTCATATCCCACCAATGTGCGACTGATATAGTAGACTGCTTTTTCCTTGCCGTCAGGTATTTGCTGTGCTAGTAGTGCCCCCAGTGCTGTTGGAGTAGCTGATATGTAAAGTAGCAATGGTTGATTCGGAATTGGTGGCATCAAAACTGGCGGGTTCAAAAGATAGTCTTTAAGTGCCTGAAAAGCCTGTTGACAGTTCTCGTCCCATTTGAACTTAATGTTTTTGTGTAGCAGGTGCTGGAAAGGATTACACTTATCTGCAAGTTGTGCTATGAATCTTCGTATGGACTGGAGTCTCCCTTGTAAAGACCGAAGTTGACTGATATTCTTGGGTGGCGGCATGTCCAAGATAGCCTTGACTTTTGCTGGATCCGCTTCTATTCCTCTTTTAGACACAATGAATCCTAGGAGCTTCCCGGAGGTTACTCCAAAGACACATTTCTTTGGATTTAATCTTACCTTGTATTTTTCCAGCCTATCAAAAGCAACTGAAAGTATGTCCAAGTGTGTATTTCTGTCTATTGATTTAACCAAAAGGTCGTCGACATAATCTTCCACCTTTACATGCATGAGATCATGGAAGATAGTAGTCATGGCTCGTTGATACGTGGCACCTGCATTTTTCAGCCCAAAGGGCATGACATTCCAGCAGAAGGTTCCCCATGGACAAGTGAATGATGTTTTATGTTGATCTTCAGGTGCAATCCTGATCTGATTATATCCAGAGAATCCGTCCATTAAAGATAACATCTCATGGCCTGCTGTGAGATCAACAATTAAATCAATGTTTGGTAATGGGAAATCATCCTTCGGACAAGCCTTGTTGATATCCCTGAAATCTGTACATATTCGGATGCTGCGATCTGGTTTGCTAACAGGCACTAAGTTGGAAATCCATTCAGGATAATCAATTGGACGTATGAATCCGACATCTAGTAATTTCTCCAGCTCTGCCTTGACTAATAATGCCACCTGTGGATGCATTTTTCTCAATTTCTGTTTTACTGGTTTTGCCCCCGGTTTGACTGTTAAATGATGCATTACTAAGTCGGGGTCTAGTCCAGGCATATCAGCATAAGACCAGGCGAAGTTGACTTGTCGTGCCTTAAAGAAGCTTATGAACCTTGCTTTCTCGGCCTCTGTCAATGATTGAGCCAAAAATATGTTGTGTGGAACCTCGGCTGTACCAATGTTTGTCTTTATAGTCTCCTCTACCAACATGGATGATTTTTCCTCGTATGATGCTGGGAGAATGTCAAGCCTTCCATCTTCGGGCGCCTCAGAGAGGTTTTCACCCTCAGATACGTCCTTTCTTTTTACTTTTTTAGAGTCAGAGAGCGCCACAGTGTGGTTTTCGCCATAAGACCCTTGTTTTGTCTTTATTTTCACATTTTTGCGACTAGAAGGCCCGACACCCTCACCAAAGTATGCCATGTTATTTAGCTCTATGGCGTATCCTGCTTTATGGTCTCCAAGAGGAAGATCATCGCGAATGCCAAGATAATCAATAATAGCTTCGTCATTTTGAAATGTATCAATCTGTGGTGGTCCATCCTGATCCCAGTCAATGAGTTGGGGGTGAACGAGGGGAAGGTCTTTAGTGTTTTTAGAACCCGCAAGGCTAATAGTGAAGATGTGGTTATATTCAGGTATGTCAAGGTAGTCATCGAGGTCGTCAATGGCACTCTCCTCATCAGTGTCGATCGTGAGTGAGTCCAAATTATCATCACTAGTAGCACCCTCAGGGACAGGTGTCCTCATCCTATGTGATCCTGACCTAGGGCCCTGAAACGAAGCTTGTGCGGGATCCTTATGGGTCGGTTCTTGACCAACTCTGAATTTCTTGTAAAACTCCTCCTCCTCTGTAGGTTCATCTGGCTCTCTGAATGTCTCATTAAGTTCATAATCGCTGGAGGATTTGTCTGAACCCCATTCCCACTCATTGGAGTCCGTGGAATAATTATCCTCTTGTTGAACTTCAGCCACTTTGACTTGCCATATCTGTTTTGTTCTCTTGTGTTGAATCTTGGGGTTTAGAAAACCAAGCCCCTTAGAGCGTTCCCTTCTTGTAGTTAGCTCAGGTTGTAGAGGCTCCATGACACCTTCTTTGCGTAGTCCGAGAGGACTTTTTCCATCATACCCGAATCTCTGCAGAATTTTGAAACCTTTACCATAGTTTTCACAGGGTATTATAATTTGATCATGTGTATCATCTTCAGCGTCCTTATATAGCATTTTATATAAACTTTCTTCCTCTAGTTCGCCCCATTTTTGAAAGACGGTAGGATCCCATTTGAGGAGCATGATGGAGATTTGCTTATTTGGATGTGGTCGCCCATATTCCTTGGGGGAGTTCATGACTTGTCGTAAGAACATTGTTTGATTCAGAGTGTATTCTCCCATGCCTTTGTCTTGAAACTTGGCTCTAAGTTCACCCTGTTTGGATGTCGAGGGCTTTAATGACTCAGGATCAATATATGCTGAAGAAGGAGTAGCCTCACGATTGCTGGGAATGATAATCTCAGTATGTGATCTCAAGTTATTGCAATATATGAATGGATTTGGATCACCATTGACCGTTACCTCGACTCCATTATGAGGAAATTTTATGCACTGATGGTATGTTGATGGGACCGCTCTCATTTCATGAATCCATGGACGTCCTAGCAATATGTTATACGTGAGGTCTAGATCCAGGACTTGACAAATCACGTCCTTTGTTACTGGCCCTATTCTGAGTGGTAAGATGACCGTGCCCTTGGACGAGCGCTCTTCATCATCATAAGCCTTAATAGTGATTTGGTTTGTAGCATTCACAGCTTTGTCAGAATATCCCAATTGTCTGATGGTGCTCAATGTACAAATATTAAGACCTGCTCCTCCATCTATCAGGACTCGTTTTATTCGGTGTTTATGTATGAAAGCTTCAATATGTAGAGGTGCATTGTGAGGTTGACTTATGGAGGCGTCATCGGCTTCTGTGAATGTGAGGGAGTGTGGAACGGATAGGTATCCCACCATGGCTTGAAACTGATCCACGTTTAGATCCGTAGGGACAGCAGTATCTCTCAAGGTTTTATCAAGGACAGCTTTATGTGCAGGAGATGTACGTAAGAGCTCAAGAATAGAGATGAGTGCGGGTGTTTTCCCTAATTGCTCTACAAGATCGTACTCAGGCTTAGTTGACGGAAGATTGGTATTCTTAGAAGAGGTTCCTGGCAATGTGATCTTACCTCGACGAGTTGTAACATGACATTCAGAGGTAGCTTCGGATGAAGATCCCACACCTTTTAGGACAATTTTAGGTCGCTGAGGAGGATTCTCAGGATTTTTATTTTTGATAGTAATGGTAGAAATATGATTGTCCATTGAGATGTGGTTAATAGTGGAATCATAATTGTAAGATGTTCTGGTGTAATTGGCTTGATCATCTGTGACTTTGCCTTTTCCCTTGTCATGTTTTGGGAATGGTTCCTTAAACACCTCATGCTCTTGGTTAGATGAATGTCCCTCAATCTCAATATCTCCTCTGTCAATGAGATCTTGTACAATGTTTTTCAATCGATGGCAATTACTTGTCTTGTGACCCTTGCTCTTATGAAATTCACAATATTCATCATCATTCCACCAATTCGGTTTTACCTTTGGTTCATATGGAGGAAAATCTGGGACCGTGATCACTTTGTTTGCTACAAGCTTTTTGAATACTGATTCAAGTGGTTCTCCCAATGGAGTGTACTTCCTTCGTGGTTTGGAAGCTGTTTGATTGTTCACTTGATTGTTGGTAGAATTTGATCCAGAAAAGATGAACTTTGGTCTCACTGTGTTAGCATCCACAACACCATCATTAACTGTGTTCTTGTTCTTGTTCCAAAACTTTGGTTTGTCTTTTCCCTTAAAGTCCTCTTTGTTTTCTCTGAATAGTTTGATAACTCCTTGTTCAATTAAGACTCTTTCTGTTGCTAGGCCCTTTTCAATGACATCCTTGAATGTAGACAAACAAGCTTTTCTGAGATCATAACCAATAGCCTTGTTAACATTTTGTGTGAACATTTCCACCATTTGTTTTTGCGGGATTTCACAAGAGCATCTGCTAGCTAAGTTCCTCCATCTTTGCAAAAATGACGCAAAAGATTCTCCTTCTTTTTGTTTCGTATTGCACAAGGTAGTAACTGAGACATCTGTTTCAATGTTGTAAGAGAAATGTTGAATGAATGCCTCTGCCAAGTCACCCCATGACTTAATACCAGGAGGTAATTGAGAAAACCATTCCATCGCTTGATCTCCTAAGCTCTGTGGGAACAACCTCATTAAGTATGTTTCTTCTGCCGCTACCTCAATGCAAGCTGTGAAGAATTGTCTTATGTGTGCCTTGGGATCTCCTCTCCCTCTATATTTGTCAAATTTCGGTGTTGCAAAGTGCGGAGGAAACGGAGGCATGGGAATGCTCTTATCAAAGGGATAAGGGCATATATCTCTCATAGTATATGTGGGTTTTGATGTGCCCATGTCTTCCACTTTCTTTTGTAGATCTCTAATTTGTTGCTCCAAATTATTTTTGGGAGGAGATGGATTTCTTGTAGCATATCCCATGTTTGAAACACCCATTTGAGGAGGAGCTTGTTGCATGTATGGATGATACTGATCGTAGACATGTCCATATGGAGGTCTATATTGTTGCGACATGTATGGAGCACTTGGCATAATTTCTTGTTGAGGAACCCCATATCTGTTTTGTGTGTATAAACCATATTCAATGGGCCTTTCATTTTCCATTGTGTTGCCCCCAATTTTGGCATGAGGTCTTCTTGTGTCAAAATTTTGAGGATGTCCTTGAGTATCCGCTTGTCTTGATTGATCCATACCTTGAGCATGTGTTTGAGCATAAGGCCTCCATGATGGTCTTTGAATGTAAGTATCATATGTTTGAGCTTGTGTATGTGGGATTGCTGGTTTCTGAAGCAAAACTGATGGTGACTCCGGCATCATATTATTTGGTCCTCCACTATTTGGTTGAGTTTGTTGTGAAGGTCTACTTTCCATAAGTTGAGATAAGTCAAAATCATGTGGTATCTTAGCTCCACTTTGTGCCATCATGTTTAGAAAGTATTGACGATCCCTCCTCATTATCTCTTCAACCAATCTATTGAATTGAGGATCCATTATAGATTCTTGTATGTCTGCTGATAGTATTGAAGAATTGTCCACATTATCATTGTGTGTAGCGTTGTGTATAGCGTTTGCGCTTTCCATATTTGGATTGTGTCTATAAACATTCATGTCTGGTAATGTAGTGTGCTCAGGATTGTAGAAGACATCATTGTCATACTCATAAGAACTCATGTTTACGGGTCCTTGAGCTTCTTTAGCTTTTCTCCTAGATTTTTGAAGACGGGTTTCAACCATGAACTAGGTGTTAGACCAATATGTGAGAGACTTAGACGAAAATGACAAGGGTATGTAAGACCAAGAGTTGTATGGAGTGTAAATGAATCTGAAGTTTACTTGCAATGTCCAAAGTGTAAGACCAAGTATGTATGTTGTAGAGTAGGTGTGACTTCCAAAGAGAGGATAGTTTCTCTTGATGAGGTAAGCTGACCTTGACTCTAAGTAAGACCAAATGAGACCCAAAGGTAAGAAACCTTGATGAGGGATCACTTAGCAAAGTGTTGTAGTATGTAGTGTGTTGACAAAGTATAGTGAGGACAAGCAAGTGACTTTTGACTCAAGTTTAGACAAGTATGACTGTAAAATGAGGTATGAAGCAATGATGGACTGTGTAAGACCTTAGAACAGGCTGAATGCTAGATGAACCTGAAGAGATAACCTAGGAAGCTCAAGTGTGCCGAAACTGATTTCTTTGTTTGCTTGACTGTTAAACTTTTTTCAAATCCTGACACAGACGCCTCTGTATACTTCACAGACGCGGTTTTAAGACACAGACGCTATTCTGTTTGACACAAACGTGATTCTGAGATTTCCTGTTGATGTTTGCTAAGACTGACAGATTTTCGCAATTGTGGACACAGACGCGCCTGTATACTTCACAGACGCTATTTCCAGACACAGACGTGTCTCTGTTCGACACAGACGCTGATAAAAACACAGACGCTATTCTGTACTTCACAGACGCGTTTATCAGACACAGACGCGGTTTTAACAGACACAGACGCGTTTCTGTAACCTTAGTGCAATCTTTCCTATCTGTGAATTTGTTTTGCTGTGACCAAATCTGATTTTTCGACTGTTTTTCGTGACAAGAGGACACAGTGTTGATGACCCAATGTTTGCAGACTGTTTAGACTCCAAAAAGTGTGTTGTTTGATGTAAAAAGTTTTTTGCATACACTTGAAGACACAAAAGACACAATGTTTTGCTGTTTTGTCTTGATTGTTTGAGTGTTTATCATAAGTCAAGCACAATTCTTATGGCTGGCCAGGACAATAATTGTTGATCCCACATGGGGTTTTACCCCCGAGGCTACGCTATTCAGAGCGGATACTTAGATGCTTGACCTCACTGGCTCCACCCTCGGCACTCACTTCTCGAGTCAGCCAAGCATCAGTCCCCATGAAAACTCCCCATGGCGAACTTTGTATCTCTACTAAGAACCGTATGTGTGTGGGCCGCTACCAGAGGTCCGACCTCCTGCCTCAACAACTAGAAGGATTTGGGCATCTAAAACAATGAGGTGCTAGTAAGGGCATCCGCTCGTGTGGCCATACATGCGGCACTTTCAGCTCTGTAAATACAGAAGGCTCCCAGCCGGTAGGGGTTACGCCCTACAAATGATCAAATAAATTTGATCAAACGGGTTTATGGGGAGACATAGTGTCGGTATGAACTAATCAGCACACGTTATTCATAGTTTTCACCATGAATACATTTGATTATAGTGGTTTGGATGAGGTGGGTTTTCCTCGCTACCACTTGGGTCGTTCTCTTCTCACTAGTAGTCCTAATGACCACACGGGAAGACAGGCCCTCTAAAGAATAAACACAAAGAGCCTATTGCTCAAGACACAAAAGACAATGGTTCAATTTTAGTGCACCAATTGAAGTGTTTGCTAAGCTATGAAGACAAGGCACACAAATAAAATTACAAAACCCTAGCTAAGGCCCTGCAACAAAATTGTTAGTAGTTTGGGTTGTTTCAAATGATAACCCCTTCCTGCAAACACACAAGTTAGGTAAATTTTAAGAAAAACCCAAAAAGACTTTGTGAAAAGGGGCCTTCAACAAAAACGTATTTGCCTCCAAAGCGAGCTGCACAAACCAGGTTAGCTAGATCTGCAAAGGTTAGCCAAAAATAAACCAGATCTGAAAACCCTAAGTACAAAATCCGAAAAGCCGAATCGAAAAACTTGAAAAAAATTTGCAAAAACAGAATGCACAGACGCTGTTATACCAGACACAGACGCGTCTGTCCGACACAGACGCGATTCTGTGATTTGCAGACGTGATTTCAGAACACAGACGCCTCTATATTCTGCAGACGTGATCGTATGGTTCACAGACGCGCTTAGGGATCACAGACGCGACTTTCGGAAACCTGCAAAAATAGAAAATGACAGAAACACAGACGCGATAAAAGATGTCACAGACGCCTCTGAAATACAAAAACGCGATCCGAACACTCGCAGACGCGAAAAAAACCTAAAATGTCGTCGAAATCGTCCGATCTGCAACTTCAAAAATGCAAAATCTGCAACAAAATGTTAAATGCAAAGGGACAAGAGTCCCACCGGGCGTGCCAAAATGTATATGGTGAAAATGGATAGCAATAAACAACAATATCGAAAGACTAAAATGGATTCAACCACCAAACCCTAGCCTAACAATGAACAAAGATCCACCATAACATATGAAGATAACCTAAGACAATGCAAAATAACTCAATAAATCACAAAGATTATACCATCACATGTCCACTAGGGTTTTTGATCTCCATTCTTCCTATCTCCATTGATCTTGTTTGATATGCTTGCTCTCAGATTTTTGTATGCACAAGAGCTCAACAAAGAACGGAATGTGGTTGCAAGTAGGATCGTAGTGTAGCCAAGTCCTCCAAAATCAGTCATTAGGGTCCTTGGTAATGAAGAAAGCATCTCCTTAAATAGAAGACACAATAGAAAATGGAGGGTTAAGATTGAGAGGTGTAAAAAGAGAGGTCGGCTAGGATTAGAGGGTAGGTATAAGAAATACCAAAATAATGAAAGGGGTAGGTAGTGTAGGAAATAAGAGATGAATGACATGTGTCATGTGTAGAAAAGGTTAATGAATTAATTAAATAAATAAAGATTTATTTAATTAATAGAAGAAGTAGGGTAATTAAATAAATAAAATATTTATTTAATTTAGGAAAGGGATAATTTAAATAAATAAATGTATTTATTTAAATGAGAAATAAGGCTAGAAGAGGATAAATGAATTAATTAAATAAATAAAGATTTATTTAATTAATAGAAGAATTAAGCTAAAGTAATTAAATAAATAAAATATTTATTTAATTAGACATGACAATTTTAGGTGTCTACAGTATCTATCAATGCCAGTAGGTGAAGTTTTTTGCCAGTTGAACCTATGAACCATGTTGAACCTTGTTTCCATTTAGTTGAACCTAGTTGCCATCAATGACAACATCTACCATTCTCATTTGAGTGTATAATGCCAACACATTAATGGTCTTGACTTTCTTAGGAGAAGGACTTGCCATTGTCACATGGATGCAATGTCTCTTAGGCCTTTGTAGATCTACAAAGACAACAATGACATTCACATACCCTTCATTTTTGCATGAGGATGTCATGGATAATAACTCACCTTTTACATCTCTTTTATGTGAAGGTTCTTCAAGGAAGTCATTCAAGACTTCATCCAGCATATCAAAATCATCCTTCAAGAATGCCTTATCAAAGGCATCAAACTCCAAAAGGAAGAGATCTGACATTAATCATTCATGTCGATTTCACCAAAATGTAAGGGAGGAGATTTTCCCCCTCCAAGATGATGAATCTTAGAAGGAAAATTAGTCCGTTGTTACCTCTTCGAACTCGTGCTAAGATGAGCCAAGCAGTAAAAAATAACTACACTAATTATGCTATAAAAGATAAATAACAAAATTATATTGCAGGAACAATTAATAAACAAAAAATTAATTTACAGGATGATACAATATTGAAAAGCAAATTATACCTTTCAGTCCGTGAACTCTCAAGTTTCAGACACCAGCACGGGGTACGAACATCAGCGTGTCGCGCTGTCATCTATACGGCCCACAGGCACATAGTTTATTGCACATGGAACCTATACGTCACCTACACAGACTAAGACAAAGAAAATTATTGGGGCTGTATAGGGGTCTACCTCAGTCAGACCCCCATTTAGGTGTTTCCACCACCATAGACAACCAGATAGATAGATTGGAAAGATAATTTGGAAACTTGGTAAATTGGAAATATGAGAATAGAAACTATGGTACGCTTAATGGAAGCAAACCCCTATTGTATTCATTAAATATTGGAAATATTAGAAAATGTAAGAAACAATGAATTCATCTAGATGATAGATACAATAAAAAATGCAAAGGACTCATTGCATGAGAGTAAAATGGATAAAAGAGAAGACAATGCATGAAGCCAAAACCCTCCTTGTTGATGGTACAAGTGTGAAGAAGCTCATGATAGTGCTTGTTGGTAAGAGCCACAACAAGATAGTTGTAGCTTGATGTTGGTAGAGTGTGTATCCAAGAGCATGAAGAGAGCAAGAGAGAAATGAGAGTGTGCAAATGCAACCAAAGTCCAAGAGCGAAGAACCCCGAATTGGGAACCCTTCTAAGTGAGCTAGGAAGGGGTTTTAAACTCGAAAGAAGCATGGAGATCTGTTACGATGAAATGCAAGCCAAAGGACACGTGTTGGCTAGCGTCAAGCTGTCTGCCAGATTCAAGATTTTGCCAGCTTTTTGGGACGTTAGCATGGCACATGGATGTCCCTGCATCATGCTTCCATCCATTCAAAAATAGGCCCAAAGGTTCTTTCAAGGCATTTCAAGGCACTTTGTCTTTCAAGCCCATGATGCCAAAATAATATGATTTTGATCATAGAATCATCATAAATGTACTAGGTGTCATGCATAAGTGTCATAAATGCACTAGGTGCATTTTAGGACACTACAAATGTAAATTTACTAAACTTACCATACACAAGTGCTTATAACCTCCAACAACTTTCTCAATATGTAATATCTACTCAAGACCTATGTCATCCTGTACAAGATAAGAAACACATGCACACACATGCTTTATTTTTTTATTAAATTTATAATTAATTTGTAATTTGATTAAATTATCAACATTTAAAATACCATACACGAGGCTACACATCTCGTCTACCAATATCCTGTGCACCTAGAGGTCTAGGTGAACCAAAATCAAGACCGAGAGTCACAGTAGCTAATTCCACTACAAGGTCAAATAAAGCATGTATGTGCAAATTGGGTTAAAAATTATATTGAAGTATGGACTTTTTTAATCCCTATAAATAAATTTATATTGTGAAGACCTCAAATGATTTCTTTGATTTTGTCTTTGATAAATGTCATGAGGATAGCTTATCCTAATAGTAGTGTCCACCTGCAAACATGTATATAATAAAATTATATTTATTGAACATATGTGTGTGAGTTATACTAAATTGAATTAGTACAAATTCCTAAGTACATGTTTAAAAAAAAAATACACAAAGTAGATGGATCATGCTCAATGCTTAATGATGTATGAGATACACTTGTGACACCCTCTGGTCGGTATGGTGCAGATGCGGCATGACCTGGGCCTTGGAGTAGCAAAAATTCAACATTCAACATGATAGTTTAATTGATTTAATTTTTAATTGTCAAAATTCATTATGATAAATTAAATAGTTCAATGTAGATAAATTGTTATTTTTACCCCAAAAGGTGTGCCAAGTTGTGTAGGTGTCAATGAATTATTGAATCAAACATTAGGTGTTGCCCTCGTCTACATACACCAAATAATTTGAATCAAAAATTAGATTGTATTAAAAAAGTGTGCACTTAATTTGAGAAAATAAAATCCTCATATGATGTGATATCATTTGTTGCTACAAGTACATCTGAAGTGGATTGAGGAGTAGGAGTAGGACCTACACATACATTATTATAACTCATACACATACATGTGGCATCAACCATGGATTAGCTATCATATGGGAAGCTTGCTCATTGCGGTTACCTGAGAGGACACTCAAAGCACCTAAAGAACAAATCACTGATCTATGTTGCATAGGTGCATGAATAGTGGGAGCGATAGAAGAAACCATGGATGGAGCATGAGCGGGTGTAATAGTATGTGCCCCTAATTTGTGTTGATTAGCTTGAGGGTTAATGAAATATAGAGCTACATGTACTTTGGTGATTTTTAGATCATTGAATTTCTCATAAGTGTATCCATCAGCATAAAAATTATGGATCTTCTCTCTCCATTGGTGGAATTGATCTAATTCCATATCAATGGATCAAACAAAGTCTACAACAATTTGCATCAATTGAAGTTGCAAATTGTACAAGATGAGGGGGGTGACAAGCTCATTTCAAATTGCATTAATATTTTATATTATGATGTCAACGTTTTCATTTATTTGTGTTCTCAATCAAGCCTCATATAATTTATGGGGTGGAGGTGGAGATGGAGGTGGAGGTGGATGCGAGGGGGGTGGAGGTGAGGAATTTTAATCTAATAGATCCTCTATGTCAAATTCATCTATGACAAATATAACACCTACATATATATAAATATGCATAAATAATATACAAAATTACAAGTTTTAGAATCTATTGACATGTTACAAAAAAGGCATTTTTGAGTAAAAATGTGCACAATCTAATACAACGCATGTGATCAAAGTAAACTATAAAAGTTTACTACTACATTTAATTCTAAGGATTGAAAATGAAAATCACTTGTACAAATACATGACAAATAAACAGATGAAGAACTAATTATTCAATTAAAATATCTAGTAAGTTTTGAAGTTATATTAAAAAGTCAATTTATAAGGATAGACAATATAGGAGAATATAGATTCTCTTTTTGATACTCAATCTAAAGCTAGTCTAATTTATTAAATTTTTGTTATTAGCAATGATTATATACATACAAAGTAATAAGGAATATGAAAAGATGAAGGAAAATAAAACACAAATCTAGACAAACAAAGGATATGAAAAGTATATCTAGTTACAAATGAAAGCAACTCAAGTAGTAGCTCGAAATGAGTGAGGCTCAACAATTCAATAATGTGGTTTCCTCTCTCATTAAGAAAGAATAATGGAAATGGAAAATGAATTAAATTTATTGATGCATTATTGTGTTGATGTGGGGAATGTGTTTACAATTTTGTGAGGTATCCATCATAAATGTCATCTTGAAGTGACCAGTGACTTCATTATGACCAACTTGTTTAGAAATGATGTGTAACATGTCAAGGAAATGACTAAAGTATTTAGAGGGCCTCTCTTTGCCTCCTTGGATATTTCTTGGGATGAGAACATGAAGGAACCCAACACAATTGAATAGGGAATGGGTGGTGAAAGTAAATGTGTTGGTGTCTAAGTAAAGTATTTAGAGGGCCTTTGTTTGCCGCCTTTTGATCCGTATGATGGTATCCTAGTCTAGTGTTGTGGTGACAAGGTTCGAGCTCCAAAGGAATCCGAATACCTTGTTCATTAGGTCCACAACCCTTTCCATTATACCCAAGCTGAGACACAAGCTTGTATCTAGGACCATAGATATTTTGTAATTCTTTGAATGATGTTGGCTTTGTATAGAAAAGGTGAGCGACATGATAAGCATCACCTAGCTTTATAGATGCATAATCATATTTTGTAGCTGAGGTGAATGAAATCTTAGAAAAGATTAGATGGATGGGGTCTACTTTGTACTCAGCAACATGAGAGTTGGTAAAATCCAAAGAACCCCAATCACCACCTAAACATGCATTCACTTTTGAAGGTGATTTAGCCGGGAAAAGTTTTACAGGTGTAGACTCCAATGTTTTCACCTTAGGAGTATCTACCTTTGGGGATTTTTCTTTTGAAGAATCTTGCTTCTTAGGTGATTTCTCCTTTTTAAAAACTCCCTCAGTGACTTCTTCCTTCTTGCGCTCTTCCTTTTTAGGGGATGCTTGACAGAAGTAGAAGTTACGATCAAAGAAGACAAGTTGGGTACATAATTTTGAAATGAAGGTGCAACAGAAGCTTGGCAGACTGCGACTATTTGACATAATTGCATAGCCTTGGGATCAATCTTAACTATGACAACTTGATTATTAACCACAAACTGCATGGATCCATGAAGTGTAGATGAAACAACTCCCAAATCATGTAGCCATGGTCTTCCTAAAAGAAGATTGTATGATAAAAGGCATGTCATAATGTGCACAAGGGTTGAAATAATTACCAGTCCAACCTTCAAGGACAGTATGACAGTCCCCATAGTGGTCTTACCACTGTTATCAAAACCTCAGATGAACAAGGAGGAGGCTGCCAAAGAATTTGGGTCCACCTTGATCTTTGGTAACAAGTCTAAACCACAAATGTTTAGTATCGAACCTATATCAACAATCATTCATCTAATACCAATGTCATTCACATGAACAATGATCATTAAAGGATCTGTTAAATTCCTCACTTTGGGAGGTCAGAGTTCATGCGGATAAAAGGTGATATTGAACGAATCCACATGAATATGATCCATCAGTGCATTCACATTAGTTGGTCTCACAGAGGAAGGTAGCAAAATATTTTGCAAAGCTTCTTGTAGCATACCTTGATACATCGGGGTAGTTTGAAGCAAATCCCAAAGTAAGATCTTAGTTAGAGTAACCTTAAGTTGCTTGATAAGATTATAATCACTTGGTCACTTGTCCGTTGGCAAAGGTGCCTTAGGAAGGACATGTTGGGAAGGAGGTAGAGAAGTTCGAGGTGGTTCAGGAACTTGTTTGTTATTCCGAGTGTTATATGTGTGAGCAATAGTATTATAAGATGGTTTCTTGTATTGCATAAATCTAGTGTATAAATCAAAAGCTTCTCCTTTGGAAGGTTTTCCATTAATGGTCTTGACTTTCTTAGGAGAAGGAATTTACATTCTCACATGGATGTAAGGTCTCTTAGGCCTTTGTGGAGTCATGGAGACAACAATGATATTCATAGACCCTTCATTTTTGCATGAGGATGTTGTGGACAATAACTCACATTTTACATATCTTTTAGGAGAAGGTTCTTCAAGGAAGTCATTCAATACTACATCTAGCATATCAAAATCATCCTTCAAGAATGCCTTATCAAAGGCATCGAACTCCAAAAGGAAAAGATCCGACATTAAGAATTCATGTCGGGTTCACCAAAATGCAAGGAGGAGATTTTCCCCCTCCAAGATGATGAATCTTAGAAGAAAAATTAGTTCGTCATTACCTCTTTGAACTCATGCTAAGATGATCCAGGGGATAGCAAATAACTAAACTAATTATGCTATAAAAGATAAATAACAAAGTTATAATGCAGGAACAATTAATATACAGAAACTGAATTTACAGGATGATACAATGTTGAAAGCATGTTATACCTTTTAGTCAGGGAACTCTTGGGTTTCAGACACCAATGTGGGGTGCAGAGACCAATGTGTCGCGCTATCGTCCGTTCGGCCCGCAGACAGAGAAAGTCCCAAAATTTGACTTTGTACACAGTTTCCTCCGCATGGAACCTGTACGTCACCTGCACACACTAAGATGGGGAAAATTGTTGGGGATGTATAGGGGCCTACCTTAGTCAGACCCCCATTTAGGTATTTCCACCACCACAAACAACTAGATAGATAGATTGGAAAGATAAATTAGAAACTTGGTAAATTGGAAAATTGGAAATATGAGAATAGAAACTATGGTACGCTTAATGGAAGGAAACCCCTATTGCATGCATTAAATATTAAAAAGTGTAAGAAATAATGAATGCACCTAGATAATAGATACAATAAAAAATGCAAAGGACTCATTGCATGTGAGTAAAATGGATAAAAGAGAAGACAAGGCGTGAAGCCAAATCTCTCCTTGTTGATGGTACGAGTGTGAAGAAGCTCATGATAATGCTTATTGGTAAGAGCCACCACAAGATAGTTGTAGCTTGATTTTGGTAGAGTGTGTATCCAAGAGCATGAAGAGAGAAAGAGAGAAATGAGAGTGTGAGAGTGCAACCAAAGTCCAAGAGCGAAGAACCCCAAATTGGGAACCCTTCAAAATGAGCTAGGAAGGGTTTTTAAACTTGAAAGAGGCGCGAAGAGTCATTACGGCGAAATGCAAGCCAAAGGACATGCGTTGGCCAGTGTCCAACTCTTTGCCAGATTTGAGATTTAGCCAGCTTTTTGGGATGTTAGCACGGTGTGCGGATGTCCCCGCATCATGCTTCCATCCATTTCAAAATAGGCCCAAAGGGTCTTTCAAGGCATTTAGAGGCACTTTGTCTTTCGAGCCCATGATGCCAAAATAATATGATTTTGATCATAAAATCATCATAAATGCACTGAACATCATGCATAAGTGTCATAAATGCACTAGGTGCATTTTAGGACACTAAAGATGTAAATTCACTAAACTTACCATACACAAGTGCTTATAACCTCCAACAACTTGCTAAACATGTACTATCTGCTCAGGACCTATGTCATCCTGCACAAGATAAGAAACACATGCACACACATCTTGATGCAAAAATCTTACACACAATCGAATCCAAAAATGCACTCTTGATGCACACACATGTTTAATTTTTTTTATTAAATTATCAATATTTAAAATACCATACATGAGGCTACACATATCATCTACAAATATCCTTTGCACCTAGAGGTCTAGGTGCACCCAAATCGAGACCAAGAGTCATAGTAGCTAACTCCAATACAAGGTCAAATAAAGCATGTATGCACAAATTGGGTAAAAAATTATATTGAAGTATGGACTTTGTTAATCCCTATAAATAAATTTATATTGTGAAGACCTCAAATAATGTCTTTGATTTTGTCTTTGATAAATGTCATGAGGATAGCCTATCTTAATAGTAGTGTCCACCTGCAAACATGTATATGATAAAATTATATTTATTGAACATATGTGTGTGAGTTATACTGAATTGAATTAGTACAAATTCCGAAGTACATTTAAAAAGAAAAAAAAAAAGATACACACAGTAGATGGATCATGATCAATGCTTGATGATGTATGAGCTACACTTGTGACACCCTCTGGTTGGTACAATGCAGATGCCGCATGACCTGGGCCCTAGAGTAGCAAAAATTCAACATTCAACATTATAGTTTAATTGATTTAATTTTTAATTGTCAAAATTCATCATGATAAATTAAATAGTTCAATGTAGATAAATTGTTATTTTACCCCAAAAGGTGTGCCAAGCTATGTAGGTGTCGATGAAAGATTGAATCGAACATTAGGTGTTGCCCTCATCTACATATACCAAACAATTTGAATAAAAAATTATATTGTATTAAAAAAGTGTGCACTTAATTCGAGCAAAGAAAATCCACATATGAGGTGATATCATTTGATGCTACAGTACATCTGAAGTAGATTGAGTAGGAGTAGGACCTACACATACATTATTACAACTCATACACATACATGTAGTGTTGACCATGGAGTAGCTACCATATGGGAATATTTCTCACTGAGGTTACCCAAGAGGACACTCAAAGCACCTAAGGCACAAATCACTAATCTATGTTGCATAGGTGCAAGAATAGTGGGAGCGATAGGAGAAACCGTGGGTGGAGCATGGGTGGGTGTGATAGTATGTGCCCCTAATTTGTGTTGTGGAACGCTAACACCAACAACCTGGAATGACTTGATGTCAAAATAATTGGGTTTTATACCCAATACAAACTCACAATATGATATCTTAAAAAAAAAAAAAAAGGCACCTCATAATCACAATGTGGTGGATGATAAAAAACCATCCACAACCTATCCCAGAAATGTGCAGATATATGTAGATGTTGACACCACCTAATTGAAATTCTTTTTTTGGTGGTAGGAATGGGTTCATTAGTTTGAGGGTTGATGAAATATGGATCTGTGTGTGGGAAATGTGGGCGACATAAATGTAAAAGTCTAGTTTCAAAGTGTCAACACACCAATGAGACTCTTAGTGCAAGTTATAGGAACTACATTGAATAACTCAACTTCCCAAGGGGTGTCCCATTGTTCTCTATCTCACAAGATTCCTAAGGTATCACTCTTTCTCTCAGATCATTGAGCAAAGTGGCTTAGGAATGACAACTCCAAAATTGAGTGATGTTTGTTTATAAGCATGAATGCATTCCTACAACATGTATGATATTGAAACTAGAATGATTTAAACTAGTATGAATATGATGCTATGATAAAGATTAGGGTGAATTCACAAAGCTGGTTCCCACTTTTGCCAACGAAGGAATTTGGCGAAAGTGGGAACTTCGATTTTCTAGGTGTTTGAGCGAAATAGGGGTGTTTGCTCAAACTACCCCTGGGATTTCGAGCGAACCATGTTGCGGACCTGGGTTCGCTCGAACCACGAGTGACTTTTGGGTTCGAGTGAACCCCCCCTTCACTCGAACCCTTTTTCAGTTAGGTTTTTTTAAAACATTTATAAATAGCGAAAGTGACAGTTAAAGGGTCATTATCAAATTTGTCTTTTTCTGTCTGGTGGGGGTTGGATTGAACCAGTCGTCAGCATCACATCACCGAGCTTTATCTGCAACAGCTAGCGTCTTTCATATTTTAGTTTTTGACCTTTATTATATCAGGTGCACAAAATAACCCTTTGTTTGGTTTAATAATGTCTTTTTTTATTAAATTAATAAATAATTTGTTTGTTAATTTATTTTTTTAATTAAATAATTGTATATAGTTATTGTTTTTCAACATTTTAGAAAAATGTTTGATAATTTATTGTTTTTCATTATTTTAGAAAAATGTTTGATAATTTAATGTTTTGACTGAAATGTGTCAATTTGTTTTTAAAATTACATAATTGTATATATGTATATTTTTTTCAACATTTAAAAAAATTGTTATGAAAAACATAGAAAACTAAGGTAGTAAATCAGAACTTAGAAAAACATTAGCAAAAAAAGAAAATTAGAAAAATGTCGCAAACGTAAATATAATAAATTAAACGTTAGAAAAATTAATAAATTTTAATTTAAATAAACATTAGAAAATTTAGATAGCAAATTTAAACAAATTAGACAAAATAAATCCTCTACAATGTGACCCATTTTCACATCCTATTACATGCACAACATGACCCCTTAAGACCACATATGCCCTGATGACACTATACATTCCCTTAGGAGGTCATAGAGGATCACATATAACATACTAATGTACATATGACATTCCCTTTAGGATCACATAGTGTCATAAGGGGTCATATGTAGAACCACATATGACCCCTTATAAAGTTGTACTGTGAATGACATACCCCTTAGTCCATCAAATAGTGTCTTAACACATGCATGACCCATTAGAACCGCATATGACCCTTTATAAAATCCTAGTGTGAACGACATACCCCTTAGTCCATCATATAGTGTCTTAAGGGGTCGTATGTAGTCCTAAGGGGTCACACATGCATTAACACATGCGTGACCCCTTAGTAGGTCACATATGACCCCTTATAACATCCTACTGTACATATGACATTCCTCTTAGGATCATATAGTGTCCTAAGGGGTCATATGTGGTCCTGAGGGGTCATGCATGTGTTATAACACATGCGTGACCCATTAGAACCGCATATGACCCCTTATAAAATCCTAGTGTGAACGTGACATACCCCTTAGTTCATCACATAGTGTCTTAAGCGGTTGTATGTGGTCCTAAGGGGTCACGCATGCATTGACACATGTGTGACCCCCTTAGTAGGTCACATATGACCCCTTATAACATCCTACTATACATATGACATTTCCTATGTGTCCTAAGGGGTCATATGTGGTCCCGAGGGGTCACACATGTGTTATAACACATGCGTGACCCCTTAGTAGGTCACATATGACCCCTTATAACATGTCCTACTATACATATCACATTCCCCTTAGGATCATATAGTGTCCTAAGGGGTCATATGTGGTCCTGATCCATTAGAACTGCATATGACCCCTTATAAAATCCTAGTGTGAACGACATACCCCTTAGTTCATCACATAGTGTCTTAAGGGGTCGTATGTGGTCCTAAGGGGTCACACATGCATTGACACATGCGTGACCCCTTAGTAGGTCACATATGACCCCTTATAACATCCTACTATATATATGACATTTCCTATGTGTCCTAAGGGGTCATATGACCCCTTATAACATCCTACTGTACATATGACATTCCCCTTAGGATCATATAGTGTCCTAACATATGCATGACCCCTTAGAACCGCATATGACCCCTTATAAAATTGTAGTGTGAACGATATACCCATTAGTCCATCACATAGTGTCTTAAGGGGTCATATGACATTCCCCTTAAGATCATATAGTGTCCTAACATATGCATGACCCCTTAGAACCGCATATGACCCCTTATAAAATCCTAGTGTGAATGACATACCCCTTAGTCCATCACATAGTGTCTTAAGGGGCCGTATGACATTCCCGTTAAGATCACATATTGTAGATTTAATACTTTAATAATCATATGGGCCCAAATATAATCATATCTAGGCCCAAATGTTATATATCATGTTCTTGAATTTTTTATGTATGTCAAAGATTTAAATATACATGTGTTAGATCTCTCTATCTCTCTGAAATATATGTTATCTCTAGATCTGAAATATATGTTATCTCTCTCTCTCACTGAAATATTTGAAATTTTTACATGTCTTTTTTGAAAATGAAAATGATCTCTCTCTCTCTCTCATGAAGATTTATATGTATAATCTCTCTCTCTCTCTCTCTCATGAAGATTTATATGTATAATCTCTCTCTCTCTCTCATGAAAATGATCTCTCTCTCTCTCTCTCTCTGCTTATGTATTTATTTTAACTTTATGACATGTACCTAGATAGATGGCATCCCAGGATATACCTTCACAGGCTCCTGATCAAGATCCACCCGCGCAAGCTCCACATCAGGAACCACACATTGATGATGTTGATCCTCCACAGCAGGATCCCCCCTTGCCCGACATTGCTACTATTTTCCAATATAGTGATCGGGAGTTACATAGGTTGAGGGCCATATTAGATGGCCCTCATACTGATGGTGTGTACAAGAGTACATGCACGTCCATTTTTGATAGTATGTGGACATTGAGGGATCGCTTAGTTTCTCATACCTCATTCTCACCTGAGGTTATAGAGGATATATATAGATAGTTGAGGAGTGAGGTGAGGGGTCCTCATTCTTTTACTGATGTGGTGGGGGTGGTCTCGAAGGAGACCATCAAGGAGAGATGCTTTCCATAATATCAGGAGAAGAGTAAGGTGAGGGGATATCAAGTTACCAGATGTATTGACCCACAGGTTGCATCACTAATTTACCCATGCTTCTTAGCTGCCCATGGTCATTATCCTAATAACGACCAGATACCATTATACTTTGCACAGTAGGTATTTGCTGAGGTTCATTGTCAGATGAAACCAAACTACCTTGATATTCTAGGATATTATGGATAGGGGAGGGGCAGGATTTATGATAGAGATGCATATCGTAGGCATGATAGAGCTTCGCCTAGACATAGGGACCTTGTTGGCTAGATATTTCCTGCAGTAGTCCCAGCCATGGCACCCATAGTGGATCACACTTTGATTGCTTCTCAGAGAGAAGCAATTGATAGGATTGGACAGATTGCATCAGCAGTAGCCACCATATCTTCTAACAGGGTGGGCAGATATATGATGAGTCAACCACATTTGCGATCATCCATAGATCATGCATCTTCTAATCATGGGGGGCTTTAGATTCAGATGATCGGTATATTTCTGCTGGCATCCCCTCCCCAGATGAGGTAGCAGCTATTGTCAGAGGTAGTAGACATGTACATATGTCACAATATTTAGTCGAGGACCTACTACATGCTTATAGTTTTATTTCATCTCGACTTGGGATACCATTGGCTGATGTTAGAGAGGAGATTCTCAGAGATGGTCAGGCTACAGTGGCATCAACGCATACCTTGAGGTAGTCACAACATTATCATCACTCTATGCATGCTCCAGACACTGACCCACCTATAGATCACTCTGTTGCTGCAGAGGAGGAGCTACGAGCTGATCAGGTCCATATCACAGATGAGGGCCGCTTGGATTCATTTGAGGAGGAGATACGAGCTGATCAGGTCCATATCATAGATGAGGGTTTGGACTCATTTGAGGATTAGCTAAGAGATTTGAGCCATACTGGATTTATGGACATGCTACTACAGTCAGACACTTCATCCATGATGCCCACTCATCTAGTTAGCCCCTTGCACTCCTCAGTGATATGTATAACTAGAGAGAGATATGCAGGCACGAGTGATGTTGTTGATATGATCACGAGACAGGATCAGGATCAGACTATACAACCTACTCCAGGTGATACACAGGTATGTACATGTACATGTGCGTTTAAATTTTTAGAAGATATGTATACATGTTGCAAATTTGTAGGATATATATATATATATATATATATATATATATATATATATATATATATATATATATATATATATATATATATATATATATATCATGTTTAATAAATAATCTAGAGTTCTAAGTTTTAATTTGTAGATCATTTAAATTGATCATGGACTAATCCTTAAATTGACAGTTAGCTCATGTCACTCCTTCCTTGAGCTCTGAGCTTGTGTGTAGGAGAGATTCTTTAGATGTTGTTAGTGTATAGGTTAGTTATGGTTTTTGGTACATATATGTACATGTATGTATACATGCACGTTATAATTTATATTTAAATTTTTATTTAACTCTACTTGGATTTGATGTACATGCGTTTCTAGAGAGATAGATATATTATATTTAATATTTAAATAAATTCTACTTTTGCAGGACTCCCCCTCAGATGGTCGCTCAGTTCGTAGCCGACAAGATCCTTGTTGATTTGCTCCAGACTTTATAGCTCATTTACATTTATCTTTTTATAGACTTTCATATTATATATATTCATGCACGTACATGGAGTTTAGACTAGATTATACTTTATACTTGGTTTGTGTTTGATCAGATTATACATGTTTGATTATATTAGATTTATACATGTTTGATTAGATTAGATTTAAATACATCTTTGATTAGATTGTATATTTCACATGCATGTACAATGAAGTTTAGACTAGATTATACTTTATATCTCCGTTGTGTTTGATCGGATTATATAGATTTATACATGTTTGATTATATTAGATTTATACATGTTTGATTAGATTTTATATTTCACATGCATGTTCAATGAAGTTTAGACTAGATTATACTTTATATCTCCGTTGTGTTTGATTGGATTATATAGATTTATACATGTTTGATTATATTAGATTTATACATGTTTGATTAGATTAGATTTAAATACATGTTTGATTAGATTGTATATTTCACATGCATGTACAATGAAGTTTAGACTAGAGATTATATATATTTCATGCACATGTACATGTGTTAGATTATGTATTCCATGTGCATGTGTACATACATGTTAGATTATATATTAACTTTATGTTCGATGGACTGGACTGGATTATATATATATCACGTGCACATGTTAGAAATATGTAAGTAGATATGCATTAAAATTTAAAAGAACATGTTCAAACAAAAGAGTATGTATGAAATGAACAAACTAAACTTAATAGGTCATGTATATTGAATATTTCACATGGTGTGTGAGCTTCTAGCTATGTATACTATAGTTAAATAGTTGACAACATGTACATGTCCTGATTACAAATGTCCTAATTCCATATTATATCAATTTTACAAATGTACCTATTACATTCTAATTTAAATATGCATTTTTTAATTAAATTGTTTTAACTTAGAGTGGTCCTTACAAATTAGATGCATTTAGAATTAGATACAGTACCTTATACATACAAATTAAACATGCATTTAAACATGTACATATACTTGAATTAACTTTGAATACATCCTAATTTGATATAATGTATTTAAACTTAAAAAATATTTATCCTTTAGTTTCAAAACAAGTTAAGAGATCTAGAATTTATCTTGAGTATTAATTCAATTCATGTGGGCTAAACCACATGTGTACTTTGGATTAAACTAAATATATATAGAACTTCATACCACATCAAGTGGTTCAGAACGCTCTTCAATAACACTTAATATTTTGTCATGATCTTCACTATCTAGTCTCCACTTTTGAGACCGCCCTCGACATGGAATTGTTTGAAGAATTAGGCCAACAACAATGACCAAGTGACTATATTGATATACCTTGTTGTCAATTTGGTATTCAGTGAAATGAATCCCATGTTGAACAATTTTAACTTGTTTGAAATGTGTCCCTTGCACTACAACTGATCCTGCATGTACATGTATATAAGAAATGTGAGAAATTAAAAATTTCCACGTAAGCGATTTGTACATGTACATATTCAAATCAGAACTCAAACCTGTGGGAAATGACATTCCATCACTCATCTCAGATTTTGATAACTTCTTTCTCTCTTTTGTGCAATGCAATACATAATAACTAACACCTTCTATATTTCCATCTTCTGCTATGACTGCAAAATATCTCCTGCAATTTGACACAAGTTAAATAAATTCTAAGTTATATGTCATTTTTAAGGAAATATTTACATGTGTACGTCATGTATGTACCTTTTTTAATCAATCTTGAAATATGATCATAATCACTAGAAATCAAAGGAATGTCTTCAAATTTTTCATCCTCATTTGAATCCTTGTATGTGTCAGAAACATCTAGTGGCACCATTTTCCATTCACTAACATATCCAAGCTCTTGGTTCTTGCAATCAACATAGTTTTTGAAAATGTATTCATAACAAAAACATGAATAATCCCTAGTGTATAATGTCCATGGGTGATTATCTATACTCATGACACAATGCAAAGATCTTGTCCTCTCCACGCTCTTGCATCCATGCATTGATTTTCTATTCACATCTGCAAAATGTACATGTGTACAAGAATGTACATGTAGATCAAGTTGTTAAATTGAAACATTTGAACTAGGAACATTTTTTTAAAAATTAAATAAAATTAAATAAAATACTAAAAGAGAACACGTACCGGTTATCTCCCAAAACACTTTATATGGAATGGGTCTGTATGTTCTCGATGATGATTCCCCAGGATAATTAGGTTGCTCAAAGTGTTTCTTACACCATTCAACAACATCATGTGCATCTTCTATACGTTCTCTTGTGTACTTTAGTTGATGCTTTCTTAGAGAATGTTTGATACAAGCTCCTGCACCATCATGTTCACCCTTTCCATGACCACTCTCAAAAAAACTCCAAACATGTGGTATTTTGTCATTTCGATGATATCTACATAGTGCATAAAATGGCCTCAAAGATTTGAATTGTGTCGCACATCCGTCAGACCAAACAAAATGTTTAACTATTGTTATTCCTCTATCTTTCAAATATTCAAAAAACTTCTTAAAGCAATGTTGTACAAAAAGTGTGTCATGCTCCTTATCATCATTGATATAGAAGTGGTACTCTTTCTTAATGACACGATTTTCAAATGTACTATCAACACCATCCAAATTCATCTGTGCATGTCGATAACACACATGCACCAAAATAGTGATTTGCTTTGAAAAGTAATACTCTGATTGAATCTCTTTTGGATGTGAAAAAGAGTAATTCTCTACGAAGTCAACTACAGATAGAATAGTTCCAAGTGGGAAAGTGTCTCTTAATCTTTTAAATTATTCTACTTTCCACTTGGCAAAAAAGCCATGGCATATGTATGGTTTTATCAACTTATGAAAATTTTCCATAAATGTTCCAATAGGTATTTCCTCTTCTACATAATCTAGCCTTGTAGATTCCTTTCCAAATTTTGTTTCAAATTTTTTGTACTTGTAACTCTTGCAATTTACCATCTTCCTCATGTCAGTATCTTCATCTCTCAAAGGCAATTTAGCCAAGTCCCCGCATGTTCCACAAATTCCTCTTATGCAATTTATTTGACCGGTTGCATTATCATCTAATTTATCACATAAGATGGATGCTATGAACTGATTTGTTCATTTAGGAGGAGCATTTTCATAACCATCACTATCTTCTCTAATCTTTCGAAACACTTGATAGTACAAGTCAAATTCAATGTGATAACAACAACAACAAGTTTCAAAAACTTTGTTTAACTTCACATAATATGGCCTTAACCATTCAAACATGGTTTGTCCAATCTTTATATGAGGGTTTGTTTTAGTAAACAATACATACAATTCATGTTTTGTTGTGTCTATCCAATGTTTTACATGGAGATCATAACAATTAGGACCAATCTTTTGCTTGATAACATCTCTACTATTTGATGAAGGACGAGTATTATCATTCCAAAAACTTGTCACAAAGTTCCTAACAACATCTTCAATTCTATCAGAATGAGGAGCTCTACACATAATTGCCCAATTCCCTTCTGAGGTAGTATCATCCAAAATTTTTCTCCTTTTAACATATTTAGATATTGTCCTTCTACTAAAACCAAACTCAGATGATAGTGAAGAGATTTATCTTTTTTGAGGCAATCTTTCATTTACTAAAGATGTCAACATCACTCTTCTTGAAATGGTCTTATCTAGTTTTCAAGATTTTTTACCAATGTTCACCAAACCTTTCTTAACATTATCAACAATAGATTTTTGTAGCTGAGAAGTTTTCCTCTTTTGACTTGTTGTATCTATACCCAACAATTTCATTGGATCTATTAAGTCTTTATGAGTAAGTACAATTGATAACAATTGAACTTTTTCTAGTGTAGTATCAAGATTGTTGAAATGAGACATTATTTCTTTTCCACTTTTATTCATTGACCTCCTTTTAGTATGTCTAGGTTCTTTATTGAGACACTTCAACTCATCCACATCCATTTCAAGTAAATGATCTAAATTTTTATAAGAAATATTTCTCTTCACCTGTTTAGCTAGATCCACAATATGCTCATCCATATCAGTGGTAGGAGGTAAGGAGCCTGACCCCTCTCCTTCAAAGGTCTCCATTGGTTCAACTTGGACAATCTCCTCCCTATGTTCATCAACTATATTGTGTTCTTCAACAGGTTTGTTTGCCTCGACTCTCACTTCAGAACCCCCTTCTTCTCGAGCCCATTTTGCACATAATTTAAGAGTTTGTGTAAGGTTCTTGAATTAATCAGAGATTATTCAATTAGGTTTATGAATAGGGGTGAATTTGGCTTAAAGCTTTACATGTTAAAATTAGCCCGTTCAATTTGGTTTATTAAATTTACTTACTTTCAGGACCTTATTGTTATAACTCTAATTAAATTACCTGTTTAGGTTTAAAGTTCAATTTGTTCTCAGGTTAAGATTAAAGTACAATCTCTAATTTTGAGCACTAATTTAACACATAAAATAAAATTTTGATAAATTAGAAATTCCAATTTTGAAAATTAAAAGTACAAATATTTTGATGCATGCATACGATAAAGGAGACCTCATATTAATTTGTTATGGACCATAATGTAGGTGGACTATAATTTGTCACATTTGTGTATATTTAAGACCTATTATTGCATAATAGACCTCCTAATCTGAAATGTTTTTGCATGTACGTGAAGTCATATAAATAGTTCACCTAAATTATTCAACATGTTTAATAGACCTTATAAATTTATGTCACATTTAAGACCTATAATCAATGTAATAGTCCTAATAGGCCTTATTATTAAAATCAATATGACCACGTATGAAAAAACATTTCACAATTAATATACTTAACTCCCCTTAAGACAGATATATTATGTGATATTAAAGGACCTATCACATGAAATTACTTGTACATGTAGATTAAATATTCAATATATATAATTTAGAACTAGAAATTATGAAATAATAGGTCTTATTAATTTTATGACTTAATAGGTCTTATCTATTATAAATGGACTTAATTATATAGGAGAAAAATGCAATTACACAACAAGCAAGTTGAAGGAATTTGAAATTTGCAAATACACATGTATTATCTCAAATTAATTATGCTTTCCAATTAAAACAAGATTATTTTTAATCCTATTATTTCCAATTAATTTAATTAAGATTTTTTAAATTAATTTTCATTAAAAATATTAGATAAAAAATATTGAACTAATTAATTGTTACGTAATACATATTAAATTAAATAGAAATAAAATTAAAAATACATACTTGCATCATGATATCTTTGTCTTCTTTGTTCTCGATATCTTTCTTTCGTTTCAAGAGAATAATTCCTTGAAGACTTATTTTGCCTACTCTTCTTGTTCCCCATGCTTTTACAAAAAACCTTCAAATTATTGCCCTCAAAATAATTTTCAAATGTCTTCTCTCATCCAAAAATGCGAATTATTTTAATCATTTGTGTGATAAAAAATGAAAAAAATTATGGACATTTATACGACTCCACAAATGAAAAAAAAACAAAAAATGCGTCGGCCAGAGTTCGAACGAAACCTGACAGTTAAAAATGGTCGGGTTTGTTCGAACATAACCGTTACAAAAAAGTATGGGCCAAAATCAAGCCCATTGGTTCAAGCGATTGGGGGTTCGCTCGAACCCCCTATGGTTTGAGCGAACCCCTTTTGCTTGAAGTGCTATTCATTCGAACCCTCCAATTTGAAGTTTCTCCCAAAAAATTTCAGAGTTACGAAGAATTAATGACTTTGGAGCTCTGGTTCAAAGCACGAATGAAATAATCTTGATAACCCAAAAATATTAGATGGTAGTACTCAGAGCAAGCTTTCCAACGAGTATAATTTTGTTATATTTTGAGTTTATTATGTTCTTGTTTTTTTAATTTTATGGAAAATTGGTTTTTCACCGAACATGAACTTCTCTGTTCAACGCATTGGGAAAATTAAGAAACTAATTCAAAAAAATTCTGAAAAATATCTATGCCCCTAGTATTGATGTCTTCTTTCTAACAAAAAATAAATAAAATTGAATTTCGATTTATATAGAACAAGTTATGTGTTCAAACGTAAACCTATGTCTGAATTATGACTAGTTGGACTTTAAAACTTTATAAAATGAAAAATATTGAACATATCGCTATAAAACAAAATGCAAGCCTTGGATATTGATGTTACAAACCAAAATTCGAAAGAATTGAGTTTTTATCATTTATAGAAAAAAAGTTCTGCGTTTCGGGAGGCACCTCACTCTTAAAAAATGTAGTTTGTTGTAAAAAACTACTTTTCGAGGGAGATGGAAAATTTTTAAAAAAAATTGAAAAAAATGTATATAGAATCTACAAACAAAATGCTAGAAATCACTAATTTGCATCATCTTCAAAATTTTAATAGTTTAAAAGTTATAGTTCTCGGAAGTTGAAGATTATTTTAAAAATGTACATCTCAGTGTCAAAAGTGGCAAAAAAGTGGGAACCATTATTGTGAGTTCACCCATTAGTAATCCTATCCTAACAATATGTACTAGTCTAACATGGATATGCTATGATATTGAAAATGCTTCTAAATGCTTAGTGTGATTTAACAAAGAGAGGCTAGATGCTTTAATAAAATGACTAAAATTTAGATGCATAAAACTTGGATTTCTTAAAATGAGAGAATGAGAGCTCTATTTATAGGAAAAATAGGGCAATAGATGGTCAAGATTGAATAATCTCAACAAGGGCTAGGATTGAAAGTTATCAATCCATGTTTACAATTCTCACCAATGAAATGGTGACAATTGTCAACAAGAGGTTGCTTGAGAGGAGATGAAAGAAGCATTAAATGCTTGAGAAGACATGATGGTTACCTTAGGAGGTAAGGGTTAAGGTTAGACTAGGGTTATCCATTGGATAAAGCTTTTACTCGAGGGGTAAACTCTTGTGCAAGGGTTAAAGGGATAACCAAGGTTAAAGCCACGAATGCTTGATGAGACCCTTAGGTTAGATGAGGGTTGAGTTAGGGAGAAAGTTTCTAATCATGCAAGAAGGTTGAGTTAACCATTATTGATTATGTAGGAGCCTTTAATGGTTTGGAAGACTTTGAGGGTTAACTTGTTGAGGACATAAAGCCTTTAATGGTTTTCAAAGACTTTGAAGGCTTTGAGAAGTGACTTCTTTTTGCTTAGGGATGTGACAATATTTAGGAGATGGATTAGGCTAAATTAGAATTGATTAGAAGAATCTAGAAGGGGGTTAAGGAGGCAAGTGGGAGATGTAGGAGAATGCAAGTGGAGGGAAAAGGAATTTAATTAAAATAAAATTACTTTATTTCAATCAAATAGATGCAACTTGCATAAATACAAGTGGGGGATTTAAATAAATAAATTAGATTTATTTATTTGCAAGGATCATTTTATTTAAATGTAAATTTAATTAAAAGGGAGGAAGGGGAATTAATTAAATAAAGTGATTTATTTAATTAAAGGTTAGAAAAGGTTTAGGTGAACTTAATTAAATAAATTGAGTAACTTATTTAATCAAATAGATGAATGTGGAGAAATTAATTAAATAAAATTTAATTAACAAGGGGAATGAGGTATAAAATGAATATTAAATACACTTAGGAAAGTGGTTAGATTTATACGTCAATAGGAGCTATATGTACTTTGGTGATTTTTAGATCATTGATTTTCTTATAAGTGTATCCTTCAGCATAAAGTTGATGCATATGCTCTCTCCATTGGTGGAATTGATCTAATTCCATATCAATGGATCGAACAAAGTCTACAACAACTTACATCAATTGAAGTTGCAAATTGTGCAAGATGAGGGGGGGGGGGGTGACAAGCTCATTTCAAATTGCATTAATATTTTATTGTATGATGTCAAGGTTTTCATTTATTTGTGTTCTCAATCAAGCCTCATATAATCTAGGGGGTGGAGGTAGTGTTGGAGGTGGCGGTGGAGGTGGAGGTGGATGCAAAGGGGGTGGAGGTAGGGGGTGGAGGTGGGGGGTTTTGATTTAATAGATCCTCTATGTCAAAGTAATCCATGATAAAGATAACACCTGCATATATATAAATATGCATAAATAATATACAAAATTTCAGGTTTTAGAATCTATTGACATGTTACAAAAAAGGCATTTTTGAGTAAAAATGTGCACTATCTAATACAACACATGTGATCAAAGTAATTTAATACTACATTAATTCGAAGGATTGAAAATTAAAATCAATTGTACAAATACATGACAAATAAACACATGAAGAACCAATTATTCAAGTAAAATATCTAGTAAGTTTTGAAGTTATATTAAAAAGTCAATTTATAAGGATAGAGAATATAGATTCTCTTTTTGATAATGTATCTCAAGATAGTCTAATTTATTAAATTTTGGTTATTAACAATGATTATATACACATAAAGTAATAAGGAATGTGAAAAGATGAAGGAAAATAAAACACAAATCTAGACAAACAAAGGATATGAAAAGTATAACTAGTTACACATGGAAACAACTCAAGTAGTAGAGAAATGAGTGAGGCTTAACAATTCAATAATATGGTTTCCTCTCTCATTAAGAAAGAATAATGGAAATGGAAAATGAATTAAATTTATTGATGCATTATTGTGTTAATGTGGGGAATGTGTTTACAATTTTGCGAGGTATCCATCATAAGTGTCATCTTGAAGTGACCAGTGACTTCATTATGACCAACTTGTTTAGAAATGATGTGTAACATGTCAAGGAAATGACTAAAGTATTTAGAGGGCCTCTCTTTGCCTCCTTGGATATTTCTTGGGATGAGAACATGAAGGAACCCAATACAATTGAACAGGGAATGGGTGGTGAAAGTAAATGTGTTGGTGTCTAAGAATTGGGAGTTGAAAATTTAAAATATTGATTTCATGCTAGTATTGTTTTTTTGTGATAATATTGGTGCTTCAAGTTCAAGGCCAGGTAGTGGAGTCTGATTGTTTGTTGATCTAGATTAATAAAAGGTCCTTTTTAAAAAAAAATCTTGGAATGTTTTTTATATTATTTCTCAATAGAGGGCCTCTATAATCTCCCACTACCTTACCTAAAAATCATATTTTTAAACCATGGCACGTGTTTTCTTTGATATTTAAAACTATATTATGAAATAAAGATTTTTTTTCATATTTTGCTTGTTTTTTATGATTTATGACCTTTTGTGTAGTATTTTGTGTTCTATTAATTTTCTTATTCACATATAGCCTTTTCATTAAAAAATCATATCATTTTCATCGATAGGAAAAAAATAATAATAATGATTAAAGTTGAATCTAAAAATAATTTCCAACACACATTTCAAGATAAAAGTTTTAAAATGTTCCTTTTGAAGAGACATACATCAATAATTAATAGCAAAATTTTGATGGTCATACAATATGACTTTCTACATTTTATATAATATGACAAACACTTTAAAATATTACTATATAATGAATATTTATTGTAGGGAATATAATATATATTATCTTATAAATTCTCCTCTAAGGGATAAACATGATGAACCACAAAGAGCTATCGATAGAAAAAAGAAAGTGGAATTGAAATATGTGACGTAACATTTCACATGAATATATAAGTAATTGAATCATGGCATAATAGGAAGTAATAAATATGTGATCATTAATATTCTAGATTTATCTAGAAATATGATTCCTACATACATTTCAAATAAGTTGCACAAGATGATTCTTTGCATCTACTTGTCCATTGGAAAATGAAAAAAAAGTGCTTAGGGAAATCTAAATTTGAAGGCATGAAAGAATCTTTTTGCATTAAACTTCTAGTTATGGTAGATAAATAAAGGTTATCATTGGATATGACATATTGGATCAAATTGAATATCATTTCTTTCATAACACAAACCCTAAAAAACCCTAAATAACCAAAATAAATAAATACAAAACACATAAAAACTTTAAAATGTCAAAATACAAGAAATAGTGTACTTGGGAGGCCGAAAAATCATTGGCAGTAGGTGGGATACACTTTGCTAGATCGGGGGCCTATTTTGGTTCTCCTCAATCACTGCTCTAGTGACTAGAAAAATGAAATTGGAAGCTTTTTTTTTAAAAATATCTTTCACATAATGAGGCCATGATATATTTCTAAACGAGGCCCTATTATGCTTTAGGACCTGTTAATAATGGGGGCCCATTATTTTTTTCACCTTGGGTCCCTAAAGCATAATGGGGCCATGTTTATAAAATAAAGGGGCCCTGTTCCTAGAGGAATTCTTCCCAATGCGTGTGCTTCCCCCTAATTCGGACCCAACTTCTTGCACCCACCCCATAACGCTTTATGTGGTCTAGTTCTCTAGATAGTTTCCTTGTTGGCTACCACCCACTTGGGTGGAACAAAGATGAAATCCTACTTGCAAGTATAGCACACAAAAACACTCCTAAGAGGTTTGCCCACATGTTAATTTCCAAAGTGAATAATATCATGTTTCCTAATAACCAAAGTTTATCTCTCACTAACAATTTAGATGCTATGAGTCCACACTATAATAAAGATATTGATGTTGAGGATTGTCACAAGAAACTCATGTAAGATCTCCTAAGAGAAAATTTTAAAGTTAGCTACTTGATAAATTTGTTCAAATATGAAAATCAATATGAAATTCAAGTACATAATTTTTTTGAATACAAAGCAAGACTTTACCCATTACAAAAATGATAATAAGAATTTTAAATATTTACATTCATGATCTAATATTAATAAAAGAGCTGTAATTCATAATTATTGATTCTTGGAAAAGCTTCTAGACATAACAACTTTAGTATCAACCCACATAGTCTTAATGAGAATGACTTCAAAATAAACATTTCTCTTTCATAATTGTAAGTCCTTAACTAGCCTTTACACTTCTATATAAGGATAGAGAACCATATCAAGAATTAAAAAGAAAATTTAAAAAAACTATAAGATGATTTGCTATAGATATTCTCCTAAGTCTTGAGCTCATTTCCCAATATTTATTTAATATAAAAGACTTAAGGAACAATTTTTACCATCTAAAATAATGCATAGATTAACCTTTAACAAAAGAAATAAGTATCATTTTGATTAAGTCTTTCATCATAGTTTAAGACACAGGTATCAAATAGTCGAATGCATTAATTTATAGAAAGCAACACTATTCCTAAAACAATCACTGGGTTCTCTTTATGATAATTATCTAATAATTCACACCAAGTTACTAAAAGCAACTAGGTTTGTTAGCAATTCAATAATAGCCAACATACAAATCATGACAAAGAAGATATAGGTTCTCAAAAATCTTTCTTTAACTAAAACGAACATTCTAGAGTATAGCGGTTTTTATTACATTCATGTTACTAGTATACACATTTTTTATTTTTTTTTGTTGGACTTTTCTAGAAAATGTCTTAGAGAATATCAGTCAATTTTGAGTTTTTAATATTTTTAAGTCTAGAAATCAAATCTTAGCGTGTGTGATTTAAGCCATCTGCCTCTTATGTTCCATGTGGAAGTTGTCTTCCCTAAAGTTCAACACGTCTCTCCTATTTCCTAGCTCCAAGGGTCATAGTAGATGAAGAATTAATGACAAGGACAATCTTAGGTATGATGTGTGATGACAAAAGGTCATGATCTTGTACCATGCTTATTAATTTTAGGTTGTCTCCTGTAACACCTACCCACCAAGTAACCAACCATACCACCACTACCCACAATGAATTCATCATGGTTATATTAGTCTCTAATAAATATTGGTAGGCAACTATTGCAGAAAAGTTGACATAGATAGGTCTGATTGATCAAAATTGTGGTTGGAAATTTATTGCATTGCTTTAATAGGTACTATAGTATGATTACCATTTTTATGAGACATAGATATAAATCATATATCATATTGCCTAAGTATTAAATTATCACCAAGAGTCCAACATAGTTTCTATCCTTTGAAACATCTGCTATACCTAGTATTTACATGATAGAGAGGAATGCATAATATCTATTTTTATTTATGGACATATTGGGTTGCTAATTAATATGAGGTAGTTGAAGTATATATTTACAATGCAAGGGTAGCCTTGGAACAATATCCTCAAGGCCGTTTATTGCATATATAGCTAAGCATGTGCATTTATTCTACCATTATATTAGGTAGAAATGATCATGGATAGTAATAAGTACTTGAAATAATAATAAAAGAGGTACACAATTTTAAATACTAATAGTATTATTACAAGGATATTAATTTTAAAGTTAAGAAATTATTTAAACCAGTCTCTATTGTAACTTCACCATGTATCATTCTCTAGTTGAAGAGGTGCGTGCCTTATATTCAAACTATGCTGATTCTACATAATGATATTAATCACTTGGTAGAGATATACTAGAGGTTGCATTCTAGAGCTCCAACAAAGCTGAAATCCAATTTTCAATTAAATTTATTGTGAACTATGTATCTCTAATTAATCTATTTATTTTCACATAATATTATGCTTATTAGAAAAGTACTTGAAGCATACTATATCTCAATCATTTATTTGCAATGATTATACAAAGTACTCTAACACTAAGGATAAGATATAAATCCATTAACACATAAAATTTATAAAGACCTTGAAATCTTTAAGATGTTTTGCATGTCCAAATCCTCGAAGAGTATATACACCTCATGGATGTGGGTGAACACTTGTTCTAAGTTATACCTTTGACACCATTAACTACATAATATTGAGGATCCACAATATTTTAACATTATCGTAGTTACAACTTAATGCATACACATTTTCATACCTCCACTATTTGTTTTTTAACATACTACTAGGAATTGTTGACAAGAAAGCTAGCATGGGCCATATGCCTGAACACAATTTCACTTGCAAAAGTGTTAGCATATTTTAATAAGATCCAATGCATCATAAAATTTCCATAGTGGTCAATCAATTATAAAAAACATACAAAAGAAATCACAATCCTTAGAATTCACATTCACTACATGGCATAAAGTGTTTCCACTTACTTTATTCACCAAAGGTAGAATCATTGCACCCTATTCATTTAAAGGTGTTTGCAAAATTCTAGATTAATATTGCATAAGAAGTAAGCCACACAACATTTTCAATTTTCATCACAAGTATATAAGATTCTAGAAGAATGATGAGACTAATCTATACATGCAACATAACCGTAATCATAATCTAATCACAAACCAAATGTCCACATCATTGAAATCAAGGTAAGTATCTTAAGTCGCATCAAGTTTCTAAACCACCTACAGGTGGGGCCTCACATTTAGGATAAATTTATGAAAACCAATGTAGTAATTGGAGTAAGCTTTCAAAAAAATAATAATTTATAATATTTTTTATATTTATTTTTTATTTTCTAGTGAAAATATTTGTTTACCATACATAAGGGTGTTTGTTTGACACATATGAAAAAAAATAAAAATGAGTATAAAATATGCAAAAAAAGAAAAAAAAAAATGTCCACCCTCCATGTTGATGTTATTATGTTAACAATAATAATGATAATAATCTAGATACTTGAAAAAAAATATGCAATATAAAGAACTACATGTCTATATTATATTTAATATAAACAAACAATTAACAAGAAATAATAAACACAACATAAAATAATAAATATACATGTCCCCGGTATTAGTATTAACGATCCATGTTTAAAAAAATATTATATGATGTTATGTCTATTTCAACCATTTGATATTAGAAAATATTACTTATTACAAATAAAATAATATATGAAAATTAATTTATTAACAAATATTTAAAATGAGACATTTGTTTTATTAAAGTATAATTAGAATCTTCACATAAAATGTCAAAAATCATTAACTTAAATTATCTTTAAATTTTTTATGGATTATTTTTGTAAGTATTAGAAAGTGAAATTTTGAATTAAAATGTTGTTTGAATGTCTCATCTAAGATGAAAACTAAGACACGTCTTATACTTTCATTTATAGATATGTCATAGATTAATAAATCTCATCTCAAATCTAAAAATATATAAAAAAATAAATATATATTGTAAAATTTAATAATAAAATAAAGATTACATTCTTAGCACTCATGAAATTCTTCATACAATTAATATTTTTTTTTAAACATGTTCAAATCTCTCACATTAATTTTTCGTGGATTAAAAAGTTTATGTATATAATATTAAGGCACTCTTTAAAGTTGAATGACAACTCTTTATTGAATAGAATTAGTCTCCCATTTTCTACAAAGATATAAATTAAGCTGTGAAGTCATAGAGCATGCATAAAAATGACTCATAGGAATATGCATTGGTTAAAATATTAGCGGAATAGAACTAGTCTCCCATTTTCTTCCGTGTTTTAGATTTCAAGATCATGACTCGTTTACCTGCACTCCTCACCTTAGCAATCAAAAGTAAAAAAAATGGTGGGTTCGGGTGGAAGTAATAAAATAAGAACTTTTTACAAATGTAAAAAACTGCGAAAATAATATAAGAATTAAATAAATTTTTTGCAGATTTTTTTTTTAATTATTTAAAAAAAAAAATCCGTATGGACTACTGAAATTGGCTAAAAAATTCTTTCAAAAGGCCCGAAATTTGTTTCACCAAATATAGGCGAATTTATACTCAAAATTTATGGAACGGTCTTCGGATTCAACTGTGATGTCCAAATCGCCATAGGGCGTACCTATAATGATCAGCGCCCCACATCCGAAAATTGAAGCCTCCAAAAGTTCTCCAAAAAGACCAATCAACAAAGCCCTATAGGCTCTAATATCTTGTGAGAATTTGTTGAAAATAACCAAGATCAAGAGCACATTGAATAGCACAAGAGAGACAAAATATTTGATAAGAATAAATTGTATTCTATCAAGATGAAAATACTGATCAACTGGATCATCAAAAGTTACATACAACGTAGATGAGTCTGCTTATAAAGGCAAGGCTAAGAGACAAGAGAGCACACAATGATGACATGTGGCTCAATAAGAAGCAAGGGTATGTAGGGGTAGGTAGGAGAAATAGTAAAATATTTCACATGAGGTGGATCACCCATCGAAGGTGGAATTATCACTCCACAATAAGTGGATATGATAAAGTAACAACAAGATCACACCATAAAAGGTGCAAATTATCCTACATACACACTCCCAATGTATGCACATCTCCCTAAGTGTCTCATATCAAACTACTACGAGGTGCCTGTACTTAAGTAAATTTAAGTAAAGTATAATTATATTCAACATTAATAAATAATTACACCAATACTTCTTATCCAGTTTTTCCTAATCTTCATCAACCATCGAAGATGGCTTCTTCACTTTTCATTCAAGCACGAGTGAGAAGTCTTGCTTTATCAGCAAAGACTCCATCTGCACCTTCCACAAGCTGAAGTTCTGACCAAAGAACTTCTCTATCTTCACTTCCTCCATATCACAGGAAAATCAATTACCAAATTCCCAACTGGCAACTCTAGCCTGCTTTGATACCACTTGTAAGTTTGAAGAATGCAAATAAAAAAGTGCAGAAATCTTAAACAGAGGAAAGAAGACAATCTAAAGAAAGGGACACGATTTATAGTGGTTCACCAATTTGGCTACATCCACTTTCAATAGGGGAAATCTTATTGTATTAATCTCAGTTTTACAACAAATAATCGGCAACAAACTGACATAAATAAGCTTCACTAACTCAACAATTCTAAGTTGCTTGAACACTTCAGAATTCAATTGTTTCCATCAGAATATTAGCGGGAAGAGGTGGGACTTTGTCACTTTTGAGTTTATCATACCACAAAGAATTTGGGTCAAGATAAAATACAAATATCAAGGGCATGCCGACACCCTTGTTAGATATGTTTGTTCATTGCTGCTGCTAGGATATGTTGTTGTCATTGATGTCAACATATTCTTATGATTTATTTTGGTGAGTTTGGGAAGATTTTTTGATCCAGTTTTGTAGTTTGGTTTTGTTGATCACTGTTTTGCAGAGACCGGTATTTCCTTCGGTATATTCCGATGTGATACTTTGGGATATTGTTGGGATGATCTTATGTATCTTCATTTTAGATGGTTCATGATTTGGTGCTCCGCAAGTTATCTTTCTTCATGACAGTTGTTGATTGGTTGTGTTCTTGATCTTCTAGACATTGACCGATGAATATTTGAAAAGAATTACTATTGATGCAACTATTCTGGATGGTCTAACATGCTTGCTGGTGTTTCCTAGTTGTGTCCTATTTGTTTTGGTGATTTGCATTGATCGTTGTGCAATTTTTTGGTGATTTCTATCAATCAGTGATGATTTTTCATGTTATGCGGTATTTTTGGTGGTGTAGCATGTTGCGATTGATCTTGGCATGATTTCCGGTGGATGTGATCATTTCAGAATTTGAATTAGGTCCATGTTATGTAATGTAAATCATTATATTGGTCCGGTGATCAATCTTTGTATCGTGTAATGTAATATTGTAATTATGAGTTGAGGGTTTAGCCAACCTTGTTATCAAGGTTGATGATTTGTATAATATATAGGTGATAAATTCACTTAGTTTTGGAGAGTTGGTATTGTGTCTAAATTATCAGAGAGAGGTGATTGTGAGAACAAGAGATTTATCATTCAGTGAAGTGTTGAAGTGAGATTGGTGTTGTAGAGCAGACAATTGTGCTTAATCAAAACTGTCATCAGGCATTTATAGATGCCATCATTGTAGTTCATTTCTTCTAGATTGTAGTTTGAATCATATTGTAAGTCAGTGAGACTTCCCTGAGGGTTGTAGCCTTCCGGGCACATATCTTTTGAGCAGTGAGCTCTAGGAAGTGTGCCTGAATGCATGTGCATTCCCCATTGTAATATTTTCACACAGTACTGTAGAGTATCATCTTACTGTGGGTAGGTTTCCACCATGGTTTTTCCTTTAACCAAGTTTTCGAGGTCAAAAATCTTGGTGTTGTATGTTGTGCTGTTAATTTTCTTATCTATTATTTCTACTGTTTATCAATTTATGTTTTGAAGTTTAATTTGTTGTAATCCGGTGAAGATTGATTCACCCCCCCTCTCAATCTTCGTTCTTGATTGTTGCTAACACCCCCATCCTCGAGTGTACACTCCCTACATAGTTGATATCATATTGGGGAATGTCATTGTCCATGAATTTTGGAAGTCAATGGGAAAAAGGAAAAGACTCCCATAGCTTTAAAAATGTTTGACAGTGGGTTAACATGTGCAGGGGGTCACCTAGTATTGATTCAATGTTCAGGGTTCATATTAGAATGCATGAGATCATATAATCCAAATGCTTAGGAAGTAATAACAGTTGATGGAAAAGTGGTGGTGAGGCTTGATCCTATTTTTTTCGCAATTGTTTTCAAGCTGCCAGTGAGAGATCAGTAATCAAAGGTGGACAAAGAATATGGAGAAGGATAATTTTTTGATAACAAACTGATGGGGAGGGGTCCTCAAAGAGAGTCTATCCTTGCTCAATAGGAATTTGGGTGATATGTTAGTGGGCTCCTTTCAGTCTACTCTGATCATTCAATAACCCAAAACATTCAAACTCTCTAGGAGTGCTCCCAATCAAATTGTGCTCAATGGCTGCTCAGGCATGGTTGAGATTCACAAGGGTAAATCCAACCTCAAACTAGCAATCCTCTAACATATGCTTTCAGGGGTTGTAACAGGTGTTTCTTAAGGTATTTACATGCCAATCAACTAGTTTTGCAATTGTCTTTCATTCATTTCTTCATCGCTCCCTCTTTCTCCTATTTTTTAGGCCTAGTAGCCCTAGAGCCCCAATTAGCCCTACTTAACCAGTTTTAGTGGAATTACTCAAAAATGTCTCAAAGTCCCTAGAAAACTCTTTTATGATCTGAGTACCCTTTTGGATGAACTTGTAGATTCATTAGGTGAGAAAATCAGGTCTGTTCGTATAGGTATGAAACCCAAAAATGACATTTTTTGAAGGGTTTTGGGATTGTGGTCTTATTCAAAGAGTTTAATGTCTTCTTTGGTCTTTCACATCTCCAACCTTCCACATAGGCTCTGATGCACCTTTCTCACTCATGCCAAACACTTAGCATCTGCATAATTGATCATCCCTGCAAGCATATGCAACTTTTCAATCATTTTCCTAATCGGGCTATGACTGAGCTCGCCTAGGAAATGATGTCAAATGACCTTGTAATGACTACCAAACCAAAAAAAAGATTATTTACACTATACAAAGGTTCCATGGATCGAGTCCCAAGGGTTATTGAGCAAAACTCAAGGACTTCAAGCTGGAACCATGTTTGGGCTCTAAAACCCTTGCTCAGACCGAGAGCAAAGTAAAATCAAATACTCACTTAAAACTTGCACTAGAAACTAACTCAATTACCTTATGAGAACTAAAAATACATGTAAATTTAAAACATCAAATAACAGTAATGAAATAAATTCATGAAGTACGGACTGCTACTCAAAATTTGAGAAAATGCAAGGTAAAATCTGGAAAAATGTCTTTACAATGTATTCCAACTTGCTCAAGGCATTCACCAACCTGTTTACATTCATTCATAGAGAATTTTATATTCCATATAGATCCTAACAAACTCTCCATTAGTTTCCTAACCATCGATGTGCTCACACTTTCAAAAAGTTGCTCAAAAGTTGTAAAATGTTGTTGAGCAACATTGACAACTTTGTCCAAAAAGTGCATTTTTGCATTTTATGCATTGTCACTCATCCTAAACCTCCTAGAATGACTTAAAAACACTAAAATGACATGTATCAATGTCAAATGAAGATTTTCAAGACATTTAACACCAAAATGCAACTCTATGCCATTTTAGGCTTACAAGGGCTCATAAGCCAAAATTGTGTAAATACATGATTTAATTGACATTCATCCTCAAAATGCATATCCAACACACATGTGGGCCTATGAGAAGGCCATTATTCACAAACATAAATCAAAATAAAGACTAACACGCCAAAATCCAGAAAATGAACTCAAAACTAGGTGCTCCTGCACTATAAACTCAATTCCAAAATGTTATAGCTAAAAACTGGCTATTGACACCTAGGAAAGGTAAATCACAGTTGTCAAAGTCAATCCATAGGTCCTTGTTAGTCGAAGATATTGCAAATATGGTTATCTTTTTTAATTAGTTGATGGAGAATAAAGATTCTCATGATTTAGAGTGTTGGATGTTACTTTTTATTAACATCACATGTGAAGGTGTTTAGCTCTTTGACTGGACTAAAATTATTAGCAATAGCCTGCACAACCAGTTGATTGAGCTCGAAACAAACTAGTATTTTTACATGACCTCTTATCTCTTTTATGCTATTGCTGGAATGAAGAGTTGTCCAGGGATTAATAAACAAGGTATCTATGATGAGACAACTTTGATTTATGACTATCATCTACAATTGTAGTTGGGACAAAGTTTTCATCATTTCACCATGCTTACAGTGAGGGAACTTGAAGGAAAAATTGGACTTAGGATATCTCCAGAAGTGACAATACTTGTTCAACAATTTGGTAGATTCATCGTCCAATTCCCAAAAATCACCTACATTAGGATAAAAGGTTATGATGGATATCCACTCATGTTACCGAGATTTTTAGATGACAAATTGATGCTAATTGAGATATGCAGGTAAGTTAGTCGGATTTATAGGATATGTAAAATAAAAGAAAGGATAGCATCCTTTTCCCCATTGACATTGGTCATTATAGTTACACATCAAATCTAGATGCTTGAAATATTGAGAGGTCAATTGTCAAGATCAATTTGTACCCCTACACTATGAGATTCCCCTTTGATAGCAAAGGCTATGCTACTCAGAAATTGAATCTTGGCTTTGGTCTCAATCACATCACTAACATTGAATATTTTGGGAAGATTGTGAAGATTATTTTGAAGTCCAAAGAAGGCATTGGATGAGGTTCACCGTCAAGAAAATAATTGATTTCAAGTTGGGATTTGACATGATTGACATTGAAGATAATGAGTCAACTTTGATTGACTCTTTCTATTTTGAGAAGACCCAGGTTCTTCCTCTACCACCTACAGATTGGTCTATTCTAGAATTAAAGAACCTAGATGAAAAAACATATGATATGAGAAGGACAAGAGATTGGGTAGTGTAGTGTCATAAATTGTACACCCTTAATTGGGTGGTACAATTCCACTCTTATCTTAGCACCCACCTTAGTGTGTTTGCATCTTGCATCTCAATTTCCCTCTAAGAATTTAACTAATTAATTTAATTAAATCTAAAGTCTTCTTTTATCCCTCAACACATCATAAAATTGGGCCCTTTACCCTAGGAGTGCACCTTTTTATTTTATTCTCCCAATTAATCATTTTATCAAATACCCTCATTATGTCTTATTTCGACCTTCAAGGTCCGATTTCGCATATCTAGACATCTCAAATTTCTACAAACTCTTGGAATTAACTCTAAAATCAGAATATCTTGCTTCCCCAAAAATTTGGCGAAAAGTTGGTCGGACCATGTGTTTGGACCATATTGGTACCAACACGGTCCCGAATTTTTCTCCTCGCATTTTGGGAGCATATTTTGGCAGTATTTTAATATTCAACTCCAAGAGATTGGTGAAAAATATCATTTCTAAGTTGGCCTATGACTCAAAACAAAGTTAGGGTCTCCTACATAAACTCTTCCTTTTCTCATTTGAAGAATCTAAGATCTAGCGATTGAAGGAGCCTCTTGTGAAGTGAAAGTGTAGGTTATGTGAGGTCTACAATAGAAAATCAAGCATTCATCAACCATTTATCAAGACTTCATCAATCATCTTCAAAAATAATTAGGAGCTTTGAAGACATTGAACAATAATAGGCGATCACTGACTGTTGATTGGCTTGTACCTCTCCCTTAGGGTTTGGTATGGTTTCATGTTATTTTAATGTCTTTGTAAGAGCTTCACGATAGTCATTTTCAGATTTGCATTCATGCTTTAGATCCATTGTGGCATTTGTGATTTGAAGCATTTACATTTACATTTACAATCATTTAGGGTTTACACTCCAAAGCGTAGGGTAGAACTCTAGATCTATTTCTTATTCATTTAGGATCTTGCATACACACAAGATTCTTGCACACACATTTTCAATACATTATTGGCTATTTGTGCAGGTGGAAATCACCAAAACAAGGGGTTTGACTAAGGTAAAACCCTATATAGCCTCCTAGACCCCCTTTTTCCAGTTGCAGGTGTGTTGACCTCAATAGCTAAATTTGATAAATTTAAGTTTTGTGAGCTTCCTACAAAGAAATTTGTCCAATCATCATCCAATATTGAAATTGTTCACCCCATGAGTTCGGCAATTGAAATTTTAAGTCTTTGTGAAGTTATAAATCTTACATAAGTATCAATTCCAAATCATGATTGATGAAGGGAAAATAGTTGAGATATTTTGTTCAGATATTCATGTTCGTTGATTCTTCACAATACTTGACACTAGTTTTGAATAAGATTAGTAAACACTAGTTTTGAATAAGATTAGTAAAGGCCAATGAACCAGAGATAGGCTTTTTCCGGGTACATTCAAAGAGTTTGAGTGTTCATCAATTTCAAAGTTGACAAGTTCCAAAATGGATAAAGGGGGCCGATATGAAGTTGCAATAATGTGGTGATATATCTCCTTTATCACCTAGCATTTTATCAAATTTGCGAAGTGTTGAACATTGGTTTTGAATAAAGTCAAGATGATCAAGTGATAATAATATTGGTGACGATATACAAGCATTGATAAGGTGGAAATGAATATTTTAAAGCAAATTATTAATTCTTAAAAAACACCAATGCTTAAGTCATGTTTATCGCATGTGAATTATATTATCAATAATCAATGATGATTTAATTAATAAAGCAATAATGAATTCGGTGTTTGCAAAAGATTTCCAAATAACCAATTTTTTTTTATTACGAATCAATGTTTTTAAATTTCATAACTTACCAAGTCTATAAAAGTTTCCATCTCTATCGACTACATCGACAAGCTAGACACGTTAGGAAGTTGCGAATATACTCAAGTCTCATCAGCAAGTTGACCAAGTCGATAAAGAAGCAAAGACATTTTTTTTGTTTCCTTCGGAAACTTATGGCTGCCTCCTAAACTGCCGATGAATCAAGCGAATCAACTAGTAAATGAAGGGATAATGGAAAAATTATAAGTCATCAACCAGTTAGCCAAATCGATAAAGTAACCGATACACTTGAAGTTTTATTTTCATCTGCAACGTGGGAGAGTTTTGAATGATGGCTTCCTCCTAAACCGTCGATGAATCATATCAGCATGGATAGGATCTAAGAAAATGATGGCCAAATCTTTATGCAGCTGGTTGGAAGCCTTGGCCACAACACATGCATGCAAGGGAGACGAATAGTTAGCTAGATGTCGATCTGTACATCACGTGCATATGAAGTTGCAGTATATGATTCCTTGAATCATTTTTGTTCAAGCAAAACCAAAGCTGAAAACTCAATCTCATAGAAAGTCGTGAATCGCTAGATGCTGGAAGTGAATGTGTTGATGTGACTATTCAAAGTTGAAGCTAAGTCATGAAGTCGGTCTTCAACAAACAACATCTCATGGGACATTCAGTGCGCAAAATGGATTTGTTGAAGATGCTATAGAAACTTTGAAGCAAATGCAATTAGTAGGTGTTCAACTGTATTCTGCAACCATGTTGATATCTCCCTTGCCTGCGAGTTTGGCAATATAACTCAAAGTAATGTGGTCTGATGACAAAAAATATGTTTGTTTGAGTGTCTCAAAGAGACATCATCTCAAAGAAGTGAAAACAACAATACAAATGGCAAATACAAAGCCAAGACCTACAACCATTACTCGCATTCTCTCTGCCCGTGAATGTAGGGAAGCTTATGAACATGTTTTAGACATTTATTGAAACATAATAATGGGAGATTCAGTCAGATATTATAACTATATGATCAAATGCTCTAAGAAGATATTATTTCTAGGAAGGTAGTAAAATGAATGCAAACTGTGAACAAAATGGATTTATTGAAAAGGTTTTAGAAACTTTCCAGTAAATAACATTCGGCCGGTAGAAGTATATATGACGACTTGCTCACTTGGTGCATGTGGATGAATTGACAATAAATCTTCAAGGAAAACACAATTGCTAGAATTTTTAAGGTGATTGTCATGCCTCTATAAGTCACGGAGAATTATTTTCTGAAACATCTCAAAGTCAAAGTTCCAGCTACATCAGTGTAAGAATTTGCTGAAATATCGTCATGAAGTATAAAGCTTAGGATTGTGAATATGCTCCAATGATCGACACTATGCTTCTAGAGGTTCTTGATACTAAAATAGGGCATATCAACTTGTAGGACATTTGAAAAGCACTAACAGAAGGAGATAGATCGAAATTGTCCTCCAGAATAGCTGATAGTGGGTTGGTTGATGCAGCTTGTTTTCCCATAGTAGTGCAATGTTCACAAATGATGGTACAATGTGAAAGAGGGTATAACCCTAATTCTAGAGAAATAAGGACTATTGATGGACATTTGATGGCTAAGCTAAATGGAATTTCCATTGCCATTGTTCTCCGATTGCCATACAAGGAGAAATTCACTTGCATCGATAAGCAAAAGGCTTATCACTATTTCAGTGACAACAAAAGCAAATGTTTTAATAACTTAGCCAAAGAATGGATGGTGACATCACGAGGAGGAAAATCTCAGCTTCCTAAGATACTTCACTGCTCTCTTTTTATTAAAGAGATGTTTCATTTGATAGTCCTACTTCACAGAATAATAGGCAGCCTTGATTCTACTGAATTTGAAATGTGGATGTACTTTTTCATCATAGTCATATCAACAAGAAAACAATTCATTGATTGGGGCCGTCTTATTAGTGATTGCATACATAATCAGATGATCCATTTCAAGACAAGTCAACTCTTTCACATGTCTTCATATTTGATATATGCAATCGCTAATTTAAGATCATGGCCAGGTTTGAGTACAACTAGTGTTCTAAATCCGGAAACATAGATTTACGACTACTACAAGCAGTTGTAGTTGGAGGAGAGCTTCGTGCATTTCAGATGAATGAATGATGCCTTTACAATGCTATCAATGAGGCTATTTCAAGGAAATACAACTATGAGGATATCAATAGAAGCAATACCATTGATAAAGAAGTATGAAAGTTACTTCATTCAATTTCCCAAATTCACCTACCTCTGAGTAGGGGGATTCAATGGCTATCCATATAAGTTACCAAGGTATGTGAATGATAAGCTCTTCTTGATCAAGCTTTGTAGACAGTTGATGTCAGTCTAGAAGAAATGTAGAAATAGGAAGAACAAAGGAGTTACTTTCCCAATTTGCCTTAGTCAGTATAAATGTAAGTCTAGATCAAAAGCAGAAGAGGTGGAAAGGGCTCTAGCCAAAATCAATTTGTACACCTACCAGATGAGATTTCCCTTTGATAGTAAAGGATATATCAAGAATAATTTGAGACTTGGTCCTAGATACCACCATTTCCCAAATATTGAAGACTTCTGGGAAGATTGCGAGGATGAATTTGAAGTTAGAAAAAGAGATTGGACAAGATTCACCTTGAAACAAATTTGTGATTTCAAGATGGAATGGACTATTGAAGGCATTGAAGATGATAAATAGGATCTAATTGATCCCTTTTATTTTGAGAAGATCCATGATCAACCTCTTCCTGCTATTAATTGGGCACATCCAAAGATTAGAGATATTAGAGAAAGAACCTATTTTGTGATCAAGAAGTTAGAAGCTGGGGTCAGAAAGAGGATAGCAGAAATAACTGCTACAAATCCAACAAGTCGGAAGGAGACACCAAGGAGAAGCGGACATCAAGATAGTTTTACTTCATCAGTTCCTTCTCATACACCAGTTGTGGATATTATTTCTCACCAGAAAACTCAAGGAAGCCGTGGAGTTGAAGATCCTCCAAGAAGAAATAATCTCCAAAATACATGTAGAGATGAACCCAGACAAAGAAAGAAAAAATCGAGATCAAAGGACAAAGAAGAAAAATCTACTTCGAGAGAAGAGAAAGATCAAGATCCAGTAGAAGTATGGGATGATCCAAGGCTTGATGAAGGTATACAAACTATGTCACCTTTAATCCTTATTGAATATCCTCATCACAAGGTACAAGACCCTACTTCAGCTATGAAGCCTTCTTTCCTAAGAAACTGAGTTGATCAAGTAGAAGAAGTTAGAGAAGAAGCAACTTCACTAGTACCTGACCAGAAAAATCTTCAACAAAGTAATATGCAAGAGCCCTTGGAAAGTATTTCTCTCTCATGGCTAGAACAAAGCCTATTGAAAAAGAGAAGATTGGAGGAGTTAGTGGTTCCTAAATTCAACACAATATCAAATCTTTTCAGAAGACCTTAGAAGCCAAAGAAAATCAAAGTGACTTCAATAATAAAGACTAATTTGAATTTAGGAAATATGTGCCTAGAGATAGCTCGAAACATTATTGAAAAAGATGTGAATGAAGCCACTCTTGCAGATTTTGTAATCACAAAAATTGATATGGGTCCATCTACTCATGAAGCTGACATAAAAAATTTCAATGTCGTAGCTACAAAGCTAGTGGAGAGAATTGAAAAAGAAAAGCAATCAAAGGATCAACTAAAGCAACAAGTACAAAAATTTTCCTCCTACTTGAGGTCCATAGTTGGCACTTCTACCATACCACTCAATGTGGCTCACCAATCAGTTATTTTAGGTCCAGAAGGAGAGGTTGAAAGAGATGTTATTGAAAGTCTTCAAAAGTATTATGTTTACGGGAAAGTGACTGAAAGCTAGGTGGTGAAAGTCAAATCTCTTGCATTTGATTTCATTGTTAAGGCCAAAGTTGTTCATGATGAAGCCTTAATCAAGAAAGAAACCATTGAAAATGACCTGAAGAATGTTAAGAAAGAAGAAGTATCTTGGAAGGAAATCATGAATGATTTCAAACAAATGATGGAGATCAAAATAGACATCCTTATAGAAGAGAAGATTCTACCTAATACTAAAGAGAACTACTTGGAGATATGGACAAAAAGTATAAGCTGGAAATTAATGATCATTGATCAAGTTTCAACTGAGAAAGAAAGGCTTATGCTTTCTTGTGATCAAGTATGTGCAAAACTTCAAAGTTAGTTCATTGTCCTCCTTCCAAGTACATCATTGATGGAAGACTCACAAGTATTACAAAATGGTTTCTAGAGCATGGTTGATCAAGAACTTTTTAACAAAGAAGTCTTCAATGAAAACACAATGGATAAGTTGATTGATACATACACGTCTTTGAAGATTTATATTTCACAAATATGTAATATGCTGGCAGAGTTGAGTGGAATCTACAAAAACTTGAAGACTTGGAAGATGAGGATATCCAACATCCTTATTCCGTTACTCCAGCCATCAAACTTTTTCAGAATATTTAAGGATAAAGAATCCGGTCAACAAAACCTGCTTTCAGAATCAACAACTTCATCAGCGACACCCTTAGCTGGCGTAGAATAAATGCAGTGATGCATATTGTATAGTTTTCATTTTTGTTGTGTCTGTGTTACTTGAATCATTTTTTTGGCTTTTCTTTGTAAATAAGTTTCATGATCAAGTTTTCTTATTCGAGTCTTATCTTTATCTCTTTTTGTAAAGTTAGGTTTACCCTAACTCTTTCTTTTGAGGTAGTTATTTTAAGTTCTCAACTCAGGTAGTTACTCTAAGTGACTAATATTCTAAATGAGTTAGTTATTTCAAGTTGTTAGACTTAAAGTGAGTTGGTTATTTTAGGTAGTTATAAAGGTGGTTAAGGTAGTTACCCTAAGTGGTTACTAACCTCACCTATATATACCTCATTCTAATTCAATCAAAGGATTCCACTTTTTTGCAAGCATTGTATGAAGGACTCGAATAGTACTATTCAAGCAAGAAAGCAATAGAGAAATGTTTTGGATGTGTGTTCAAATTAATCTCTAGTGTTATTGTTAATGTTCTTATGTCCTATCAATGATAACCATTTGCTTTCCTTTAACATTGCATGTGAAGAAGATTATCATTTCAAGTTTTGGTATCTTAACTTGGATGTGTGGAATTTAAAAATTAATAAGTTTATATCTTATTTCTCAATCAGTTTTGATTATTTATGTTGTTATTTAAACCTTAGAAAATACATATACCCCCATCATACGAGGGAGCTGCCCCTCTCAAACATAGAGAGGAAATGCTATCATTATGCAATTCTTCAACTGTTGTGAACACTTTGTTGCTAATTATAGGGTGAAAAAGGGTTTTTCAAAAGGATTACTTAAAGAAACAAATTTGTTTACCAACAAGGTGCTGGTACAAGAATCCAGCGAACACATAAATTTCGGGACCAACAAAACCCATAGGTGTAGACTTAGCTTCAAAAGTAGATCCTAGTTTCTAGGGACTAGGATGTGGTGTCCTAGTCCCTCCTATTTTGCAACATTTTTTGGCAGTTTTTCCTTTGAGTCTCCGAATCTAAAATTGAGAGTTTCAACCATCTTGTTTGAATCTCTTCATCCTAATAATGGATCACGATGAGTTCGTTATTTCAAGTTGTTAGAATCTCTTCATCTTGAGTTAGTTATTTCAAGTTGTTAGGAGATAAAACCTAAATGAGTTGTCTAGTCTTGTACAAACCATAACATATATGAGATTGCCAACTATGCTTGCATATGGTACATTGGCCATATCCTCCACTTCAAAAGGATATTTTGGACAATCCTCCATAGATAATTTCTTTCCCAATGCAATAAGAACTGTCATAGATCTACAATAATGGAGAGAGGGAGCGAGAGGGTTTGAAGGTGTGTTGCTAGGGTTTCTACGGGGGATATAGATGAATCTGGGGCTGGGGATGGTGATGGCGAGGGGATGGCTGTGATTTTGTTCCTCCTTTTTCTGCTCTTCTCCTAGTTTGGGTCTCCTATTTTGGGCACATTGGTCTCTTTGTTTTTGCTTTGGTTTGAGGCATGTTTGTGCTGTTGCCCTCATTTTTTCGATTCGTGGGTTATGGAGTTGTTTTGCAGCTATATCTTCTTATGTGGAAGCAATTTTTTCAAAGATGGGGTCATTGGTGGTTGTCGCTTCTTCTTGATGGGGGTGGAGGGTGGAGGTCACCACTTCTGCTCAGAGGGTGTGGCCATCATTGGTTTCTTGGGTGTATCGAAAGGGAGATGTGGTGGAGTAGTGGGCTGCTTCCCTCTATGCTCTACCCCATTTTCCTTGTTTCAATTGGCTCAAGGTGGGATTCTAAGTCTTTGTTTTATTCCCAATTTTTCCCATGTCCTCTTCCCTTGGAAATATTTGCTTCATGTGTGGGGGTTGTGCTTGACCCTGCTATTCTACTTTGTGAGGATTCTTCTTGAAGGTTGTGGCTGCTCTGTTGTGATTATTTTTTTGAAGGGGATCTCTGTGGTGGTTCTCTCTTCTGTTGAGGGGAAGAGTGGGTGGCTGAGTGATGGGGGATGGATTCTTTTAGGGGCTTTTGTTGCCCTATTTTTTGAGGCTGGGTGTTTGTATGCTTTTTTCTCCTGTATGTAGGGTTTCTATGTCTTTTCTGATATGGAGGTGGAGAGTTGGGTGGAGCTTGTGTGCTTGGAGATTGACTAGTTTCTACCTCTCTTTCTGTTTCAGGTTTTGGGAACTTTCTTAAAACTCTTTTGTCTGGCTATGCTATGTGGCCTTGTTTCTTGGTTTCTAGACTATGTTTTATTGTTTGGAGCTAAGCTTCTCCTATTGTTGGTCTGTACCTTTTTAGCCCCTATAGAGGTGGGTCCCTGTGCTATTGAGGTGGAGAGGGGTGTTGTGGAAAGGGTGATGACTTCTAGTTGGTTTTGGATTTTTGGCTTCAATTCGCTAGTTTTGGGAGTCACTTCAAAACCCAACTTGAAGGTTTGGGGTTCCTTTCAAAATCCCATGTTTCTAGATTATTACTCAATGCTTATCATTATGGATCTAGTTTTTTTGTTTTTGGGATCTTTTGGTTGAGGGAGACTTATAAAACCCACTATCATTGGTTGTGGGAGCCTTGTAAAACCCACAATCAGTTTAGATGCTAGTAGTTTTAAAGGGCCTAGTTTGGCTAATATTTGCTTTTGGTTAGGTACATGCTTTGTGCTTTGTGTCTTGATGATGTTGCTTCAAGTTTTGGGTGCTGGAAAAAACCCTTACTAGTTGAGGGTTCTTGTAATACCCTCGTTATTTTTTTTTGAGGCCTACTGATTGTTGTTGTGCCTTTGTTTGGGCCAGCCTACTATGTGTTGTTTGACCTTTTATGGCCTATTGGCATTTGGTTGGTCGTGGCCGCAATGTCTTGTAATGTTTGATCCTTTTAGTAGTGTTTCTTTGTTGGTTTTAGATTCGTGAAAAATCTGAGGGCTTTAGGTTCCTTCAAAACTTGTTGTACGGGGTTTCTGGTCCCCTCAAAACCTATTTCTCCCCTTAATAAAAACTATCATAGATCTACAAGCTATCATGACGAGTCTCTCCAACACCCAATTCACATACTTACTCTGGTTTAACCAAAAATTTCTATTAGATCCATCTCTTCTTATCTCCACCCACAAAATTTATCTAGTTGCACCTAAATCTTTCATCTCAAACTTTGCTGACAATTGAGACTTCAAGTCAGAAATTAAATATCCATTCCCAAACAACAACATATCATCCACATATATGCAATAATGAGAATGTGATCATTATCAGATTTGAAATAACACAATGATCAAATTTAGACATTTGAAATCTCAAACTCAACACAGGTATCAAACTTTTGGTACCACATCCTAGGAGATTGTTTCAAACCACACAAAGACTTTTTCAACTTGCAAACCAAATTTTCTTTAACTTTCACTATGAAATACTCTAGTTGTGAAATATAAATCTCTTCCTCCAAATCACCATGAATGAATGCTGTCTTCACATCTATTTTCTCGATTTCCCAATCATGAACTTTAACAAGTGATAACAAGAACTGAATGGATGTTAACTTTGCAACAAGAGAGAAAATATCACCATAACCTATTCCCTCAACTCGAGAATACCTATCTTCTATCTTTCTCTCTCTCCTCTTGTCTATTACTTATTCCCATCACCTCTCTCTCTCTCTCTATATATATCCACCTCTTTCTATATATAATTTTGATATTTTTATAGATTTCTATATTTGCTTTGTATGTGTGTGTGTGTGTGTGCATATACATACATATACATTTATACATGTATATATATACATACACACACATATATATACATGTACACACACACACACACACACACACACACACATATATATATATGTATGTATATATTTATGTATATATATATATATATAGATATATATACATATATATCTATATAGATATATACATATGTATGTATGTATGTACATATATATGTATATATAAATACATATACACATACATATGTATGTACATATATATATACGCACACACACATAGACACACACATATATAAGTGCACTAAGATGGTGAACAAAAAGGGGTTATAAGTGGCCACTTTTTTTGTTTTTATGAAAACAGGTAAACCTGAACTTCAAAGAGATATTTGAAGGTCATGCACTCAAAACTGGGAGTTGAGAAAATAATAAGAGTTGTAGTACTTTGAATCTAGTTTCTAAACTACTAAAGTTTTTAAAATTGGATAATATTAAGAGGGTCAAACCTCTCGTGCACAAAAAATTGTTCTTGATTTTTCCAGAAAAAACATAACATAGCTGTTTTCGTGTGCTGCACAAAATATATAGTTAGACTTAGTATTTTGCAAAACCCTTTGGTTGAATGATAGGTAAGAGTGAGATCTAGAAGTTGTGTATTTGTTTGTAATTGCCGATGTAAACTGGATGCTTGTGTGAATAAACCTTGTAGTATCTGTCGATGCCGGTAGGTGAAGTCTTTTGCCAGTTGAACCTGTGAACCATGTTGAACCTTGTTGCCATTTAGTTGAACCTAGTTTCCATCAATGACAACATCTACCATTCTCATTTGAGTGTATAATGCCAACACATTAATGTTTTTGACTTTCTTAGGAGAAGGACTTGCCATTGTCACATGGATGTAAGGTCTCTTAGGATTGAAAATGAAAATCACATGACAAATAAACACATGAAGAACCAATTATTCAAGTAAAATATCTAGTAAGTTTTGAAGTTATATTAAAAAGTCAATTTATAAGGATAGAGAATATAGGAGAATATAGATTCTCTTTTTGATACTCAATCTCAAGCTAGTCTAATTTATTAAATTTTGGTTATTAGCAATGATTATATACATATAAAGTAATAAGGAATGTGAAAAGATGAAGGAAAATAAAACACAAATCTAGACAAACAAAGGATATGAAAAGTATAACTAGTTACAAATGGAAGCAACTCAAGTAGTAGCTCGAAATGAGTGAGGCTTAACAATGCAATAATGTGGTTTCTTCTTTCATTAAGAAAGAATAATGAAAATGGAAAATGAATTAAATTTATTGATGCATTATTGTGTTGATGTGGGGAATGTGTTTACAATTTTGTGAGGTATCCATCATAAGTGCCATCTTGAAGTGACTAGTGACTTCATTATGACTAACTTGTTTAGAAATGATGTGTAACATGTCAAGAAAATGACTAAAGTATTTAGAGGGCCTCTCTTTGCCTCCTTGGATATTTCTTGGGATGAGAATATGAAGGAACCCAATACAATTTAAGAGGAAGTGGGTGGTGAAAGTAAATGTGTTGGTGTCTAAGAATTAGGAGTTGAAAATTTAAAATATTGTTTTTTTGTGATAATATTGGTGCTTCAAGTTCAAGGCCAGGTACTAGAGTCTGATTGTTTGCTGATCTAGATTAATAAAAGGTCCCTTTTTAAAAAAAATCTCAGAATGTTTTTAATAATATTTCTCAATAGAGGGCCTCTAGAATCTCCCACTAAATTACCTAAAAATCTTATTTTTAATGGATGGCACATATTTTCTTTGATATAAAACTAAATATTATGAAATAAAGATTTGTTTTCATATTTTGCTTTTTTTTTTATGAGTTATGACCTTATGTGTAGTATTTTGTGTTTTATTAATTTTCTTATTCACATATAGCCTTTTGATTAAAAAAATCATATCTTTTTCATCAATAGGAAAAAAAAATGACTAAAGTTGAATTTAAAAAGAATTTCCAGCACACATTTCAAGATAAAAGTTTTAAAATGTGCCTTTTGAAGAGAAATACATCAACAAGAGAAGCAAAGCGTCAAGTTCCTGCCGAGATGTTTTAGATTAGTGTTGTAATTTTTTGTATGAAGTGTTTTGTGTAGCTTGATCATTGAGCCACACAAAGCAAGTTATGTAATGAATTCTAGAGAATTGTCTTTGAGGGGGCACTCCAAGAAGAATGATTATTGGAGCATGAAAGTAAAATAAATAAATATTTTATGGTTGCATGTTACATTATTATGAGGGTGATCAAGAAAAAAATCTTTATCATTGGGGCAATGGAGGACATGAGGTCTCCTCATACTAGGCTTTGAGGTTGAGTCCTTTGAAACATATGCATTCTGTATCATCGGAGTTTGTGAGTAACCAAATAAATGCCATAGAAAGGAATTGTAAAATTTGATGAATGAACAAATTTAAGACAACAACCTATCATTAATCTCATCTTTTTGTAAGTTATGAATTTTAAAGAAATACTTGTTTGATCAGCATTTAAGAAAATCATGAGAAGTAATTATAGAAAGTTATGTTCGTAATTGGTCTCATAAATACAAATGCTATTTTTTTATTGAACATGGTTTGACATAGAAAGTAGTAATGGATATTCTTTTAATATGAAAATTCAATCGTGATATTACTGCAAGGAATAGTTGCTATTAAAGTTGCATATGATCATCTTTTAATTTTAAATTTTTGTTGTGGTATTACTCTTCAAAATAATTGCTATTAATATAAGACAATTCATAATGATAAATTACTATATTATTAAATACAAAGTTATATTATATTAATTAGTATTTAAATTAATTTGTAGTTTAGAATTATAAGTTGAAACAATAATTTGAAATTAATCACTTAAGAAAAAATCATAATATAAAATTAATCTGATAGAATTTTAGAACTCATCAATTCTATCCATAGAGTTTGAATTTTGTTGAAAAAAGAGAATATATACTATCTTTCAATGTAAAAATAATTAACCATTTCTTTAGGCATCTATAATTTAATTGAATTACCAAGAAAGAAAGATTTGAGATGTTGATATTGAATCAAGATTTTTATATTTTATACATCTTAAAATACAATTTGATATATTGTAGATTTCTAATTCACACAATAATTAGAAGAGATATAGTAAAAATCAACTTGGATCCTTAAGAATATGTAATAAAGTCCTTGAAAAAAAGTTCAAGCAGACAAAAATTGCCTAAACAATTATTAAATGCGATAAATTTCAATTGCTTCAATAAACAATTCTTGCAGGCAATGTTAGAAAAACATGTAAAAAGTCTACGTGCCCACATGGTAGCTTGGTGACACATGAATACACTATGCATGTCCATAACATTATAGCACTTGGAAATGGAGACAACCAATTCAAAATATCTTGAATCCACCATTTGTATATACATAAAACTTGGCAAGTTACCTACTTTCAGTTTGATATATTGTAGATTCAAAACTAATAAATTCCAATTCATCCACTTCATTCATGTTCGTTTAGAAATATTGAAATCTCAGCAACTTCCATTAGTTCAAATTTCTAAAATTGTGAAAGAAAGTGAAAATTGACTAGAAGAAGAAGAGGAGGAGCCTTTGCCATTGTTGGCTCTCAACCATGTTTGTCTGTTGTGCATATCTGTGGTTGAATCAATATAATTCTATCCAAAAAAGATTCCAGGTTTGTACCCATCAAAAGACCAGGACCTCCAACTCTACTGGAGCTAGGTAAAATCCATTTCTTCATTAAATTTCTATTTTGGTCATCTCTATCTTTCTTAATTGCAATATTTTTAATAGATGTTGTTCTCTTTGTAGTATAATTGTGTTGTATTTGCTCATATAAATTCCTACAACTCACTCCTTTCTTGGGCATTATACTTCATAAATATCTCTACACAATTTGGTTGCTTTTAATTTTTTTTACAAACAATACAAATACATTGAAAAAAATAATAATATGATTTTTCATGAAAAATGTTAACTTGTTGCTATATGAACTTATGATGTTTGGAAATTTTTATTCGGTACTATGTTGGTATTTTTGAAGTTATGGTTCACTGCATTTCGTTGGGCTTCCACTTGTTTATATAATATCTATTTCAATAATGCTTTCCTCTTTTGGAATGTTATAAATAATTATTCTCAAAGAATTGTACTAATTTTGCAAAAGGGATGAAATTAGGAATTTGTGCATGGTTTTACTATTAAAAATGTTGTGGAGTTAAAAGCTTCTTTAAGTTCAAACTTAATACTGATCTGGAAATAAGTGATAGTTTATAGAATATTAGCAATGACCATTTCATCTGCCATTATGTATTTATATAGTTCCTAAGATAATTGCACCATTTTGATTAAGATATAATAGGTGTATACACCTAAAATTGGCTATGAGCAATTAAATAAATATTCTATATTTATTTAATAATTATTCTTCTATTAAATAGTTAATTTGAAAAGATTAATTTATTTAATTCATTTTCATGACTTTCTATTAATTAATATTTTATTAATTAATTCATCTATCGTATTCCTCTAGTTAATTAAATATCTAATATTTAATTATTCCTCTAACCAAGTTAATTAAATGTCTAATATTAAATTATCTTCTTCAAACAATTAAATATCCAATATTTAATATTATTCTCCTATCCTATAGTCTCAAATATTAAATAATTCTTAAATTATTTAATATCTCTTTTCCAACTCACCCTCCATCTCCACTTCATCTTCCCTTTGCCAACTCATCAAACATGTGGCTAAGGAAATTAATATTTCTTGATATTAACTTATCATTTATCTTCAACCTCCAAAATTAATGAAATTGTGTACGTACACACATTTCATAACCATTTCCTATATTCTCTCCAACACCCCCTACATCTTGGGAAGGACTTGAGTCCACTTGTCCTACCATGCCTAAATTTCCTCCAACCATCCCTAGATTCTCTCAGTCAGCAACCCAGTCAAGGTGAGATGAGTGACACTTGTCTTCTCCTTCCCCCTTTCTCTCAACCTTCACTTTTGCTCACAACCATTCAAATCTGCAGATCTGATCAAGACCGTTGATCTAAGCCACATCATCTTATCCTCTCAAAGTCTATAAAACCAAGAGCTTCAGTTGAGAGGAAGAGAGTCTTCAAAAAGAGTTTTCAATCAATCTTATGCATCTGTGAGTTTTTGAAGCAAATAGAAAATATCATTTTAGCAATATAATCATATAGTATCATTTAGCATAATCATGTAGCTTTGCATATCATACTATTAGTTAACTACAAGTTATCAGTCCATTATTCATATGCCATCTTGGAAGCCAATAGTGCATTGTCTGAGAGCACACCATCTGCAACCAGGAACAATGGAGTTAGGACACAATGAGACATAAGCCATGAAGGTAAAATAATGATTTATTTTAGTATGTTGAATTTCCTATATGCATTTCCATTGTATTTTGTGAAACTAACTTATTGTAGGTAACATTCTAAGGATGAAATTCAAGCTCACACATTTTGGCACCCACCATGGGGTTGGACCTCGCATATATCTTTAAAAATCTCGCAAAAAATAAAATTAACATATTTGTAATGCAGATTCATGCATGTGTGAATTTTGACAGTGCTTTTGCATCTTAGGTTAGCGCTTTTGCATAATTGGTTAGCGCATATGTCATGTAGGTTAGTGCTTTTGTCTGAAAATTAGTGCTTTTGCATAATTGGTTAGCGCATATGTCATGTAGGTTAGCACTTTTGTCTGAAAATCAACGCTTTTGCATAATAGGTTAGAGCTTTTGCATCACAGGTTAGTGCTTTTGTAATGCAGGTTAGCGCATTTGACAGATGGGTTAGCACATTTGACAATTGTTTTAGCGCATATGTTCTCTAAGATAGTGCATTTGAAACAGAGTGCAAATTTTTTAATCAAATCTTGAAATTAGGCTTGTGCAGGGGTAATATATATGGAATATAAGTGATATTTCCTCTTCTCTTTTCTCTTTCTCTTTTCTCTTTCTTATACTTTAAGTTATATTCCATATATATTGTCAGGATGTTTGAGAGGGGTTTCAGACCTCTAGGAGTTATAATGCAAAATCTAGTTTTTGGAAGATCCTTCAAATTTTAGACTTAGTCAAATTTCAGGGCATTTCAGAATCAGGAGTGTAAAATTTGTAACCACGATTTGAAATTAGGCTTGTGGAAGCCCACCTAAGGTTTTGGATTTTCACTAACTTCTTTTTTTATTGCAGGTTTCTAACAATTTCTTGCAGATTTGGAGGAGTTAACTTAGGATTTAGTGATTTCTTTTCTAGCTTTTTCAAAGTTGGTTAAAAAGAACTCATATTTCCTTTTGGGTAAAAAGAAATTCATTTTTCAATTTGGTGTTCTAAAAAGTACCTCACTTGTTTTTGGGCTCTAAAAATAATCACATTTGCAAGGCAAAAAGAACAACAAATCAAACTTTTACTTTCTTGCAAAGTTGGGATTCACAGCTCAAATTTTGGGCTCTAAAAAGAACAACAATCTTTTATTTTCTTGCAAAGGTAAAAAGCACAATCAATCTTATATTTGACAAGTTAAAAAGAACAATCAACTTGTCCATTTTTACAAAGCAAGTTACTTTTTTGCAATGATTTTCATTTTGTTGACCAGGATTTCCAATTCCTAGTTTAGAAAATCATTTGCTATGTGGGGCTAAAATAAACACCATGCTTGTTGGAGCAACATCTCCAAATAGGACTTAGCCAACAAATTGCTTTGAAAAAGTTAAAAAGAACACTTGTATTTCATGTCTCGAAAGTGGTAGGTATATGCTCTCCCCTTAATTAGGTGATCAAAAAGCCAAACCCACTCTTTTACGCTTTCTTTACTTTCAAGCAATTAATCCGATAGAGGGCCTTCCTTCCCGAGCTGTCTTGAGGGGGCCAGTGAGAGGGGAATGACCTAAAGTGGAAATGGGCTAATACCAAGTCCTTCCAATCCACTCTAAATAAATCATGTTTGTAACGAAAGTTCAAACAACATGTGCTAATAAGTTCATACCGACACTATGTTTCTCCATAAACCATATGGAGCGTAACCTCTATGGGCTGGGAACCTTTTGTATTTACAGAGCTAAAAGTGTTGCATGTATGGCCACATGACCAAAAGACTTTACTAAAAACTATTTTTTCTAGTTGCCAAAAACCTTCTAGTTGTTGGCACAGGAGGTCGGACCTTTGAAGCGGCTCACACACATACGGTTCCTAGTAGAGATATAAAGTTTGCCATGAGGAGATTTCATGGAAACTAGTGCTTGGCTGCCCCGAAGAAGTGAGTGCCGAGGGTGGAACCAGTGGGGTCAAGCATCTAAATATCCGCTTTGAATAGCATAGCCTTGGGGGAAACCCATGTGAGATTCAACAACTATTGTCTCAGCCTTCCATAAGATTTGTACTTGCTTGTGCATTTTATTTATTAAACATTGTGTCTTCTATGTCTGTAACATGTTCAAAATGGTAAAAAATTGAAGAAGATTATCATCTACGAGTGAGCGAAAATCCAACAAATTTCTGAAAAAATTAATCAAAAGGGTAATACAAAGGTTTTCCAACATTTAAAAACACCAGATCAAACCAAGTGATCAAGAGTATATCATCCAACTATCTCAAATGACACCAATACCTAGATAGGTATTCAAGTTAGTCAAGTCAAGTTTCCATATCAAGAATCTTTATCCATATCATTTGACATACTTTGTCATAGGGGCCTATCGAACAAACCCTCTATTCAACTTACTGAGCTTGAGTATCTGAAATGAAGTATCTATCAATTCAACAACATCAACCTATCTAAATTGAAACTTTGATCGCTCATGTGATCATTCCTTGTCACTTGAAAAAGAAGAAGCTTATTCAAAGGAAATGAGTCCTAGCCTAAATCAAGATCAAGATATCATGGCTCTCCAATCTAATCCCACTTTTGATCAAGATCCTACCAATCAAGAATCTTATGATGATCCCCTAAAATTCCTGTATTCCATCCACGATGATCCCCTTTTATCTCAAGAGCAGAGTCTCATTCAACATCCACCTCCTAAGCAAGAGCATGGTATCCCTTCCATCCCCTTCACTAATCTAATTCAAAACCAAGTGAAAAACACAAACTCAAATGATCCTACTCCAAGTAAAGCTCAAGATCAAGAAAACTCTTCATCCTCCAAATCCATTTTAGGTCCTTTCATTCCAAAGTCAAACTTTTCATCCTCAAAATCCATTTTAGGTCCTTTCATTCCAAAGTCAAACTCTTCATCCTCCAAATCCATTTTAGGTCCTTTCATTCCAAAGTCAAAGTCTTCATCCTCCAAATCCATTTTAGGTCCTTTCATTCCAAATTCGATCTCTTCATCCTCCAGATCCATTTTAGGTCCTTTCATTCCAAATTCAAACTCTTCATCCTCCAAATCCATTTTAGGTCCTTTCATTCCAAAGTCAAACTCTTCATCCTCCAAATCTATTTTAGGCCCTTTCATTCCAAATTCAATCTCTTCATCCTCCAAATCCATTTTAGGTCCTTTCATTCAAAATTCAAACTCTTCATCCTCCAAATCCATTTTAGGTCCTTTCATTCCAAAGTCAAACTCTCTATCCCTTCCATCCATCTTGGGTTCTTACTTCTCTCCATCCACCATTCCATCACCTCAAATGATCCATAAGAAAGATCAACAAAGGCACACACATTTGAAATTCTTTCAAACAACTATCTAAACATCTTTTCAAAACTATTCTTCCTTCATTTCCTTTATCTATTTTGGATTATTATGTCCCAAAATTCAATTTTCCTCCATATCTTCATTACTTCTTAAGTTGTGTACCAACACTCATCTTGAATACATTTCCATCTATCCTCATACAAATCTTCAAACATTCTATCTATTATCCAACACATCTTTTCTATCCTTCCATCCCTTTCATCCAATCCTTTGCATAAATTCATCATTTGTGAAATAGGCATTTGTGTCATTTTGTCATATGCTTGCCCATGCTCGAATCTCATGTTTAGTCCTTTTCCTAGATATCTATTCATGATACACTTCAGAATCCGAGGTTGTTCCTCTTTAACATTATCTTTTGGTTGGGATACACACTCAATCCAGAAAAGAACCACTTATCGTATCTAGGTACCGACATCTTTTGATTACTACATCTCATACACTTAATCAATTGCTCTAAATCATTGTGATCTCTTAGTCAAAGACATGGCTAGTGAAAAATCTAAAATCTTACTTTAGCGCCATTGTAATTATCAAACCCATGTAAGTTTCATTACTTACAAGCCAATGCAATCAAAATAAGAAAAGAAAAAGAAAATATCAAAAGATCCAAAGCATGATCAAGAAAAGAAATATCTAGAAAAGAAAAGAAAAGAAAAAAATCAAATATAAAAAGCTTGGCTATGGGAAAATACGAGTAACTCCATCAGGGCTATGGATGCCTGGCTAGCAATGGAGCAATATTTGTGATATTACAATGATAACCTCATTGGAGCTATGGATTCTTTCTAGCAATGAGGCTCTATCCAGGATGCTTTTGAAGTCAAGGTAACTCATGTAGCTAGTCACGTTGGATTTTGAAGATTACAATGATAATATGAGCCAGAATGAACCAATTACACAAACATGGGTAATCAAAGACCCAGTTTGGGATTCTTCTTTCCTTTTGAGTCTACTTCCTAGTTTCTAGATATGTTTGGTTGAATTTATCAGAGGTTCTAAGTGTGGGTTGGGTCTCTATCTTTGAAAAGTTCAGGAACATTTATTCAGGTGGTGCTAAATACTGTGATAATTTTACATATCACCTCTTTACAAATGGAGACTTCTATACTTGGGGTCAAAGTTTCATCCACTCTATTCTTCATACCACATCTCCCATTACCCTTCCTCTAGTATCCATTACTCTATCTAAGTTCATCCAGTGCTATCTACTATCTTGATTCATGCTAATCTATACTATCTATCCTAACTATTCATTTCTTCCATCATCTATCACTATCTATGATCTTGTTTCTCCTATCCATATCCCCTTTTCCATCCTTGATCTTGATAAAAAATAAGGACAAAAATATGATTTCAAAAAAAATCTCTTGACGTGTCTCCTCATAAGCTACCTCCATCTTTCACCCATTCATCTTCAGCTCAACAATTCATCCATTCCTTGTCTTGCTATACATTGGGGAAACCAAATACATCTTTCTTCTAATCCAAAAAGGTCAAAAAATGAAAAATGTCCAAAAATTTTTTTAAAAATGAAAAAAATTGAAAATCAAAGCATGAGCGCATGGCCCATCCATCAAATCAACAACAGGAAAACTATCAAAGTCTGCAATTAAATTGAATCAATCATCAATTATAAAATATATCAAATCAAATTGAAGCAACTTAAGCTATCAAATCATTTTTTAAAACCTATCAATCATGGTTTTCTATCAATCACTGAGTTCAATCAAACTCTGCTAAGCTCTTGCATTAGAAACTAAATCGGTTTCTTAGAGCCAATCAAATCTATCAAATCAAACTGAATCAATCATCAATTATCAAATCTATCAAATCAAATTGAAGCAACTTAAGCTATCAAATCATTTTAAAACTATCAATCATGGTTTTTTATCAATCACCGAGTTTACTCAAAACTCTGCTCAGCTCTTACATCAAAAAATAAATCGGTTTCTTAGAGCCAATCAAATCTATCAAATCAACATCAATAAATCAATCAAATCAAAGCAATCAAATCTATCAAATCAACATCAATCAATCAATCAAATCAATCAAGCAATCAATCAATCTAATCAATCAAGAAATCTATCAATCAAGCTAATTAGAGCTACTCTATCAATCAAGCTAATCAGAGCTAATCTACCAATCAAACTAATCAGGGCTACTCTATCAATCAAGCTAATCAAGCAATCTATCAATCAATCTAATCAGGGCTACTCTATCAATCAAGCTAATCAAGCAATCTATCAAGTAATCAAGATAATCAAGCAATCAAGCTAATAAAGAAATCTATCGAGCAATCAAGCCAATCACGCAATAAAGCAATCAAATCAATCAATCAAATCAATCTATCCAACAACATCAATCAATTGATCAATCAAATCAACCAATCAAGTCCTTATTTCATCATACATGTGCATCAAACACATTAAATCTAATCAACAAAGTGATTTTTAGCTTTTGCACTTATCAAATACTACAAGCAAACTCATCACATGTCTAGTTAATCAATCCATCTATCAATATCAACATGTCTTATACAAGGATATGTACACTCGAAACTAGACAGATCAGTCTTACACGAGGTACTCACTCTTTGAAACCAGACATTCTTATCAATCATCAAACAAATCAAAACGATGACATAGATTAGTATGATTGCTGGATTTTGTTTTGGGTAGTCTTATCTTTATCAATTGATGGCAGGACATGTTTCATCTCTAAAAAATAAAATAAAGCATAAAATAGTGAAAATCAAAAAAATAAAAAGCAAATCAAAATGTGCAAACCTGGTAAAGAGGTGCTATTTAAGAAGTAGGTTCCTCCATCTATGAGATTGCTTTGCACACCTATCCACTCCATCCTCTCGCATTTATCACTTCCATCTATCTTAGCTTATCCATTCCATCTTTCACATCCATTGCTCTGAACCATTTAGCAAAACATATGCAACCTACCAACATTTATCAATCTTTGACATACTTGTTGTAGTCACTGTCTTAGATTTTATCAACATCTATCAATCTGCATTTGTATCCCACTATGGTTTGGATCTTGATCAATTCATATATCCATAATAAAATCTTTTTGTTTCCACTAGGGGCAAAATCCCAATTACTTTTGCTAAGGTGATCTTTTGAAATTTAGAAAATCCAAAAACATTCGAAAATTTTTAGAAAATCCAAAAACATTCAAAAAAATTTAGAAAAATAAAAAAAACCAGGATTTCAAAACAGATAACGAGCAACAAAGAAATGAAAATCAAGGCATCTCATCAACAACTGAATCGTCACACTTAGAAAATGAAGAATCAACCAGCAAGCTATAAAGGATTATCAAAGATCATTCATCAAAATGATAATATCAGTTAATGACCATAAGAACATGTGAATGACATACAAGATTCAGTGTTTATATCTTGATTTTATTGCTAATCATGTATTCTGTGCAACTCAAGGATGTCCATGACTAGAGAAGCTATGATGGGGCATGATTATTTTCTTTGATTGATGTCTGTGGTTTATCTCTTACTACGGTATGAACTTGTCTTAGGATATGATCGACAAAAGATCAAGGAGGACGTTCCAAGTCATGAATGAAAGGAGATACTCCTTGTCTGTTTTGCAAGCAATACTCAAGTCAACTTGACTCATTATATCAAGTTTCTTGTATTAACTTGCTATATCAAAATCCATGTAAGAAATACTCAGGTTATCTTGAATCATTATGTCAAGTTGCTTGTATTTTCTTACAACATTTAAAGCTCAATGATGAAAACAAGCACTGTTACCCAATAGCATATGAAGAAAGGCAGTACAATTTTTTTAGTTAGATCATTTCATTAGCTCATTATTTGTCTGCATTATAAGCATTCATTTGTCAGTTGCATTATAAGTATATCATTTCATTAGTAGATCAACAGTCATAAATAAAGATTGAGTATACTCGGACAAACAAAAACAATTTGCATTTAATCATTATAGGTGCATTCATTTTTTTTTTAGAATCATTTTAATCATTATCCATCTCATTTAGTTGCATATAAATCATTACATTTCATTTGCATTCACATTTGCATTTAGCTTGCATTTTCATTCTTGAATGGGATCCTACAAGCTCATCTTATCCAAGGCTAAATCCATCACAAGAATCATCAAAGCATCATCATGTATACACAATCAAACTAATGACTCATCTCTCTCATGATATTGTCAACCTAGTGCCAATCTTATATCATCCCCTCAATCAAATCACCATCAACATATCTACTGATCCTGCAACCTAATATCAACAAACTGTTAGTTATTTATCCAATCAATCTTAATCCATTCTATTAATCGATCGCATCTGATCTATCATATCATGTCTTATACAAGATGTATCCTTCCTGAAACCAGACATTGTGATCACGTCTTATAGAGGATATATCTTTCCTGAAACCAGACGCTCTAGATCATCTTTGTCTTATACAGGAGGTGTCATTCCTGAAACTAGACTATATCTAGATCTTATCGATCTCATCTTATCAATAGAAAACTAAACCATTGTGATCAAAGAACTCGCATTTTCATCAATCAAAGTTGCAGAATCAAACCTTTTCTAATCGGGACATCAATCTCGTAATCATCCAACCGCTTCGCCAATCAATTATCTCAATTGATCTCCTGAGGGGGCATCATTGTACTGCAATTTATCAACCAAGGTCTGGGGCATCCTATCAAACCAATATCATCATCAAATGAAATTATTCTTTGAATCAATGCGTCATCACACCTCGCTTCAAAGAGGGGCAAAATGTATACACCTAAAATTGGCTATGAGCGATTAAATAAATATTCTATATTTATTTAATAATTATTCTTCTATTAAATAGTTAATTTGAAAAGATTAATTTATTTAATTCATTTTCATGACTTTCTATTAACTAATATTTTATTAATTAATTCATCTATCCTATTCCTCTAGTTAATTAAATATCTAATATTTAATTATTCCTCTAACCAAGTTAATTAAATGTCTAATATTAAATTATCTCCTTCAAACAATTAAATATCCAATATTTAATATTATTCTCCTATCCTATAGTCTCAAATATTAAATAATTCTTAAATTATTTAATATCTCTTTTTCAACTCACCCTCCATCTCCACATCATCTTCCCTTTGCCAACTCATCAAACATGTGGCTAAGGAAATTAATATTTCTTAATATTAATTTATCATTTATCTTCAACCTCCAAAATTAATGAAATTGTGTACGTACACACATTTCATAACAATTTCCTATATTCTCTCCAACACCCCCTACATCTTGGGAAGGACTTGAGTCCACTTGTCCTACCATGCTTAAATTTCCTCCAACCATCCCTAGATTCTCTTAGTCAGCAACCCAGTCAAGGTGAGACGAGTGACACTTGTCTTCTCCTTCCCCCTTTCTCTCAACCTTCACTTTTTCTCACAACCATTCAAATCTGCAGATTTGATCAAGACCATTGATCTGAGCCACATCATCTTATCCTCTCAAAGTCTATAAAACCAAGAGCTTCAGTTGAGAGGAAGAGAGTCTTAAAAAAGAGTTTTCAATTAATCTTATGCATCTGTGAGTTTTTGAAGCAAATAGCAAATATCATTTTAGCAATATAATCATATAGTATCATTTAGCATAATCATGTAGCTTTGCATATCATACTATTAGTTAACTACAAGTTATCAGTCCATTCTTCATATGCCATCTTGGAAGCCAACAGTGCATTGTCTGAGAGCACACCATCTGCAACCAGGAACAATGGAGTTAGGACACAATGAGACATAAGCCATGAAGGTAAAATAATGATTTATTTTAGTATGTATTTCATGTAGTTTCATTGGTGGATTTTGGATTTCCTGTATGCATTTCCATTGTATTTTGTGAAACTAACTTATTGTAGGTAACATTCTAAGGATGAAATTGAATCTCACACAATAGGCATTTCCAAAAAAGCATAAGTTGCCTAGAGTTTAAATCTGTCTAAATATTTCCTCAACCACAACAAGAGCTAGATCAATAGCTTTGATATAGTCTGCCATGTCTTTCAACTGCAAGTTGAAACCATAAGCATCAGGAGAAATTGACTACCTTGTAAATAGTAATAAATGATCTCTAGTAGGATTGTAAGAGGTGATAAGATGCAAGATTTTCAATATTTCCATTTTTTTATTGAGTTAGTATTTTAGTCTCAGGTAAACCTTCATATTAAAATATGAACAATTTTAATGTTTCAAAACCATGGCCATTTCCCCAAACCACTAAATCAATTTCAAGATTTAATTTTTTTTACTTATACCCAAACAATACAGTTCATTTCCATGTGTAAATTTATTACAATTTTGAATCTGAAATATTAACTTTGATAGGCAATATTGGGAGATAGCCTATGGAAGAACTGGGGATGCCGTGAAAATATTCTACATATTTAACAATAATTTCTTGAATTTTTAATTGAAAAAATAAAGAAAATCTCCATACAATTTTAACCAAAATAATGGAAAAAATTTCAGATCAGAATTAGCTAAAAATGCCAATTTTTTCCAAAAGAATTACACTATAGCAAAAGGAAAGACTTCCAAACAGATTTAGCAGTAATGACTTTGAAATATCAAAAGAATTTAACTAAAAAAAATTAAGGTATCTCAGAATTGAATCCCCAAATTCCCTGACATATCGTTGGGGAATTTGGGCAGAAACAATTAAGGTATCTCAGAATTGAATCCCCAAAATCCCTGACACATCCTTGGTGAATTTAGTACTCTATCATAAATATAAAAAGACCATTTGTATTATTTTATCCTATACCAAAAATAGAAGAGAAATCTACAAAAAAATAAATAAAACTTTTTTCAACTAAAAATCAGGGAGCATTCCCTTCAAAATTTTAACCAAAGAAGTATAACAGAAGCCCCGAGACACATTAAAGGCAACCAAACCTGCTTACAAAGAAACCACCTGCTGCACCTCTGCCTGGCCATAACAAAAGCCAAAATAGCAAGCAACAAACATTATCAACAATCAATAACATAAAAAATTGCCAATTCTAGTGTAGTACAAAAACTATGAGAGCGTAAAAAACTCTAGTTGCCTCTTAACATAAGAAATGAATTGATCAAAAGCCATAAATTAAACTTGGGCAAACCAAAAATATTAAATACAATTCTTAAAGAGAAAAACCCTTGGCTAGTGAATTTGTAATAGCTACATATATTGCACAGAAGCAGTGGCTTGAAACCAAAAAAAGCAAATCAAAACTATGCATCTGATTAATGAAAATATTTAATAAAGAGTAGAAGTTAAAATCTGACTATCCCTACCCTATGGATATATCCTTAGCTTCAAATTTCTCATGTGACAATTTAGTTCCTTCATGTTGATGTAAAGAAATTTGACTGTTATTATAAAAATCAGAATAGTTGTCATACCATTCTCCCTTTCCAATCATCTTTTCAGTGCAAGCTTCATGTCCCATACTAATAGATTCATTTTTACAATTTCTTCCATATGTAAGGACTGCAATTTCATGAGAAGTATGGAACATAATGCCGCTATCTTCAAACAGATCAGTGATGATATCATGCCATTACAAATTGCTACCTTCATCATGAGTAGTCAAAATACTAGTGGTTGCTCCACTTAGTAGAGGATCAACCCCCACATCCTCCTTAAATTGCCCAATTTGTTGATGATGACTTTCTATCTCAAATTTTGTGCTTTGAAAAGAGTTTGAATCAACATTACTCATCACTAGAAAATCATCATATATGTTGTCATCCAAGCTTTCCAAGGTACTACTTCTATGTATCTCAACTAATGGCTCAACTGGCAAAGTAAAAGTTGATGGTATGATAGTACCTTCACCTTCTTCTACCTCCAATGTATCTGGATAGAGTGAGCCTTTCCTTTATCCTTTTCCTTGGAAGAAGAAGCCGATGTAGACATTCTAGAAGGCAAACTGATTTTGTTCTTCTCAAGAAGATGTTTCAATTCATAAATATCCTTCTTGTAACAACGATGTTCATCATGTCCCGACTTCTTGCAATAGGCACCAAAAAAATTGTCCTTATAAGATTTCTTCTTAGGTGAGGATGTAGAATCACCTTGTTGTGGAGGGGAGGATTGTGCTCCATCTTATTGTGGTTTAGACTTAGGTTGCTTTTGGTTCTTGCCTTTACTTTGATTCCCTTTATTAGCCACCAATGATTGTGACTTTGAAGATTTGAGAATCCCCATCTTGGTCAACTTAGATTTCTCAAGAATCAACATCTCTATGAATGCATCAAATGAGGGAGAAGTGTAAGAGGAACCTTGAGCTAACCTATGGGTGTGAAAGCTAGATACAAAGGCTGCATACTCTGATGGAAGCTTGTCCAACAAGTTGTAAACCAATTGAGCATCCTTTTTGTCAATGCCACAATCCTTTAGCTTTGCTCTTAGCTCATTTGCTTTTGTGACATAATCTTGGATTGTATCAAAATCCTTGGGATCCAATGTTGTGAGTTCACTATCAAGCTTGTAGCCTTTAATCTCATCAACTTGACCATACAATTTGTCATAAATATCCCAATCCTCTTTGATTGTTGTACACTTCTCAATGTGAAAAATGAGGTCATCCAATACATACTTTTTTAATGTTCCAAGTGCCATAGAATTTTTAGTGAGCCATTCAACTTGAGCATTAGGATCAGGTTGTGTTGTTATTGTTCCACTTACATAATGAATGAGTCATTTTTCCATTAATTTACTCCATGCCTTAATCTTCCACGAAGCATAATTATGAGGAGTTAAAAGTGGAAATTTAGGAGAACCCATAGCACCAAAATGAAAAAAAACAAGATAGAGAGAGGCACAATCACACAAGACACCCCCACAAATTACTCAATCAAGAACCCCCCCCCCAAAAAAAAATAAAAAAATAAAAAAAATGAGGATTTGGCACTTAATACTTAGTGCGTGTATAATGGGCCACTTGCAAAACAAGTCAAGGTGGATTTATGATTTCAACTTTACAACTACCTCAAATAGGCTATAAGAAACATCAAAAAATACTACAAGTGATCTAAATTGAGATCCAAGCAAAATACAAGGACCAAATAGGACAAAAATGACCAAATACTAAAATTATAATTTCTACTCAAAATCACTGCAAACTAATGGCAAATTATGAAAGTAGACGAAAAATTATGCACTTAAAAAAAAATGGTTCCTGAAAAGGAGGTTGTATGACCCCAAACGAAGCCCCTGAAGTTGCAAAATTGAGGATTAGACAGGTATAGTCATCAAAAACTGCAAATTGCAAAAAATCTGTCTGTCAAAATCAGAAAATTCCTCCACCACTGCGAAGAGCACGAAAAATTATCCCAAATAAAAGAAAATTGCACCAAAAAAGGAGCAAAAATGAGCAAGATACGACCTCTTGAAGTTGAATTGTAAAATCAAAAAGCTAAATGATGAGGGGGTCCAAAATTTTCATAATACTGCTGATGCAGTGTCGACATTAGTGAATGATGGGCTTAAATTTGATGCCCATCTCGTCGTAAAAAAAACTTCACTCCCCTGCTGACATGGCATAAAATGATAGATTCCATATAGATTATGTGGCAGTATGGATTGTTGCATTGGCATTGACTCTGCATGATGATGTGTAACCAATGTGGCAATATAGACTGTCAGCGTGGTTGCTAACTATGCCCAGAAGCTGACTCGACAAATGAGATTTTGCCACGTGGCGGTAGTGGTGCTAACTGTGTGTCTACATGGAACTCATCGTGGCAGCATGGTGGGAGTGAGGATGAGCTAGTGGATGTCGACAGTCCTTGGCAGTGGCACCAAAAATTGGCAATGGAGCTCAGGCGTCGACAGGAATTGGTAGGGAGAAGAACTGGCGATCGAGCGACCGACAGGACTGAGGCCACTGGAAATGCAGGAGACCAGCGGTTGTTGTAGTCGAGAGATGTAGACCGAGACTCGAGAGAAAAATGGCGCCATTGGGTGTAAATGGGTGGTACAGTCCTATGATCCTACAAAAAAATAAATACAGAATGGTACGGGGTGTCGGGAGTGGGGGGTCATGCCCGCCCCCCACCAAAAAAAAAAAAAAATATTGTTTTTTTTAATTTTTAAAATAAAATAAGAACTTTTTACAAATGTTAAAAACTACGAAAATAATATAAGAATTAAATAAATTTTTCGCAAAAAAAAAATTTAATTATAAAAAAAAAAAAAAATCCGTACCAACTACCAAAATTGGCTAAAAAATTCTTTCAAAGGCCGTGAAATTTGTTTCACCAAATATAGGCAAATTTATACTCAAAATTTATGTAACGGTCTCCCAGACTCAACAATGATGTCCGAATAGCCATAGGATGCACCTATAATGAGCAGGTCCCCACATCCGAAAATTGAAGCCTCCAAAAGCTCTCCAAAAAGACCAATCAATGAAGCCCTATAGGCTCTGATACCTTGTGAGAATTTGTTGAAAATAGCCAAGATCAAGAGCACATTGAATAGAACAAGAGAGACAAAATATTTGATAAGAATAAATTGTATTCTATCAAGATGAAAATACTGATCAACCGGATCATCAAAAGTTACATACAATGTAGATGAGCCTGCTTATAAAAGCAACGCTAAGAGACAAGAGAGCACACAATGATGACATGTGGCTCAATAAGATGCAAGGGTATGTAGGGGTAGGTAGGAGAAATAGTAAAATATTCCACATGAGGTGGATCACCCACCGAAAGTGGAATTATCACTCCACAATAAGTGGATATGATAAAGTAACAACAAGATCACACCATAAAAGGTGGAAATTATCCTACATACACACATCTAATGTATGCACATCTCCCTAAGTGTCTCATATGCAAACTACTATGAGGTGCCTATACTTAAGTAAATTTAAGTAAAGTGTAATTATATTCAACATTAATAAATAATTACACCAATACTTCTTATCCAGTTTTGTTGGCATTTCAATAAAGATATTGAGAAGGTTGTTGATGATTATGGATATAACTGATCAAGGATGTTTACTGTCTTAATATTATTATTTTGTCATTGATGTCAAGAAATTGATTTTCTAATTCAGTATGATGTTGCCATATCTTAAGAAGTATGATTTGATGAGTATAAAGATGCCGGTAAAAGACACAGAAAGAATGTGATGAATAAGGGGAGAAATAAGTTATTCAATGGGCAACTATTACCGAGTAAGACAATGATGAGATCATGATGTTTAGATTGTTTTTTGATATCGTACATATGTTATTGATTGTAAGGTTAATACTATACTATGTTACCGAGCAAAGAACCTAGTCGATAAACCCTAAGGTTATCGCTATCGGTTAATGAAGGCGGAATGTCTACTGAGTGAAGTTTAGTATTTATCGAGTTGCAACCGAGCTGTAACAGAATGCATTAAATGATTAAAAGTGTTATTTATTGAAGGAAGCTGATTAGCTGGAACCGATTAAATGATTGGTATGTCGTGCATGAAGTTTGTTAAAGAATCTATGGCAAAGGAAAATCGATAGAAAGATCTACAACGCAGATTGAATTGCAATACCTTAGCACAAGTTCCAAGGTGAGGTAAAATGTTTTCAGATCGAAGGATACATTGAACCTAGTCAAGTTTGAAGATCTGATGGCTATGATTGATCATGGAAAATGTGATTAAGGAGATTAAGCGGTTAGCAAATTGTTTATAAGTAAGGAACTGTTGATAAACAATGTATGCGTGCGACTGTAAGCACAGGGATGCTACATATTGATTACCGAGCATAGAAGCTTGGAGACCTATTTGAATAACAGAGTATAGAGCCCAACAGAGGGACATGATAAGTCCTATGACTAGATTGTATTGAGCAAATAAAAATCTGCTTTAGCATTTTAGATGTGAAGTTGTAGATAGATTTTTATTACTGTTATTTTGTAAAGTGATAGAAAATCTCTTAACCGAGTGGACTTAATAGTCTTATTTGTAAAACCCTCTAGCAAGGTGACATTCTGATTGAGTGTTTGAAATCTTTTAACAAGGTCACTTCTAACAAGGTGAAGATCCTAACAGATTTGAGGGAAATCCCTTAACTGGGTCACATCTAGCAATGTGTTTGTAATCTTTAATAGGATTTTCTTTTAACCGAGCATACTCTAGAAGAGTATATTTCTTAGTGGGTCCGAAATCCCACAGTGGTTTTTCCCTATTTGGGTTTCCACATTAAATCTGGTGTTATGAGTGTTATGATGTTTATATGCTTATGAGTTTGCATGTTTAGTAGTTTTGGTTATATTCCTAAAGTATATATTACCGAGGTTGATTCTGTTGTTTTTAATGGAAGATTAAGTTTGTATGATTCACCCCTCCCCTCTCATCTTATTAGCTTGACATCTATACTTACATTAAGTATCAGTACTATCAATTGGTATCATATCTTTGGACTCAGGAAGAAAAGTTTAAAGGTACTTGAGGCAAAGATCCAAAGATGTATGAGAGGGATGCATCGAAGCTGAACAAGTCTAGTTTCTCTACATGGCAGAAAAGGATGAAGCTGCACCTATCAGGAGTTGGAGAATATGCTGTATATTATTTGGAGAATGATTTCATTACACCTAGCACCTATCCATTAACAATGGAAGAGATAAAGGCAAAGCAAGAACATATCCAAGCAATGATTGAACTAACATCTGCATTGACCGACTCAGAGTTTAATGATCTAGAAGGCTCCAATGATGCCAAGGCAATGTGGGACAAGCTCATATCTGTGTATGACGGTGATGAACATGTTCAAAGAGCAAAAGTGGATAGTCTAAGAGGACAAATTGAATCTATGAGAATGAATGAAGGTGAGAACATAACCCAGTACAATACAAGACTAAAGGAGATTATCAATCAAATCAAAGGAGCAGGAGGAACCATTAAAGAAAAGGATGTCACAAGTAAGTTATTGAGAACCCTTCTACTTGCTTATGCAATCCGAGTCTCTGCAATCAATTAATTGAGGTCTGTACCCAATATGCCAATTTCTTTAGATGCTACTATGGGTAAGCTACATGCATTTGAGTTAAGTAACTTTGATAACAGTGGGTATTCGGTAAATAAAATTGAGTCTGCATTTAGTTCTTTTCATCTTGATGAATCTGATGATTACAATGATAGAAAGTATAAGTATTTTGAAGGGAATCATAGTGGAGCAAGTGAAAGATTTTGTAAGAACATGGAAGAAGTACACAAACTGTATGAGGAAATCAGAAAGCAAGAAGAGTTTGAAGCACTATTAGCCAGAAGGTTACCGAGAGGCAAAGGTAAGTATAAAGGAAAACTACCTTTGAAATGTTTCAATTGTGATAAGATAGGACATATGGCTTCTAATTGTCCTGACAAAGATTCTACTGAAAAGAGAGATTACCGAGATGACAGATAGAAAAACAATCATTACAGAGGACACTGAGAATTCAAAAGAAGAGATATAAAGTCATGCCTAATAGCCGATGAGGAATCCAATGATGATAAATCAGATAAAACTAATACAGAGGAAGTAGTTTATGTGGCTATCAAAGATGGATCAGATGAAGAAAGGTATCAAGAAAAGGCCCTAATATCTCATATAAATACTAATGATTCTTGGATCATAGATAGTGGATGCTCACATCACATGACAGGTGATAAACACAAGTTTTTTATATTAGAAGATTATGATGGAGGCTATGTAAGATTTGGTAATGATGCACCATGTTCAGTAAGAGGTAAAGGATCTATAACACTTCTTGACAATGCAAAATGCAATGATGTTTATTGGGTTGAAGGTTTGAAATATAATTTGTTGAGTGTAGCATAGTTAAACAACATAAGATACCGAATAGAATTTCTGAAAGGAATTGTCAAAGTTCATGACAAGCATGGAAAGTTAGCTGCTATCGGGACAGAAACAAAAGGTAACACATTTCACCTTGACTCAACTCAGAATAAGTGTCTATATGCAAAGATAGATGATACCTGGTTATGGCATAAAAGGTTTTGTCATGTAAATTTTGATAATTTGACCAAAATAAGCAAGAAGCACTGAGTAAGAGTTCTATCGAGTCTTGAAAAACCTAAGAATGCTATGTGCCAAGGATGCTAGATGGGTAAGATGACAAGATCAAGATTTACAAGTAAGTCCTACACTTCTAATGGAATTTTAGATCTTGTGCATACTAATCTTTGTGGTCCTATGAAAGTTCAGAGTTATTATGGTGATAAATATTTCATATTATTTGTGGATGATTATTCAAGAATGATGTCAGTAATGTTTTTAAAAGAAAAATCAGAAGATTTTCAAATGTTTAAATGGTACAAGGCAAGAGTTGAAAATGAAACAGGAAGACAACTGAAATGTCTTAGATCTGTTAGAGGAGGAGAGTTTACCTCTAATGAATTTAACTTATTCTGCAATGATCATGGTATAAAAAGAAAAGTCTCTGCACCGAGAACTCCATAGCAAAATGGGATAGCTGAGAGAAGAAATAGATCTATTGTAGATTGTGCTAGAACCCTGATGATTGAAAAGAAAGTGCCACAAACATTTTGGAGAGAAGCAATAAGCACATCAGTTTACACCCTGAATCGAGTACAGCTAAAGAAAGGAACTTTGAAGACACCATATGAAATCTAGTATGACAAGAAACCTAATGTAAGTTACTTTAAAATCTTTGGAAGTAGATGCTATGTACACAAAGATGATAGAAATGGAAAGTTTGATTAGAAAAGTGAAGAAGGAACATTTCTTGGTTATTCTTCTAGAAGTAAAGCATTTAAATGTCTAATCAAATCATCTAACAAAATAGTAGAAAGTGCAAATGTGAAAATTGATGAATTTGCAGAAAGAAATGATGAAGGAAATTCCAAGGAACTAGAAGATTATGATGAATTTGTCTATGTTCAACTGACAAGTCTTACCGAGAAAAATGTTGAAGGAAATGAAGAGAATATTCAGTTACCAAGTGATGAAGAAGATCATACAGAACCTACCGAGCCTATATTAGCCAAGTATGTCAGAAGGAATCATGCATCAAGTCAGATTATAGGAGATAAGAATGATCTAGTTATGACAAGGAACAAATTGAGACAAAACACATGTCTGATATCTGAATTTGAACCGAGGATAGTGAAAGAGGCATTTAACAGTGAAGATTGGATAAATGCTATGACAGGAGAGATTGATCAAATCAAGAAGAATGACACATGGACACTGGTCCCAAGACCGAAGGACAAAAATGTAATCAGTACAAAGTGGATTTTCAAAAACAAGCTGAATGAAAAAGGTGAGGTTATTTGAAATAAAGCAAGACTAGTTTGCAAAGGTTATGCTCAAGAAGAAGGAATTGATTATGGTGAGACTTTTGCACCTGTGGCAAGACTTGAAGGAGTAAGAACATTGTTGGCATATGGTGCTTTCAAAAATTTCAAGGTATATCAAATGGATGTCAAATTTGCATTTCTGAATGGTATATTAGAAGAAGAAATTTTTATTGAACAACCTGAAGGATTTGTTGAAGACAAGAATAAAGATCAGGTTTGTAAATTGAACAAAGCTTTATATGGTTTGAAACAAGCACCTAGAGCATGGTATGAAAGATTGCACTCTTATTTAATCAAGATTGGTTTTATAAGGACAAGTGAAAACAACAATATGTACATGAAGAATGATGAAAATGGAATACTGGTCTCAGACATATTTGTTGATGATGTTATCTTTTGTGGAAATGACTCTTTATGCAAGAACTTTGGAAATGAAATGAGGAAAGAATTTGAGATGTCATTAATCAGTGAGATAAAGTACTTTATAGGTTTACAAATACTACAAATGAAAGATGAGATTTTCATTACTCAATCCAAGTACATAAAGGAAATCTTGAAGAAATTTGGAACGGAGGACTCAAAACTAGTAAGTACTCCTATGACTACCAACTATAAATTATCAAAGAATGATGAATCTGCATCTGTTGATGAGACACTTTACCGATCTGTGATTGGAAAGATACAATATGTTGTTCACAACAGGCCAGATATAGCACATGCAGTAGGTATAGTTGCAAGATTTTATGCAGATCCCAAGGAAACACACATGACAACAATCAAGAGAATTTTCAGATACTTGAAAGGTACTAAGGATTATGGCTTAGTATATCAGAAAGGAAATGAATTTGATTTAAAAGTTTATATTGATGCTGATTGGGCATGCAACATTGATGACAGAAAAAGCACAAGTGGAGGAGCTTTCTTTTTAGGAGAAAGACTAGTGAGTTGGCTTATCAAGAAACAAGGATGTGTTTCACAGTCAACAACAGAAGCTAAATATGTTGCTACAGCATTGAATTGTACTAATATAACATGGATCAAACAATTGTTGGAAGGTATAAATGAGAAAGTTACCAAGCTAGTAACTATATTATGTGACAATACTAGTGCCATTAACATTACGAAGAATCCTATTATGCACTCTAAGACAAAGCACATCTCTATCAAATATCACTATCTTAGAGAAAAAGTTCAAGAGAAGAAAATGGTGTTGCAGTATGTTAGGACAAAGGAACAAATAACAGATATCTTCACCAAGCCACTGCCAAGGGACACTTTTGAGTATCTTAGAAGCAAGTTAGGGGTCCTACCCCTATCTTCTACTCACTGACCGAGTTCGTTGAAAGCATCAATTCGATGAATCTATAGAATATTATGTGTGGATTGATGCTTATTTACACACTTTAGGAGATTTTCTAAAGGTGTGCAGGAAATAATAACAGGCAATAGGAATTGAAGACAAAATGCTCTGACCGAGACTAAGTTGAGACCGAACAGCAAAGGAAATCAATTCATACAGGAACAAATTATTTTTTAGTTTTCTTTTTGGCATTGTTGTCAAAGGGGGAGAAGACTAGTGTATGGGGGAGAAGACTAAAGACAGGGGGAGAGAATTTCAGAATCTCACAACAATCTGAATCTGGATCAATTAGGTCAAATCAATTGGTTTTTCCATCAATGCCAAAGGGGGAGATTGTTGCCATTATAATAGACAAGGAGAGATTGTTGGCATTTCAATAAGGATATTGAGAAGGTTGTTGATGATTATGGATATAACTGATTAAGTATGTTTACTGTCTTAATATTATTATTTTGTCATTGATGTCAAGAAATTGATTTTCTAATTTAGTATGATGTTGCCATATCTTAAGAAGTATGATTTGATGAGTATAAAGATGTCGGTAAAAGACATAGAAAGAATGCGATGAATAAGGGGAGAAATAAGTTATTCAATGGGCAACTATTACCGAGTTAGACAATGATGAGATCATGATGTTTATATTGTTTTTTGATATCCTACATATGTTATTGATTGTAAGGTTAATACTATACTATGTTACCAAGCAAAGAACCTAGTCAGTAAACCCTAAGGAACCTAGTCGGTAAACCCTAAGGTTATCGCTATCGGTTAATGAAGGCAGAATTTTTATCGAGTTGCAACCGAGCTGTAACAGAATGCATTAAATAATTTAAAGTGTTATTTAATGAAGGAAGCTATGAGCTGGAACTGATTAAATGATTGGTATGTCGTGCATGAAGTTTGTTAAAGAATCTATGGCAAAGGAAAATCGATAGGAAGATCTACAACGCAGATTGAATTGTAATACCTTAGCACAAGTTCCAAGAAATGTATGTAAGTTCCAAGGCAAGGTAAAACATTTTCAGATCGAAGGATACATTAAACCTAGTCAAGTTTGTAGATCTGATGGCTATGATTGATCATGGGAAATGTGATCAAGGAGATTAAGCAGTTAGCAAATTGTTTATAAATAAGGAACTGTTGATAAACAATGTATGTGGGCAAGTGTAAGCACATGGATGCTACATAGTGATTACCGAGCATAGAAGCTTGGAGACCTATTTGAATAATAGAGTATAGAGCCCAACAAAGGGACATGATAAGTCCTATGATTAGATTGTATTGAGCAAATAAGAATCTGCTTTAGCATTTTAGATGTGAAGTTGCAGATAGATTTTATTGTTGTTATTTTGCAAAGTGATAGAAAATCTCTTAACCAAGTGGACTTAATAGTCTTATTTGTAAAACCCTCTAGCAAGGTGACATTTTGATTGAGTGTTTGAAATCCTTTAACAAGGTCACTTCTAACAAGGTGAAGATCCTAACAGATCTGAGGGAAATCCCTTAACTGGGTCACATCTAGCAATATGTTTGTAATCTTTAACAGGATTTTCTTTTAACCGAGGATAATCTAGAAGAGTATATTTCTTAGTGGGTCCAAAATCCCATAGTGGTTTTTCCCTATTTGGGTTTCCACGTTAAATTTGGTGTTATGAGTGTTATGATGTTTATATGCTTATGAGTTTGCATGTTTAGCAGTTTTGGTTATATTGCTGAAGTATATGTTATCGAGGTTGAATCTGTTGTTTTTATGGAAGATTAAGTTTTTATGATTCACCCCCCCCTCTCATCTTATTATCTTGGCATCTGTACTTACATTAAGTATCAGTACTATGAGGTGCCTGTACTTAAGTAAATTTAAGTAAAGTGTAATTATATTCAACATTACTAAATAATTACACCAATACTTCTTATCCAGTTTTTCCTAATCTTCATCAACCATCGAAGATGGCTTCTTCACTTTTCCTTCAAGCATGAGTGAGAAGTCTTGCTTTATCAGCAAAGACTACATCTACATCTTCTACAAACTAAAGTTCTAACCAGAGAACTTCTCTATCTTCACTTCCTCCATATCTTAGGAAAATCAATTACCAAATTCCCAACTGGCAACTCTAGCCTGCTTTGATACCAATTGTAAGTTTGAAGAATGCGAGTAAAAAAGTGTAGAAATCTTAAATAGAGGAAAGAACACAATCTAAAGAAAGGGACATGATTTATAGTGGTTCACCAATTTGGCTACATCCACTTTCAATAGGGGAAATCTTATTGTATCAATCTTAGTTTTACAACAAATAATCGGCAACAAACTGACATAAATAAGCTTCACTAACTCAAAAATTTTGAGCTTCTTGAACACTTCACATTTCAATTGTTTCCATTAGAATATTGGCGGGAAGAGGTTGGACTTGGTCACTTTTGAATTTATCATATCACAAAGAATTTGGGTCAAGATAAAATACAAATATCAAGGGCATGACTACACCCCGTGTTGGATATGTTTTTTCATTGATGCTGCTAGGATATGTTGTTGTCATTGATGTCAACATATTCTTATGATTTATTCCGGTGAGTTTGGGAAAATTTTCTAATCCGATTTTGTAGTTTGGTTTTGCTGATCACTGTTTTGCAAAGGTCGGTATTTCCTCCGGTAAATTCCAGTGTAATCAGATCTTGTGCTGAAACTTTGGGATATTGTTTGGGATGATCTTGTGTATCTTCATTTTAGATGGTTCATGATTTGGTGCTCCACAAGTTATCTTTCTTTGTGACAATTGTTGATTGGTTGTGCTCTTGAGCTTCTAGACATTGACCGATGAAAATTTGAAAAGAGGTGTTGGTGCAACTATTCTGGATGGTTCTAACATGCTTGCTGGTGTCTCCTAGTTGTGTCCTATTTGTTTTGGTGATCCGCATTGATTGTTGTGCAATTTTTTGGTGATTTCTATCAATCAGTGATGATTTTTCGTGTTATGCGATATTTTTGGTGGTGTAGCATGTTGCGATTGATCTTGGCATGATTTCTAGTGGATGTGATCATTTCAGAATTTGAATTAGGTCCATGATATTTAATGTAAATCATTATATTGGTCTGGTGATCAATCTTTGTATCGTGTAATGTAATATTATAATTATGAGTTGAGGGTTTTGCCAACCTTGTTATCAAGGTTGATGATTTGTATAATATATAGGTGATAAATTCACTTAGTTTTGGAGAGTTGGTATTGTGTCTACATTATCAGAGAGAGGTGATTGTGAGAATAAGAGATTTATCATTTAGTGAAGTGTTGAGGTGAGATTGGTGTTGCAGAGCAGACAATTGTGCTTAATCAAAACTGTCATCAGGCATTCATAGATGCTATCATTGCAGTTCATTTCTTCTAGATTGTAGTTTGAATCATATTGTAAGTCAGTGAGACTTCCCTGAGGGTTGTAGCCTTCTGGGAAAATATCTTTTGAGCAGTGAGCTCTAGGAAGTGTGCTTGAATGCATGTGTATTCCCCATTGTAATATTTTCACACACTACTGTAGAGTATCATCTTACTATGGGTAGGTTTCCACCATGTATTTTCCCTTAACCAAGTTTTCCACGTCAAAAATATTGGTGTTGTATGTTGTGCTTTTAATTTTCTTATCTATTATTTCTCTAGTTTATCAGTTTATGTTTTGAAGTTTAATTTGTTTTAATCTGGTGAAGACTGATTCACCCCCCCTCTCAGTCTTCATTCTTGATTGTTGCTAACACCCCTGTCCTCGAGAGTACACTCCCTACATAGCTGATATCATATTGGGGAATGTCATTGTCCATGAATTTTGGAAGTCAATGGGAAAAAGGAAAAGACTCCCATAGCTTTAAAAATGTTAGACAGTGGGTTAGCATGTGCAGGGGGTCACCTAGTATTGATTCAGTGTTCAGGGTTCATATTAGAATGCATGAGAGCATATAATCCAAACTCTTAGGAGGTAACAATAGTTGATGGAAAAGTGGTGGTGAGGCTTGATCCTATTTTCATCGCAATTGTTTTCAAGATGCTAGTGAGAGATCAGTAATCAAAGGTGGACAAAGAATATGTAGAAGGATACTTTTTTGATAATAAATTGATGGGGAAAGGTCCTCAAAGAGAGTCTATCCTTTCTCAATAGGAATTTGGGTGATATGTTAGTGGGATCCTTTCACTCTACTCTAATCATTCAATTACCCAAAACATTCAAACTCTCTAGGAGTGCTCCCAATCAAATTGTGCTCAATGGTTGCTCAAGCATGGTTGAGATTCACAAGGGTAAATCCAACCTCAAACTAACAATCCTCTAACATATGCTTTGAGGGGTTGTAATAGGTGTTTCTTAAGGTATTTACATGCCAACCAATTGGTTTTGCAATTGTCTTTCATTCATTTCTTCATCACTCCCTCTTTCTCCTATTTCTAGGCCTAGTAGCCCTAGAGCCCCAATTAGCCCTACCTAACCGGTTTTAGTGGAATTACTCAAAAATGTCTCAAAGACCCTAGAAAAATATTTTATGATCTGAGTACCCTTTTGGATGAATTTGTAGATTCATCAAGTGAGAAAATCAGGTCTATCCGTATAGGTATGAAACCTGAAAATGACATTTTTTGAAGGGTTTTGGGACTTTGTGGTCTTATTCAAAGGGTTTAATGTCTTATCTGGTCTGTCACATCTCCAACCTTCCACATAGGCTCTGACACACCTTTCTCACTCATTCCAAACACTTGGCATCTGCATAAGTGATCATCCATGCAAGCATATGCAACTTTTCAATCATTTTCCTAACCGGGCTATGACCGAGATCACCTAGGAAATGATGTCAAATGATCTTTTAATGACTACCAAACAAAAAAAAGCTTATTGACACTGTAAAAAGGCTCCATGACCTAAGTCCCAAGGGTTATATAGGAAAATTCGAGGACTTCAAGCTGGAACCATGTTTGGGCTCTAAAACCCTTGATTAGGCCAAGAGCAATGTAAAATCAAATACTCACTTCAAACCTGCACTAGAAACTATCTCAATTACCTTATGAGAACTAAAAATGCATGTAAAAATAAAACATCAAATAACAGTAATGAAATAAATCCATGAAGTACGGACTGCTACTCAAAATTTTAGAAAATGCAAGGTAAAATCTGGAAAAATGTCTTTATAATGTATTCCAACTTGCTCAATGCATTCACCAACCTATTTACATTCATTCACAGAGAATTTTATATTCCATATAGATCCTAACCAACTCTCCATCAGTTTCCTAACAACTGATGTGCTCACACTTTCAAAAAGTTGCTTAAAAGTTGTAAAATGTTGTCGAGCAACATTGACAACTTTTTCCAAAAAGTGCATTTTTGCATTTTATGCATTGTCACTCATCCTAAACCTCCTAGAATGACTTAAAAACACTAAAATGACATGTATCAATGTCAAATGAGGATTTTCAAGATATTTAACACCAAAATGCAACTTTATGCAATTTTAGGCTTATAAGGGCTCATAAGCCAAAATTGAGTAAATACATGATTTAATTGACATTCACCCTCGAAATGCATAGCCAACACACATGTGGACCTATGAGAAGTCCATTATTCACAAACATAAACCAAAATAAAGACTAACACACCAAAATCTAGAAAATGAACTCAAAACTAGGTGCTCCTAAACTATAAAGTGAATTCCAAAATGTTGTAGCTAAAAACTGGCTATTGACACCTAGGAAAGGTAAATCACAGCTATCAAAGTCAATCCATAGGTCCTTGTTAGTCGAAGATATTGCAAATATGGTTATCTTTTTTAATTAGTTGATGGAGAATAAAGATTCTCATGATTTAGAGGGTTGGATGTTACTTTTTATTAACATCACATGTGAAGGTGTTTAGCTCTTTGATTGGGCCGAAATTATTATCAATAGCCTACACAACCAACTAATTGAGCTCAAAGCAAACTAATATTTTTACATGACCTCTTATCTCTTTTATTCTATTTCTAGAATGAAGAGTTGTCCAAGGATTAATAAACAAGGTATGTATGACGAGACAACTTTGATTTATGACTATCATCTGCAATTGTAGTTGGGATAAAGTTTTCATCATTTCACCATGCTTACAGTGAGGGAACTTGAAGGAAACATTGGAATTAGGATATCTCTAGAAGCAACAATACTTGTTCAACAATTTGGTAGATTCATCATCCAATTCCCAAAAATCACCTACATTAGGATCAAAGGTTATGATGGATATCCACTCATGTTACCGAGATTTTTAGATGACAAATTGATGCTAATTAAGATATGCACGTAAGTCAGTCAGATCTATAGGATATGTAAAATAAAAGAAAGGATAGCATCCTTTTCTCAATTGGCATTGGTCATTATAGCTACACATCAAATCTAGATGCTTGAAACATTGAGAGGTCAATTGTCAAGATCAATCTGTACCCCTACACTATGAGATTCCCCTTTGATAGCAAAGGCTATGCCACTCAGAAATTGAATCTTGGCTTTGGTCTCAATCACATCACTAACATTGAAGATTTTGGGAAGATTTTGAAGATTATTTTGAAGTCCAAAGAAGGGATTGGATGAGGTTTACCCTCAAGAAAATAATTGATTTCAAGTTGGGATTTGATGTGATTGACATTGAAGATAATGAGTCAACTTTGATTGATTCTTTCTATTTTGAGAAGACCCAGGTGCTTCCTCTACCACCTACAAATTGGTCAAATCTAGAATTAAAGAACCTAGATGAAAAAACAACATATGCTATGAGAAGGACAAGAGATTGGGTAGTGTAGCATCATAAATCATACACCCTTAATTGGGTGGTACAATTCCACTCATATCTTAGCACCCACCTTTAGTGTGTTTGCATCTTGCATCTCAATTTCCCTCTAAGAATTTAACTAATTAATTTAATTAAATCTAAAGTCTTCTTTTAGCCATCTACACATCATAAAATTGGGCCCTTTACCCTAGGAGTGCCCCTTTTTATTTTATTCTCCCAATTAATCATTTTATCAAATACCCTAATTATGTCTTATTTCAACCTTCAAGGCCTGATTTTGCATATCTAGACATCTTAAATTTCTACAAACTCTTGGAATTAACTCTAAAATCACAATATCTTGCTTCCCCAAAAATTTGGTGAAAAGTTGGTTGGACCATGTGTTTGGACCATATTGGTACCAACACGGTCTTGACTTTTTCTCCTCGAATTTTGGGAGCATATTTTGGCGGTATTTTAATATTCAAATCCAAGAGATTGGTGAAAAATATCATTTCTAAGTCAGCCTATGACTCAAAACAAAGTTAGGGTCTCCTACATAAACTCTTCCTTTTCTCATTTGAAGAATCTAAGATCTAGCGATTGAAGGAGCCTCTTGTGAAGTGAAAGTGTAGGTTATGTGAGGTCTACAATAGAAAATAAAGAATTCATAAAGCTTTTATCAAGACTTCATCAATCATCTTCAAAAATAATTAGGAGCTTTTAAGACATTGAAGAATAATAGGCGATCACCGACTGTTGATTGGCTTGTACCTCTCCCTTAGGGTTTGGTATGGTTTCATGTTATTTTAATGTCTTTGTATGAGCTTCACAATAGTCATTTTCAGATTTGAATTCATTCTTTAGATCCATTGTGGCATTTATGATTTGAAGCATTTACATTTACATTTACAATCATTTAGGGTTTACACTTCAAAGCGTAGGGTAGAACTCTAGATCTATTTCATATTTATTTAGGATCTTGCATACACACAAGACTCTTGCACACACATTTTCAATACATTATTGGCTATTTGTGCAAGTGGAAATCACCAAAACAAGGGGTTTGACTAAGGCGAAACCATATATAGCCACCTAGACCCCCTTTTTCCAATTGCAGGTGTGTTGACCTCAATAGCTAAATTTGATAAATTTAAGTTTTGTGAGCTTCCTACAAAGAAATTTTTCCAATCATCATCCAATATTGAAATTGTTCACCCCATGAGTTTGGCAATTGAAATTTTAAGTCTTTGTGAGGTTATAAACCTTACATAACTATCAATTCCAAATCATGATTGATGAAGGGAAAATAGTCAGGATATTTTGTTCAGATATTCATGTTCGTTGATTCTTCACAATACTTGACACTAGTTTTGAATAAGATTAGTAAAGGCCAATGAACCAGAGATAAGCTCTTTCTAGGTACATTCAAAGAGTTCAAGTGTTCATCAATTTCAAAGTTGACAAGTTCCGAAATGGATAAAGGGGGCCGATATGAAGTTGCAATAATGTGGTGATATATCTCCTTTATCACCTAGTGTTTTATCAAATTCATGAAGTGTTGAACATTGGTTTTGAATATAGTCAAGATGATCAGGTGATAATAATATTGATGACAATATGCAAGCATTGATAAGGTGGAAATGAATATTTTAAAGCAAAATATTAATTCTTAAAAAATGCCAATGCTTTAGTCATGTTTATCGCATGTGAATTATATTATCAATAATCATTGATGCTTTAATTGATAAAGCAATAATGGATTCGGTGTTTGTAAAAGATTTCCAAATAACCAATTTTGTGTTAATACGAATCAGTGTTTTTAAATTTCATAACTTACCAAGTCTATCAAAGATTATTTCCATCTCTATCAACTACATCGACAAGTTGGACACGTTAAGAAGTTGAGAATATACTCAAGTCTCATCAGCAAGTTGACCAAGTTGATAAAGAAGCAAAGACGTTTTTTTTTTCCTTTGGAAACTTATGGCTGCCTCCTAAAATGCCGATGAATCAAGTGAATCAACCAGTGAATGAAGGGATAATGGCAAAATTATAAGTCAGAGACCAGTTAGCCAAATCGATACACTTAAAGTTTTATTTTCATCTGCAACATGGGAGAGTTTGGAATGATGGCTTCCTCCTAAACCACTGATGAATCATATCAGCATGGATAGGATCTGAGAAAATGATTGCCAAATCTATATGCAGCTGGTTGGAAGCCTTGGCCACAACACATGCATGTAAGGGAGAAGAATAGTCAGTTAGATGTCGATCTGTACATCATGTGCATATGAAGTCGTAGTATACGATTCCTTGAATCGTTTTTGTTCAAGCAAAACCAAAGCTGAAAACTCAATCTCATAGAAAGTCGTGAATCGCTAGATGCTAGAAGTGAATGTGTTGATGTGACTATTCAAAGTTGAAGCTAAGTCAAGAAGTCGGTCTTCAACAAACAACATCTCATGGCATATTCAGTGCGCAAAATGGATTTTTTGAAGATGCTATAGAAACTTTGAAGCAAATGCAATTAGCAGGTGTTCAACCGTATTCTGCAACCATGTCGATATCTCCCTTGCCTGCGAGTTTGGCAATATAACTCAAAGTAATGTGGTCTAATGACAAACAAATATGTTTGTTTGAATGTCTCAAAGAGACATCATCTCAAAGAAGTGAAAACAACAATACAAATGGCAAGTACAAAGCCAAGACCTACAACCATTACTCGCATTCTCTCTGCCCGTGAATGTAGGGAAGCTTATGAATAGGTTTTAAACATTTATTGAAACATAATAATGGGAGATTCAGTCAGATATTATAGCTATATGATCAAATGCTCTAAGAAGATATTATTTCCAAGAAGGTAGTAAAATGAATGCAGACTGTGAACAAAATGGATTTATTGAAAAGGTTTTAGAAACTTTCCAGTAAATAACATTCGACCGGTAGAAGTATATATGATGACTTTCTCACTTGGTGCATGCGGATGAATTGACAATAAACCTTCAAGGAAAACACAATTGTCAGAATTTTTAAGTTGATTGCCATGCCTCTATAAGTCATGGAGAATTATTTTCTGAAACATCTCAAAGTCAAAGTTCCAGCTACATCAGTGTAAGAATTTGCTGAAATATCGTCATGAAGTATAAAGCTTAGGATTATGAATATGCTCCAATGATCAACACTATGCTTCTAGATGTTCTTGATACTAAAATAGGGCATATCAACCTGCAGGATATCCAAAAAGCACTAACAGAAGGAGATAGATCAAAATTGTCCTGCAGGATAGTTGATAGCGGGTTGGTTGATGCAGCTTGTTTTCCCATAGTAGTGCAATGTTCACAACCAATGGTAGAATGTGAAAGAGAATATAACCCTAATGCTAGAGAAATAAGGATTGTTGATGGACATTTGATGGCTAAGCTAGATGGAATTTCCATTGCCATTGTTCTCCGATCGCCATTCAAGGAGAAATTCACTTGCATCGATAAGCAGAAGGCTTATCAGTATTTCAGCAACAACAAAAGCAAATGTTTTAATAACTTAGCCAAAGAATGGATGGTTTTATCACAAGGAGGAGAATCTCAGCTTCCTAAGACACTTCACCACTCTCTTTTTATTAAAGAGATTTCTCATTTGATAGTCCTACTTCATAGAATAATAGGCAGCCCTGATTCTACTGAATTTGAAATGTGGATGTACTTTTTCATCACAATCATATCAACAAGAAAAAAATTCATTGATTGGGGCCATCTTATTAGTGATTGCATACATAATCAGATGATCCATTTCAAGACAAGTCAACTCTTTCACATGTCTTCATATTTGATATATGCAATTGCTAATTTAAGATCATGGCCAGGTTTGAGTACAACTGGTGTTCTAAATCCAGAAACATAGATTTACGACTACTACAAGTAGCTGCAGTTGGAGGAGAGCTTCATGCATTTTAGATGACTAAATGATGCCTTTACAATGCTATCAGTGAGGCTATTTCAAGGAAATACAACTATGAGGATATCAATAGAAGCAATACCATTGATAAATAAGTACGAAAGTTACTTCATTCAAATTCCAAAATTCACCTACCTTTGAGTAGGGGGATTCAATGGCTATCCTTATAAGTTACCAAGGTATGTGGATGATAAGCTCTTCTTGATCAAGCTTTGTAGATAGTTGATGTCGGTCCAAAAGAAATGTAGAAATAGGAAGAACAAAGGAGTTACTTTCCCAATTTGCCTTGGTCATTATAAATGTGAGTCTAGCTTAAAAGAAGAAGAGGTGGAAAGGTCTCTAGCCAAAATCAATTTGTACACCTGCCAGATGAGATTTCCCTTTGATAGGAAAGGATATATCAAGAATAATTTGAGACTTGGTCCTGGATACCTCCATTTCCCAAATATTGAAGACTTCTGGGAAGATTGCGAGGATGAATTTGAAGTTAGAAAAAGAGATTGGACAAGGTTCACCTTGAAACAAATTTGTGATTTCAAGATGGAAAGGATTATTGAAGGCATTGAAAATGGTGAATAGGATCTAATTGATCCCTTTTATTTTGAGAAGATCCAGGATCAACCTCTTCCTGCTATTAATTGGGTAGATCTAGAGATTAGAGATATAAGAGAAAGAACCCGTTTTGTGATCAAGAAGTCAAAAGCTTGGGTCAGAAAGAGGATAGCAGAAATAACTGCTACAAAGCCAACAAGTCAGAAGGAGACACCAAGGAGAAGCGGACATCAAGATAGTTTTACTTCATGAGTTCCTTCTCATACACCAGTTGTGGATATTATTTCTTACCAGAAAACTCAAGGAAGTGGTGGAGATGAAGATCCTCCAAGAAGAAATAATCTCCAAAATACATGTAGAGATGAACCCCGACAAAGAAATAAAAAATCCAGATCAAAGGACAAAGAAGAAAAATCTACTTTGAGAGAAGAGAAAGATCAAGATCCAGTAGAAGTATGGGATAATCCAAGGCTTGATGAAGGTCTACAAACTATGTCACCTTCAATCCTTATTGAAGCTCCTCATCACAAGGTACAAGACCCTACTTCAGCTATGGAGCCTTCTTTCCTAAGAAATCAAGTTGATCAAATAGAAGAAATTAGAGAAGAAGCAACTTCACTAGTACCTGACCAGAAAAATCTTCAACAAAGTAATATGTAAGAGCCCTTGGAAAGTATTTCTCTCTCATGGCTAGAACAAAGCCTATTGAAAAAGAGAAGATTGGAGGAGTTAGTGGTTCCTAAATTCAACACAATATCAGATCTTTTCAGAAGACCTTAGAAGCCAAAGAAAATCAAAGTGACTTCAATAATAAAGACTAATTTGAATTCAGAGAATATGTGCCTAGAGATAGCTCGAAACATTATTGAAAAAGATGTGAATGAAGCCACTCTTGCAGATTTTGTAATCACAAAAATTGATATGGGTCCATGTACTCATGAAGCTGACAAAAAATTTCAATGTCGTAGCAACAAAGCTAGTGGAGAGAATTGAAAAAGAAAAACAATCAAAGGATCAACTGAAGCAACAAGTACAAAAATTTTCCTCCTACTTGAGGTCCATAGTTGGCACTTCTACCATACCACTAAATGTGGCTCACCAATTAGTTATTTTAGGTCTAGAAGGAGAGGTTGAAAGAGATGTTATTGAAGGTCTTCAAAAGTATCAAGTTTACGGGAAAGTGACCGAAAGCTAGGTGGCGAAAGTCAAATCTCTTGCATTTGATTTCATTGTTAAGGCCAAAGTTGTTCATGATGAAGCCTTAATCAAGAAAGAAACCATTGAAAATGAACTGAAGAATGTTAAGAAAGAAGAAGTAGCTTGGAAGGAAATCATGAATGATTTCAGACAAATGATGGAGATCAAAATGGACATCCTTATAGAAGAGAAGATTCTACCTAATACTGAAGAGAACTACTTGGAGATATGGACAAAAAGTATAAGCTAGAAATTAGTGATCATTGATCAAGTTTCAATAGAGAAAGAAAGGCTTATGCTTTCTTGTGAGTAAGTATGTGCAAAACTTCAAAGTTAGTTCATCATCCTCCTTCCAAGTACATCATTGATGGAAGACTCACAAGTATTACAAAATGGTTTCTAGAGTATGGTTGATCAACAACTTTTTAACAAAGAAGTATTCAATGAAAACACAATGGATAAGTTGATTGATACATACACGTCTTTGAAGATTTATATTTCTCAAATACTTAATATGGTGGCAGAGTTGAGTGCAATCTACAAAAACTTGAAGACTTGGAAGATGAGGATATCCAACATCCTTATTCCTAAAGGGAAATCCATTACTCCAGCCATCAAACTTTTCAAAATATTTAAGGATAAAGAATCCAATCAGTAAAAACTACTTTCAGAATCAACAACTTTATCAGCGACACCCTTAGCTGCCGTAGATTAAATGCAGTGATGCATATTGTATAGTTTTCATTTTTGTTGTGTCTGTGTTACTCGAATCATGTTTTTGGCTTTTCTTTGGAAATAAGCTTCATGATCGAGTTTTCTTATTCGAGTCTTATCTTCATCTCTTTTTGTAAAGTTAGGTTTACCCTAACTCTTTCTTTTGAGATAGTTATTTTAAGTTCTCAACTCAGGTAGTTACTCTAAGTGACTAATATTCTAAATGAGTTAGTTATTTCAAGTTGTTAGACTTAAAGTGAGTTGGTTATTTTAGGCAGTTATAAAGGTGGTTAAGGTAGCTACCCTATGTGGTTACTAACCTCACCTATATATACCTCATTCTAATTCAATGAAAGGATTCTACTTTTTTGCAAGTATTGTATGAAGGACTCGAATAGTACTATTCAAGAAAGAAAGAAATAGAGAAATGTTTTGGATGTGTGTTCAAATTAATCTCTAGTGTTATTGTTAATGTTATTATGTCCTATCAATGATAACCATTTGCTTTCCTTTAACATTGCATGTGAAGAAGATTATCATTTCAAGTTTTGGTATCTTAACTTGGATGTGTGGAATTTAAAAATTCATAAGTTTATATCTTATTTCTCAATTAGTTTTGATTATTTATGTTGTTATTTAAACCTTAGAAAATACATATACCCCCATCATACGAGAGAGTTGCCCCTCTCAAACACAGAGAGGAATTGTTATCATTCTGCAATTCTTCAACTATTGTGAATGATAACTCAATGATGAACCACGAGAACCAAACCGGTACTGAGAGGGGGGGGGGGGTGAATCAGTACAAACAGAAAGATAGACCCAAACTAGTTTGACAGCAAATACCCCAAATGACTGATAAATAGGGATAGTGGTAAAACAGAGTGCAACCGGTAACATCTAGTACAACTCAATTAGTCATGAACCGGTCACTCAATAAGCTACCCTCTTAGCTCAATACTACAGTATCATTATATTCTCATGCATAAACAAGTAAACTTAACCATCAGATCTTCACAATAGTGAGTTCAATATGTTTTATAGACAGGCATAAAACATAGAACCTCCATATGCTTAATAGGTAAAACAAAGCATCACAAGACAAAAGCATTTCACTTGACACACATATTTTTCATGTGGAAACCCAACTAGGAAAAACCACGGTGGGGATGAATACCCACAAGCTACTTTTTGAACTCTTTAGAAGTCCGCTCTGTTACGAGCCTTGTTCGGTTAAAGACATTACAATAGGTTCTGCTAGGAACCAATCCTGTTAGGGATCACCCGGTTAAGGGATACTCAGTTAAGGGTTAAACCCGGTAGGGTCACCTTGTTAGATGATTTCAAGAACTCAATAGCTGAAAGGATCTCCTAAGCTCTCTAGCTTCTCAAAGCTCATTAGCCTCGAGTTACCCGGTTAAGGGATTTGAATCAAGCCGGTTAAGACCACCCGATTTAAGGGATTTTGAATCAAGCTAGTTAAGGCTACCCTATTAGGGGATTTTACAACTGTTGAAGTGGTTAGAGATCAACAAGAATTACAATGATTTGTTAACAGCACTCAATGCTAATGCAGATCCATTTTGGCTCCTCTTCACCTTCTGCACATTCACTTTGTAGATATCTCTTCTCTCCTTTGGTCTGGCAAGAATCACGTATCACTTCCCTTAGATACACACTCACAACTTTTGCCAACAACCTCAAAAAGAAACACAACATCGACCTTATAGGAAACATACAAGTTAGTAGAAAAAACCCTAAACCCTAAACCTGTTAGGTTAAGCAATTCAAATGGTTTGATCCTGACTGTTGAATCATACTGCATTAAATGCAACAATCTTGAATCGATCTCAAGACATTCTCCATCATCCATTATCCATCAATTTCATGGTGGCTGATAACCCATCACACGTTATCATCATTTGACAGACTTCACTCATTCTCGATGTAGATAGGAATAGTCTTCTTCATGCAAGATCCTTCACATGCATAGAGCTTACGTGGCAACACGATCTGTCCTCCATCATACTGCTAACTCATCACACAAAGATCACCGATTGAGTCACACAAACTTGAGGTACGCCAACCGAAAATCTTGAATTGGAAGCTACCTACCAACCGATAGTCATACAATGCTTCCATGTGCTGGTTCCCATAGCTACATGTCGCTTCACCTTGAACAAATATGCCGCTTCATTTTGGCATATAAACCGGTTCATACATATGCCAGTTCCTCTCTCTCTTCACCTATCACATGTGCCAGTTCACACCATGTCTCATATTGACATCAATGACAACATACAATATCATTATGTCTTCATGTCAGTTCACATAATGACAACAATCTCCCCCTTTGGCATTGATGGCAATATACAAAGATATCTCTCTGCTTCACTCCTTCTCCCCTATTTGTTGTAGATATCTTTTCCACTTCACTCCATCTCCCCCTTTGACAACAATGCCAAAGTGGAAGTATAAGCATCTCTTTTTTATCATGCTACTCCCCCTGAGGAGTAGCATCCTTCAACACATCAATCAACCAAAATTGTCTTTCTAGTACCTGACTGATGTGGAACAATTACTTTTAGTTCACCTCTTGAAGGGGCAATACCCCTAATTCACCTCTTAAATGCACAAATGTTGTCTTTGGGAGAGGCTTGATGAATATGTTTGCTAACTGCTCCTTACTGGACAAATGCTCCAGTGCAATCTCTTTATTCTGAACCTTTTCCCTCAAGAAATGATACTTAAGCTCAAAATGCTTGGTTCTAGAATGTAAAACCAGATTCTTTGATATATTGATGGCACTTGTGTTATCATAGAATATACTTACTGGTTCAGATACAGGGATCTTGAAGCCTTCCAGTACATGCTTCATCCAAATTGTCTGAGTGTAGTTCATGAAAGTTGCAACATACTCCACTTCTATTGTAGACTGAGAGATACAACTCTGCTTTTTACTCATCCATGAGACCAGTCTACCACCAAGAAAGAATGCACCACCGGTTGTGCTCTTCCAGTCATCCACATTGCCTGCCCAATCAGCATCTATGAACACTTTCAGATTGAAATTATTGATGTATGGGTATGACAATCCATAGTCAACTATTCCCTTTAGATACCTAAGAATCCGCTTGACTGCAATCAAGTGAGATTCTCTTAGACTCTTCTAGAATCTTGCAGTAATGCCAACTGCATGTGCAATATCTAGTCCACTATGCACTACATAATGCAACTTACCAATCATTGATTGGTATTCCTTCTCATCAACCAATGTGGAATCATCCTCTTTTGTCAATTTGCAACTGGTCACCATCGGTGTACCAACCGGTTTGCTATCTTCCATGCCAAAAGTCTTCAACACCTCTTTGACATATTTGGACTGAGTGATGAAGATTCCATCTTCCATCTACTGGATCTGTAGTCCAATGAAGAACTTAATCTCCCCTATGAGTGACATCTCAAACTCTTTCTTCATCTCATCAGCAAACTCATGACTCATCTTGTCATCTCCACCAAAGATGATGTCATCAATAAAAACTTCATAGATCAGGATCTGATCTCCTTCAAACTTCAAGTAGATATTGCTATCTTCACTTGTTCTCTCAAATCCAATCTTCACAAGATGGGAATGTAGGTGCTCATACCATGTCCTAGGTGCTTTCTTTAGACCATATAATGCTTTATGTAGCCTACATACCATGTCACTGTCTTCAGATAGGGAAAACCCATCTGGTTGCTCAATATACACCTCCTCTTCAAGTACACCATTTAGGAATGCAGATTTTACATCCATTTGATATACCTTGAACCTCTTAAAAGCTGCATATGCAAGATGCATACGAACTCCTTCCAGTCTGGCTACAGGAGCAAAGGTTTCCCCATAGTCTTCTCCTTCTTCTTGAGCATATCCTTTGCATACCAATCTGGCTTTATTCCTAATCACTATGCCATTCTCATTCAACTCATTTCTGAACACCCATTTGGTGCTAATGACATTTTTATGCTCTGGTCTGGGTACCAAGGACGATGTACCATTTTTCTCTATCTGGTCAAGTTCTTCTTCCATTGCCTTGATCCAGTCTTCATCTTTATGAGCCTCTTTGAATGACTTAGGCTCAAATTCAGAGATCATACATGAGTTTTCTCTGATCTTTCTTCTAGTAAGGATTCCTGCATCCTTATCACCTATGATCTATTTGGGATCATGATTCAACTTGACATACCGAGGAATGGTCTTAACTGGTTCTTCTTGCTTTTCTTATTCATCCTCATCTTCATCAGTATCAGCATTCACCGGTTCAGGAACACTGTTACTGGTACTCGGTTGACTGACAACTGGTTCCCAGAAGGTTGCAACCAGTTCATTTACAGCTTGCTCACTGTCGATTTCCTCAGTCTTCTCAGAGGATTCATCAACTCTTACATTGATGCTTTCCATAATTCTCTGAGTCTTATTGTTGTAGCACTTGAAAGCTTTACTCTTGCTAGAATATCCTAGAAATATTCCCTGATCACATTTAGCTTCAAATTTGCCTTGATGTTCACTCCTCTTGATGTAACATTTTCTACCAAATACCTTAAATTAGTTAACCATAGGTGTCTTACCGGTCCAATACTCATAAGGAGTTTTGTCCTTACCCTTTTTGATGAGTACTTGATTCATAGTGTAGAGTGTAGTGCTCACCGCTTCTCTCCAAAAGGTGTGAGCTACCTTTCCTTGGATCAACATGGTTCTAGCTACTTCAACCACCATCCAGTTATTCCTCTCTACTAGGCCATTCTACTGTGGAGTTCGAGGGGCAGATAGCTATCTCTTGATGCAAAATTCTTCACAATACTTGCTGAATTCACTGGAAGTGAATTCCCCTCCTTGATCAGTTCTGAGACACTTGATCCTTTTGCCACTTTCCTTCTCCACTAATGCTTTGAAAGCTTTGAATTTCACAAAGGCTTCAGACTTGTCTTTCAAGAATGTGACCCACATCATTCTTGAGCAGTCATCAGTGAGAATCATGAAGTACCTATCACCCTGCACACTTCTAGTTTTCATAGGACCACATAAATTAGTATGCACAAGATCAAGCAAGTTGTCAGCAGTGAAAGATTTACCTTTAAAGGTTGAGGAAGACATTTTCCCCAATTGACATTCTCTACACAAGGTATTCTTTGGTTTGCTCAGCAATGGCAACCCTCTAACTGCCTTGATCTTACTAGCCTTCATAATGTTATCAAAGTTCACATGGCAGAATCTCCTATGCCATATCCAGCTATCATCAAGCTTAGCCATAAGACATGTACTTATATTTGCATTCAAATGAAATAGGTTACCTTTAGTTTGCATGCTGGTGGCCACCAATTTACCATCTTTTCCTTTGATTCTGCAAACTCCATTCTTGAATTGCAGAGTGAGGCCATTGTCATTTAGCTAGGCAACACTTAGAAGGTTGTGTCTGAGACCATCAACCCAGTACACATTGTCAACACTACTCTTTCCATTCAAAGAGATGGACCCTCTACCTTTGACCATGCATGGTGCATCATTGCCAAAGTGAACCACACCACCATCATACTCCTCTAAGGATAGAAACTTGCTCTGATCACTAGTCATATGGTGAGAACAACCACTATCAATGATCCACTCATTGGAATCATCAAACCGGGAGACAAGAGCCTTCTTGTTTGCCACATCTTCCTTTACAACAACAAACACAATGTCTTCATTCTCTTCATCTTCTAATTCCTCATCTATGACACCTTCATCAACTGCCACAAAATAGTTTCTCTGATTTCCTCCTTTGAATTTCTTGAACCTTTCCGGTTTATCCTTGTTGTCGCTATTAGGACAATTCATAGCAATATGTCCTATCCAATTACAAGAGAAACATTTCAAAGGTAGCTTACCTTTGTATTTACTAGTTCCTTTTGAGAATTTCCTGGCAAGAAGGGCTTCAAATTCCATCAGAAACTCTTCATCATTCAATTCTTTGCTCTGATTAGGTTCCCCACTAGTGCTAGCCTCTTTTCCTTTTCTGGAAGGTATAACAGAGGCTCTAAAAGCTGATTCTATCTTTTGAACATTGCCATCAAAACTATTCAGCTCATAGGCTGTCAACTTGGATATGATGGAGTCCAAGGACACCTTAGACTTGTCTATTGATCTCAGCTCCTGAATAGTAGCAACCCTAACTGCATAGACTGGCAATAGGGATCTCAGGACTTTTCTTACCACTGTGGAATCTTCTATTTTACCACCCGCACTCTTGATTTCTGCAACAACCATTTTGATTCTTATTCAATACTGCTGAATGGTCTCTCCTTCAACCATCCACATGTCTTCAAACTTCCCTCTCAGGCTCTCTTCCTTAGCCTATTTTACATGCTCATCACCACCATAGATATTTTCAAGAGCATCCCATACTTCTTTGGGATTTTCCTTGCCCTAAACATCAATAATCTCAATGTTAGATAGACTACTGATGAGGGCTTCCATGACTTGCTCATTTTATTGTATCTCTCTCTTTTGGTCATCAGTAAGAGTACTAGTAGGAACAACATATACATTTTCAACATAACTCCAATGTTGGATACCCATTCTTTTGATGAATATCTTCATCCTGTCTTTCCATATACCAAAATTTTCCTTGTTAAACTTTGGACCTTCCCTCTTCATCATTTGACTAGGATCTTTTCCTCAAGTGGTTAAGCTTACAACACAGAGGACTTGGAGTGCTCTGATACCAATTGATAACTCAATGATGAACCACGAGTACCAAATTGGTACTGAGAGGGGGGGTGAATCAGTACAAACACAAATACAGACCAAAACCGGTTTGACAACAAATACCCCAAATGACTAACAAACAAGGATACCGGTAAAATAGAGTGCAACCGGTAACATCCAGTATAGCTCAATCAGTCATGAACTAGTCACTCAATAAGCTACCCTCTTAGCTCAATACTATAGTATCATTATATTCTCATGCATAAATAGGTAAACTTAACCATAAGATCTTCACAATAGTGAGTTCAATATGTTTTATAGATAGGCATAAAACATAGAACCTTCATATGCTTAATAGGTAAAACAAAGCATCACAAGGCAAAAGCATTTCACATGACACACATATTTTTCACGTGGAAACCCAACTGGGAAAAACCACGATGGGGATGAATACCCACAAGCTACTTTTTGAACTCTTTAGAAGTCTGTTCTGTTAGGAGCCTTGTTCGGTTAAAGACATTACAATAGGTTCTACTAGGAACTGATCTTGTTAGGGATCACCCGGTTAAGGGATACCTGGTTAAGGGTTAAACCCAGTAGGGTCACCTTGTTAGAGGATTTCAAGAACTCAATAGCTGAAAGGATCTCCTAAGCTCTCTATCTTCTCAGAACTCATTAGCCTCGAGTTACCCGGTTAAGGGATTTGAATCAAGCCGATTAAGACCACCCGATTTAAGGGATTTTGAATCAAGCCAGTTAAGGCTACCCTGTTAGGGGATTTTACAACTGTTGAAGTGGTTAGAGATCAACAAGAATTACAATGATTTGTTAACAGCACTCAATGCTAATGCAGATCCATTTTGGCTCCTCTTCACCTTCTGCACATTCACTTTGTAGATATCTCTTCTCTCCTTTGGTCTAGCAAGAATCACGTATCACTTCCCTTGGATACACACTCACAACTTTTGCCAACAACCTCAGAAAGAAACACAACATCGACCTTATAGGAAACATACAAGTCGGTAGCAAAAACCCTAAACCCTAAACCTGTTAGCTTAAGCAATTCAAACAATTCAATCTTGACCGTTGAATCATATTGCATTAAATGCAACAATCTTGAATTGATCTCAAGACATTCCCCATCATCCATTATCCACCGATTTCATGGCAGCTAATAACCCATCTTGCGTTATCACCGTTTGAGAGACTTGGCTCATTCTCGAGGTAGATAGGAATAGTCTTCTTCATGCAAGATCCTTCATGTGCACAGAGCTTACGTGGCAACATGATCTATCCTCCATCATACTGCTAACTCATCACACAAAGATCACTGATTGAGTCACATAGACTTGAGGTATGCCAACTGGAAATCCTAAAGTGGAAGCTACCTACCAACCGGTAGTCATACAATGCTTCCATGTGCCGGTTCCCATAACTACATGCCGGTTCACTTGAACAAATATGCCACTTCACTTTGGCATATAAACCGGTTCATACATATGCCAGTTCCTCTCTCTCTTCACTTATCACATGTGCTGGTTTACACCATGTCTCATATTGACATCAATGACAACATACAATATCATTATGTCTTCATGTCGGTTCACATAATGCCAACAGTGAACACTTTGTTGTTAATTACGGGGTGAAACAGGGTTTTTCAAAAAGATTACTTAAAGAAACAAATTTGTTTACCAACTAGGTGCTGGTACAAGAATCCAACGAACACATAAATTTTGGGATCGATGAAACCCATAGGTGCAGACTTAGCTTCAAAAGTAGATCCTAGTTTCTAGGGACTAGGACGTGGCGTCCTGGTCCCCCCTGTTTTGCAACATTTTTTGGTAGTTTTTCCTTTGAGTCTCCGAATCTAAAACTGAGAGTTTCAACCATCTTTTTTGAATCTCTTCATCCTAATAATGGATCATGACGAGTTCATTATTTCAAGTTGTTAGACTCTCTTCATCTTGAGTTAGTTATTTCAAGTTGTTAGGAGATAAAACCTAAATGAGTTGTCTAGTTTTGTACAAACCATAACATATATGAGATTGCCAATTACGCTTGCATATGGTAGATTGGCCATATCCTCCACTTCAAAAGGATATTTTGGACAATCCTCCATAGATAATTTCATTCCCAATGCAATAAGAACTATCATAGATTTACAATAATGGAGAGAGGGAGCAAAAGCATCTGAAGGTGTGTTGCAAGGGTTTCTATGGGGGATATAGATGAATCTAGGGATGGGGATGGGGATGGTGATGGCGAGTGGATGGCTATGATTTTGTTCCTCCTTTTTCTTCTCTTCTCCTAGTTTGGGTCTCCTATTTTGGGCACATTGGTCTCTTTGTTTTTTCTTTGGTTCGCGGCATGTTCATGTTGTTGCCCTCATTTTTCAATTCGTGGGTTTCGGAGTTGTTTTACAGCCAGATCTTCTTATGTGGAAGCAATTTTTTCAAAGATGGGGTCATTGGTGGTTGTCGCTTCTTCTTGATGGGGGTGGAGGGTGGAGGTCACCGCTTCTGCTTAGAGGGTGTGGCCATCGTTGGTTTCTTGGGTGTATCGAAAGGGAGATGTGGTGGAGTGATGGGCTGCTTTTCCCTATTTTCCTTGTTCCAATTGGCTCAAGGTGGGATTCTAAGTCTTTGTTTTATTCCTAGTTATTCCCATGTCCTCTTCCCTTGGAAATATTTGCTTCCTGTGTGGGGGTTGTGCTTGACCCTGCTATTCTACTTTGTGAGGATTCTTCTTGAAGGTTGTGGCTGCTCTATTGTGATTATTTTTTTGAAGAGGATCTCTGTGGCAGTTCTCTCTTCTATTGAGGGGAAGAGTGGGTGGTTGAGTGATGGGGGATGGATTCTTTTAGGGGCTTTTGTTACCCTATTTTTTGAGGCTGGGTGTTTGTATGCTTCTTTCTCCTTGATGCAAGGTTTCTATGTCTTTTCTGATATGGAGGTGGAGAGTTGTGTGGAGCTTGTGTGCTTGGAGATTGACTAGTTTCTACCTCTCTTTCTATTCAAAGTTTTGGGAACTTGCTTAAAAACCTTTTGTCTGGCTATGCTATGTGGCCTTGTTTCTTGGTTTCTAGACTATATTTTATTGTTTAGAGCTAAGCTTCTTCTATTGTTGGTCTGTACCTTTTTAGCCCCTATAGAGGTGGGTCCCTATGCTATTGAGGTGGAGAGGGGTGTTTTGGAAAGGGTGATGACTTCTAGTTGGTTTTGGATTTTTGGCTTCAATTCGCTAGTTTTGGGAGTCACTTCAAAACCCAACTTGAAGGTTTGGGGTTCCTTTCAAAATCCCATGTTTCTAGATTATTACTCAATGCTTATCTTTAAGGATCTAGTTTTTTTGTTTTTGGGATCTTTTGGTTGAGGGAGCCTTATAAAACCCACTATCACTGGTTGTGGGAGCCTTGTAAAACCCACCATCAGGGTAGATGCTAGTAGTTTTAAAGGGCCTAGTTTGGCTAATATTTGCTTTTAGTTAGGTACAGGCTTTGTGCTTTGTGTCTTGATGATGTTGCTTCAAGTTTTGGGTGCTGGAAAAACCCCTTACTAGTTGAGGGTTCTTGTAATACCCTCATTATTTTTTTTTGAGGCCTACTGATTGTTGTTGTGCCTTTGTTTGGGCTAGCCTACTATGTGTTGTTTGATCTTTTATGGCCTGTTGGCATCTGGTTGGTCGTAGCTAAAATGTCTTGTAATGTTTGATTCATGAAAAATTTGAGGGCTTCAGGTTCCTTCAAAACTTGTTGTACAGGGTTTCTGGTCCCCTCAAAACCTATTTTCCTCCTTAATAAAAACTATCATAGATCTACAAGCTATCATGCTGAGTCTCTCCAACACCCAATTCACATACTTACTCTGGTTTAACCAAAAATTTCTATTAGATCCATATCTTCTTATCTCCACCCCCAAAATTTATCTAGTTGCACCTAAATCTTTCACCTCAAACTTTACTAACAATTGAGACTTCAAGTTAGAAATTAAATATCCATTCCCAAACAACAACATATCATCCACATATATGAAATAATGAGAATGTGATCATTATTAGATTTGAAATAACACAATGATCAAATTTAGACATTTGAAATCCCAAACTTAACACAGGTATCAAACTTTTGGTACCACGTCCTAGGAGATTGTTTCAAACCACACAAAGACTTTTTCAACTTGCAAACCAAATTTTCTTTACCTTTCACTATGAAATGCTCTAGTTGTGAAATATAAATCTCTTCCTCCAAATCACCATGAATGAATGTTGTCTTCACATCTATTTGCTCAATTTCCCAATCATGAACTGTAACAAGTGATAACAAGAGCTGAATGGATGTCAACTTTGCAACAAGAGAGAAAATATCACCATAACCTATTCCCTCAACTCGGGAATACCTATCTTCTATCTTTCTCTCTCTCCTCTTCTCTATTACTTATTCCCATCACCTCTCTCTCTCTCTATATATATATCCACCTCTTTCTATATATAATTTTGATATCTTTATAGATTTCTATATTCTCTCTCTCTCTCTCTCTCTCTCTCTCTCTCTCTCTCTCTCTCTTTGTGTGTGTATATACGTATGTACACATATGAATATACACACATACATATATATATATATATACATATACATACACACACATATGTATGTACGTATGTATGTATGTATACATATATGTATATATATGTGTGCGTGTGTATATGTATATGTATATATGTATATATACATATATAAATATTTATATGTATATATACATATACATATACATATACATATACATATATTTATATACATGCATATATGTATATGTACATATACATATGTATATGTACATATACATATGTATATGTACATATACATATGTATATGTACATATACATATGTATATACATGTATATACATATATGTATATATATATGTATATACATATACATATACATAAATATACATACATATATATATATATGTATATATACATACATACATACATATATATACATATATATACACACACACACACACATATATACATATATATATACATGCATATATGTATATGCATGTATATGTATACACACACACACACACACATATATATATGTATGTATGTATGTATATATTTATGTATATATATATAGATATATACATATATATCTATATATATATATATGTATGTATGTACATACATACATACATACATATATATATGTATATATACATACATATACACATATATATACACATACATATGTATGTACATATATATACGTATACACACACACACACACACACACACACACACACACATATAAGTGCACCAAGATGGTGAACAAAAAGGGGGTACAAGTGGCCACTTTTTTTATTTTTCTGAAAACAGGTAAACCTGAACTTCAAAGAGATATTTGAAGGTCATGCACTCAAAACTAGGAGTTGAGAAAATAATAAGAGTTTTAGTACTCTGAATATAGTTTCTAAACTACTAAATTTTTTAAAATTGGATAATATTAAGAGGGTCAAACCTCTCATGCACAAAAAATTGTTCCTGATTTTTCCAAAAAAAACATAACATAGATGTTTTCGTGTGCTGCACAAAATATATAGTTAGATTTAGTATTTTGCAAAACCCTTTGGTTGAATGATAGGTAAGAGTGAGATTTAGAAGTTGTGTATTTGTTTGTAATTACCGATGTAAACTGGATGCTTGTGTGAATAAACCTTGTAGTATCTGCCGATGCTGGTAGGTGAAGTCTTTTGTCAGTTGAACCTGTGAACCATGTTGAACCTTGTTGCCATTTAGTTGAACCTAGTTTCCATCAATGACAACATTACCATTCTCATTTGAGTGTATAATGCCAACACATCAATGGTTTTGACTTTCTTAGGAGAAGGACTTGCCATTGTCACATGGATGTAAGGTCTCTTAGGCCTTTGTGGTGCTGCAGAGACAACAATGACATTCACAGACCCTTCATTTTTACATGTTGATGTCGTAGATAATAACTCACCTTTTACATCTCTTTTATGAGAAAGTTCTTCAAGGAAGTCATTCAAGACTTCATCCAACATATCAAAATCATCCTTCAAGAATGAATTATCAAAGGCATCGAACTCCAAAAGGAAGAGATCTGACATTAATCATTCACGTCGATTTCACCAAAATGCAAGGGAGGAGATTTGCCTCCTCCAAGATGATGAATCTTAGAAGGAAAATTAGTCTGTTGTTACCTCTTCGAACTTGTGCTAAGATGAGCCAAGGGATAAAAAATAACTACACTAATTATGCTATAAAAGATAAATAACAAAATTATAATTCAGGAACAATTAATACATAGAAACTTAATTTACAGGATGATACAATGTTGAAAGCAAATTATACCTTTTAGTTGGGGAACTATCAAGTTTTAGACACTAGCACGGGGTGCAGACACCAGTGTGTCGTGTTGTTGTCCGTATGGCCCACGGACAAAGAAAGTCTCAAAATCTGACTTTGTACACAATTTCCTATCCATGGAATCTGTACGTCACCTGCACACACTAAGACAAAGAAAATTGTTGGGATTGTATAGGGGCCTGCCTCAGTCATACCCCCATTTAGGTGTTTCCACTGCCATAGATAACTAGATAGATAGATTGGAAAGATAAATTGGAAATATGAGAATAGAAACTATGGTACGCTTAATGGAAGCAAACCCCTATTTCATTCATTAAATATTGGAAATATTGGTAAATGTAAGAAATAATATATGCACCTAGATGATAGATACAATAAAAAATGCAAAGGACTCATTGCATGTAAGTAAAATGGATAAAAGAGAAGACAAGGCGTGAAGCCAAAACCCTCCTTGTTGATGGTATAAGTGTGAAGAAGCTTGTGATAGTGCTTGGTTGTAAGAGCCACCACAAGACAGTTGTAGCTTAATGTTGGTAGAGTGTGTATCCAAGAGCATGAAGAGAGCAAGAGAGCAATGAGAGTGCAACCAAAGTCCAAGAGCGAAGAACGCCAAATTGGGAACCCTTCAAAATAAGCTAGGAAGGGGTTTTAAACTTGGAAGAGGCACGAAGAGCTGTTATGGCGAAACACAAGCCAAAGGACACGCATTGGCCAGCGTCTAGCTGTCTGCTAGATTGAAGATTTTGCCAGCTTTTTGGGACGTTAGCGTAGCACACAGACGTCCCTGCATCGTTCTTCCATCCATTCAAAAATAGGCCCAAAGGGGCTTTCAAGGCATTTCGAGGCACTTTGACTTTCGAGCCCATGATGCCAAAATAATATGATTTTGATCATAGAATCATCATAAATGCACTAGGTGCATTTTAGGACACTACAAATGTAAATTCACTAAAATTACCATACACAAATGCTTATAACCTTCAACAACTTTCTCAATATGTACTAACTACTCAAGACCTATGTCATCCTGTACAAGATAAGAAACACGTGCGTAATTTTATATTAAATTTATAATTCATTTAAATTTGATTAAATTATTAGCATTTAAAATACTGTACACAAGGCTACACATCTGGTCTACCAATATCCTGTGCACCTAGAGGTCTAGGTGCACCAAAATCAAGGCCAAGAGTCACAATAGCTAACTCCAGTACAAGGTCAAATAAAGTGTGTATGTACAAATTGGGTTAAAAATTATATTGAAGTATGGACTTTGTTAATCCCTATAAATAAATTTATATTGTGAAGACCTCAAATGATGTCTTTGATTTTGTCTTTGATAAATGTCATGAGGATAGCCTATCCTAATAGTAGTGTCCACCTGCAAACATGTATCTATTAAAATTATATTTATTGAACATATGTGTATGAGTTATACTGAATTGAATTAGTATAAAATTCCTAAGTACATATTTAAAAAAAGAAGACACATAAAGTAGATGGATCATGCTCAATTCTTAATGATGTATGAGCTACAATTGTGACACCCTCTGGTCAATACGGTGCAGATGCGGCATGACCTGGGCCTCGAAGTAGCAAAAATTCAACATTCAACATGATAGTTTAATTGATTTAATTTTTAATTGTTAAAATTCATCATGATAAATTAATTAGTTCAATGTAGATAAAATGTTATTTTTACCCCAAAAGGTGTGCCAAGCTGTGTAGGTGTCGGTGAAATATTGAATCGAACATTATGTGTTGCCCTCGTCTACATACACCAAATAATTTGAATCGAAAAATAGATTGTATTAAAAAATTGTGCAATTAATTTGAGCAAATAAAATCCACATGTGATGTGATATCATTTGTTTCTACAAGTACATTTGAAGTGGATTGAGGAGTAGGAGTAGGACCTACACATACATTATTACAACTCATACACATACATGTGGCATCGACCATGGAGTAGCTACCATATGGGAAGCTTTCTCATTGAGGTTACCTGAGAGGACACTCAAAGCATCTAAGGAACAAATCACTTATCTATGTTGCATAGGTGCAGGAATAGTGGGAGCGATAAATGAAACCATGGGTGGAGCATGGGCGGGTGTACTAGTACGTGCCCCTAATTTGTGTTGTGGCACACCAACACCAACACACTGGAATGACTTGATGTCAAAATTAATTGGGTTTTATAGCCAATACAAGCTCACAATATGATTTATTTAAAAAATAAAATGGCACCTCATAATCACAATGTGGTGGATGATAAAAAACCATCCACAACCTATCCTAGAAATGTGTAGATATCTGTGGATGTTGACACCACCTAATTGAAATTATTTTTTTCGTCCTAGGAATGGGTTGATTAGTTTGAGGGTTAATGAAATATGGAGCTACATGTAATTTGGTGATTTTTAGATCATTGAATTACTTATAAGTGTATCCATCAGCATAAAACTGATGCATCTACGCTCTCCATTGGTGGAATTGATCTAATTCCATATCAATGGATCAAACAAAGTCTACAACAAATTGCATCAATTGAAGTTGCAAATTGTACAAGATGAGCGGAGTGACAAGATCATTTCAAATTGCATTAATATTTTATTTTATGATGTCAAGGTTTTCATTTATTTGTGTTCTCAATCAAGCCTCATATAATCTAGGGGGTGGAGGTAGAGTTAGAGGTGGAGGTGGAGGTGGATGCGAAGGGGTTGGATGTAGGGGGTTTTGAGGTGGAGGGGGTGGAGGTGGGGGATTTCAATATAATATATCCTCTATGTCAAAGTCATCTATGATAAATATAACACCTACATATATATAAATATGCATAAATAATACACAAAATTACAAGTTTTAGAATCTATTGACATGTTACAAAAAAGACATTTTTGAGTAAAAATGTGCACAATCTAATACAAAACATGTGATCAAAGTAAACTATAAAAAGTTTACTTCTACATTTAATTCTAAGGATTGAAAATGAAAATCACATGTACAAATACATGACAAATAAACACATGAAGAACCAATTATTCAAGTAAAATATCTAGTAAGTTTTGAAGTTATATTAAAAAGTCAATTTATAAGGATAGAGAATATAGGAGAATATATATTCTCTTTTTGATACTCAATCTCAAGCTAGTCTAATTTATTAAATTTTGGTTATTAGCAATGATTAAATACATATAAAGTAATAAGGAATGTGAAAAGATGAAGGAAAATAAAACACAAATCTAGACAAACAAAGGATATGAAAAGTATAACTAGTTACAAATGGAAGCAACTCAAGTAGTAGCTTGAAATGAGTGAGGCTTAACAATTCAATAATGTGGTTTCTTCTCTCATTAAGAAAGAATAATGAAAATAGAAAATGAATTAAATTTATTGATGCATTATTGTGTTGATGTGGGGAATGTGTTTAAAATTTTGCGAGGTATCCATCATAAGTGCCATCTTGAAGTGACTAGTGACTTCATTATGACTAACTTGTTTAGAAATGATATGTAACATGTCAAGAAAATGACTAAAGTATTTAGAGGGCCTCTCTTTGCCTCCTTGGATATTTCTTAGGATGAGAATATGAAGGAACCCAATACAATTTAAGAGGAAATGGGTGATGAAAGTAAATGTGTTGGTGTCTAAGAATTGGGAGTTGAAAATTTAAAATACTGATTTTTTGTGATAATATTGGTGCTTCAAGTTCAAGGCCAGGTAGTGGAGTTTGATCGTTTGCTGATCTAGATTAATAAAAGGTCCTTTTTTAAAAAAAATCTCGGAATGTTTTTAATAATATTTCTCAATAGAGGGCCTCTAGAATCTCCTACTAAATTACCTAAAAATCTTATTTTTAATGGATGGCACATATTTTCTTTGATATAAAACTAAATATTATGAAATAAAGATTTGTTTTCATATTTTGCTTTTTTTTTTACGAGTTATGACCTTATCTGTAGTATTTTGTGTTCTATTAATTTTCTTATTCACATATAGCCTTTTCATTAAAAAAATCATATCATTTTCATCAATAGGGAAAAAAATGACTAAAGTTGAATTTAAAAAGACTTTCTAGCACACATTTCAAGATAAACGTTTTAAAATGTGCCTTTTGAAGAGAAGTACATCAACAAGAGACGAAAAGCATCAAGTTCCCATCGAGATGTTTTAGATTAGTGTTGTAATTTTTTGTATGAAGTGTTTTGTGTAGCTTGATCATTGAGCCACACAAAGCAAGTTATGTAATGAATTCTAGAGAATTGTCTTTGAGGGGGCACTCCAAGAAGAATGATTATTGGAGCATGAAAGTAAAATAAATAAATATTTTATGGTTGCATGTTACATTATTATGAGGGTGATCAAGAAAAAAAATCTTTATCATTGGGGCAATGGAGGACATGAGGTCTCCTCATACTAGGCTTTGAGGTTGAGTCCTTTGAAACATATGCATTCTATATCATCGGAGTTTGTGAGTAACCAAATAAATGCCATAGAAAGGAATTGTAAAATTTGATGAATGAACAAATTTAAGACAACAACCTATCATTAATCTCCTCTATTTGTAAGTTATGAAGTTTAAAGAAATACTTGTTTGATCAGCATTTAAGAAAATCATGAGAAGTAATTATAGAAAGTTATGTTCGTAATTGGTCTCATAAATACAAATGCTATTTTTTTATTGAATATGGTTTGACATAGAAAGTAGTAATGGATATTCTTTTAATATGAAAATTCAATCATGATATTACTGCAAGGAATAGTTGCTATTAAAGTTGCATATGATCATCTTTTAACTTAAAATTTTTGTTGTGGTATCACTCTTCAAAATAATTGCTATTAATATAAGACAAGTCATAATGATAAATTACTATATTATTAAATACAAAGTTATATTATATTAATTAGTATTTAAATTAATTTGTAGTTTAGAATTATAAGTTGAAACAATAATTTGAAATTAATCACTTAAGGAAAAATCATAATATAAAATTAATCTGATAGAATTTTAGAACTCATCAATTCTATTCATAGAGTTTGAATTTTGTTGAAAAAAGAGAATATATACTATCTTCCAATGTAAAAATAATTAACCATTTCTTTAGGCATCTATAATTTAATTGAATTACCAAGAAAGAAAGATCTGAGATGTTGATATTGAATCAAGATTTTTATATTTTATACATCTTAAAATACAATTTGATATATTGTAGATTTCTAATTCACACAATAATTAGAAGAGATATACTAAAAATCAACTTGGATCCTTAAGAATATGTAATAAAGTGCTTGAAAAAAATTTCAAGCAGACAAAAATTGCCTAAACAATTATTAAATCCGATAAATTTCAATTGCTTCAATAAACAATTCTTGCAGGCAATGTTAGAAAAACATGTAAAAAGTCTACATGTCCACATGGTAGCTTGGTGATACATGAATACACTATGCATGTCCATAACAATATGGCACTTGGAAATGGAGATAACCAATTCAAAATATCTTGAATCCACCATTTGTATATACATAAAACTTGGCAAGTTACCCGCTTTCATTCTGATATATTGTAGATTCGGAACTAATAAATTCCAATTCACCCACTTCATTCATGTTCGTTTAGATATTTAAATCTCATCAACTTCCATTAGTTCAAATTTCTAAAATTGTGAAAGAAAGTGAAAATTGACAAGAAGAAGAAGAGGAGGAGCCTTTGCCATTGTTGGCTCTCAACCATGTTTGTCCGCTATGCATATCTGTGGTTGAATCAATATAATTCTATCCAAAAAAAAATCTAGGTTTGTACCCATCAAAAGACTAGGACCTCCAACTCTACTGGAGCTAGGTAAAATCCATTTCTTCATTAAATTTCTATTTTGGTCATCTTTGTCTTTCTTAATTGCAATATTTTTAATAGATGTTGTTCTCTTTGTAGTATAATTGTGTTGTATTTGCTCATATAAATTCCTATAGCTCACTCCTTTCTTGGGCATTATACTTCATAAATATCGATACACAATTTGGTTGCTTTTAATTTTTTTACAAACAATACAAATACATTGAAAAAAATAATAATGTGATTTTTCATGAAAAATGTTAACTTGTTGCTATATGAACTTATGATGTTTGGAAATTTTATTCGCTATTACGTTGGTATTTCTAAAGTTATGGTTCACTGCATTTCGTTGGGCTTCCCGTTTGTATGTATAATATCTATTTCAATATTGCTTTCCCCTTTTGGAATGTTATAAATAATTAATCTCGAAGAATTGTACTAATTTTGAAAAAGGGATGAAATTAGGAATTTGTGCATGGTTTTACTATTAAATGTTAGCATTTGGCATTATAACAGTCAATGAAGGATTGTTGACATTTCAATAAGGATATTGAGAAGGTTGTTGATGATTATGGATATAACTGGTTAAGGATGTTTACTGTCTTGATATTATTATTTTGTCATTTATGTCAAGAAATTGATTTTCTAATTCAGTATAATGTTGCCATATCTTGAGAAGTATGATTTGAAGAGCATAAAGATGTTGGTAAAAGACAGAGGAAAGAATATGATGAATAAGGGGATGAATAAGGTATTCAATGGGCAACTATTACCAAGTCAGATAATGATGAGATCATGATGTTTAGATTGTTTTAACATCATACATATGTTGTAAATTGTAAGCTTAATACTATACTATGTTATCAAGCAAGGAACCTAGTCGGTAAACCCTAAGGTTATAGCTATCGGTTAATGAAGGCAGAATGTCTACTGAGTGAAGTTTAGTATTTAGCGAGTTATAACTGAGTTGTAACCGAGCTATAACAAAATACATTAAATGGTTGCATGTGTTATTTAATGAAGGAAGCTGATGAGTTGGAACTAATTAAATGATTGGTATGCCGCGCATGAAGTTTGTTAATGAATCTATGGCAAAGGAAAGTCAACATGAAGATCTACAACATAGATTGAACTACAAAACCCTAGCACAAGTTCCACGAAATATATGCAAGTTCCTAGGTGAGGTAAAACGTTTTTAGATCGAAAGATGCATTGAACCTGGACAAGTTTGAAGATCTGATGGCTATGATTGTTCATGGGAAATGTGATCAAGGAGATTAAGCAGTTAGCTAATTGTTTATAAATAGGGAACTATTGATAAATAGTTTATGCAGGCAAGTGTATGCATAGGGATGCTACATAGTGATTACCGAGCACAAAAGCTTGAAGACCTATTTGAATAACAGAGTATAGAAGCCTAGCAGATGGACAAGATTAGTTCTATGTCTAGATTGTATTGAACAAATAAGAATCTGCTTTAGCATTTTAGATGTGAAGTTGCAGATAGATTTTTATTACTGTTATTTTGTGAAAGTGACAGAAAATCTTTTAACCGAGTGGACTTAACAATCTTATTTGTAAAACCCTCTAGCAAGGTGACATTTTGATTGAGTCTTTGAAATCCTTTAACAAGGTCACTTCTAACAAGGTGAAGATCCTAACAGATTTGAGGGAAATCCCTTAACCGGGTCACATCTAGCAATGTGTTTGTAATCTTTAACAGGATTTGCTTTAACCAAGCATACTCTAGAAGAGTATATTTCTTAGTGGATTCAAAATCCCACAATGGTTTTTCCCTATTTGAGTTTCCACGTTAAATCTGGTGTTATGAGGTTTATGATGTTTATATGCTTTTGAGTTTGCATGTTTAATAGTTTTGGTTATATTACTGAAATATAGGTTATTGAGGTTGAATCTGATGTTTTTATAGAAGATTAAGTTTGTATGATTCACCCCCCCCCCTCTCATCTTGTTGGCTATTGGATCTATACTTACATTTTGTATCAGAACTATCAATTGGTATTAGATCATTGGACTCTAGAAGAAAAGTTTAAAGGCACTTGAGTTAAAGATCCAAAGATGTATAAGAGGGATGCACCAAAGCTGAACAAGTCAAGTTTCTCTACATGGCAGAAAAGGATGAAGCTGCATCTAACAGGAGTTGGAGAATATGTTGTATACTATCTGGAGAATGATTTCATCACACCGAGCACCTATCCATTGACTATGAAAGAGGTAAAGGGAAAGCAAGAACATATTCAAGCAATGATTGAAATAACATCTGCATTGACCAATTTAGAGTTTAATGATCTAGAAGGCTGGAATGATGCAAAGGCAATGTGGGATAAGCTCATATTAGTGTATGGAGGAGATGAACATGTTCAAAGAGAAAAAGTAGATAGTTTAAGAGGACAACTTGAATCTATGAGGATGAATGAAGGTGAGAACATAACTCAGTATAGTATAAGACTAAAGGAGATTGTCAATCAAATCAAAGGAGCAGGTGGAACTATTGAAGAAAAGTATATATCAAGTAAGTTGTTAAGAACCCTTCCACAAACTTATGCAATCCGAGTCTCTGTAATCAATGAATTGAGGTCTGTACCTAATATGCCAGTTTCTTTAGATGCTACTATTGGTAAGCTGCATGCATTTGAGTTAAGTAACTTTGATAATAGTGGATCTTCAGTAAATAAAGTTGAATCTGCATTTAGTTCTTTTCATCTTGATGAATCTAATGATTACAATGAAAGAAAGTATAAGTACTCTGAAGGAGATCACAGTGGACCAAGTGAAAGATTTCGTAAGAATATGGAAGAAGTACATAAACTATATGAGGAAATTAGAAAGCAAAAAGAGTTTGAAGCACTATTAGCCAAAAGGTTACCGAGAGGCGAAAGTAAGTACAAAGGAAAACTACCTTTGAAATGTTTCAATTGTGATAAAATAGGACACATAGCTTCTAACTATCCAGACAAAGATTCTACTGAAAAGAGAGATTATCGAGATGACAGACAGAAAGATAATCATTATAGAGGACATCGAGACTTCAGAAGAAGAGATAGAAAGACATGCTTAATAGCCGATGAGGAATCCAATGATGATAAATCAGATGAAACTGATACAGAGGAAGTAGTTTATGTGGCTATCAAAGATGGATCAGATGAAGAAAGGTATGAAGAAAAAGCCCTAATATCTCACATAAACACTAATGATTCTTGGATCATAGATAGTGGATGCTCACATCATATGACATGAGATAAACACAAGTTTGTTATATTAGAAGATTATGATGGAGGCTATGTTAGATTTGTTAATGATGCACCATGTCTGGTGAAAGGTAAAGGATCTATAACACTTCTTGACAATGCAAGATGCAATGATGTTTATTGGGTTGAAGGTTTGAAATATAATTTGTTGAGTGTAGCACAACTAAACAACACAGGTTACCAAATAGAATTTTAGAAAAGAATTGTCAAAGTTCATGACAAGAATGGAAAGTTAGCTGCTACCGGGACACAAACAAAAGGTAACACATTTCACCTTGACTCAACTCATAACAAGTGTTTGTATGCAAAGATAGATGATAACTGGTTATGGCATACAAGGTTTTGTCATGTAAATTTTGATAATCTGATCAAAATAAGTAAGAAGCACTGAGTAAGAGGTCTATCGAGTCTTGAAAAACCTAAGAATGCTATGTGCTGAGGATGCCAGATGGGTAAGATGACAAGACTAAGCTTTACAAGTAAGTCTTACACTTCTAAGGGAATTTTAGATCTAGTGCACACTGATCTTTGTGGTCCTATGAAAGTTCAAAGTTATTATGCTGATAAATATTTCATATTATTTTTGGATGACTATTCAAGGATGATGTCAGTAATGTTTTTAAAAGATAAATCAGAAGCTTTTCAAATGTTTAAATGGTACAAGGCAAGAGTTGAAAATGAAACAGGAAGACAACTGAAATGTCTTAGATCAGATAGAGGAGGAGAGTTCACATCTAATGAGTTCAACTTAATCTGCAATGATCATGGTATTAAAAGACAAGTCTCTACAACGAGAACTCCACAATAGAATGGAATAGCTGAGAGAAGAAATAGATCTATTGTGGATTGTGCTAGAACATTGATGATTGAAAAGAAGGTGCCACAAACATTTTGGAGAGAAGCAATAAGCATAACTATTTACACCCTAAACTGAGTACAATTGAAGAAAGGTATTTTGAAGACACAATATGAAATTTGGTATGATAAGAAACCTAATGTTAGTTATTTTAAAATCTTTGGAAGTAGATGCTATGTACGCAAAGATGATAGAAATGGCAAGTTTGATCAGAAGAGTGAAGAAGGAACATTTCTAGGTTATTCCTTTAGAAGCAAAGCATTTAAATGTCTGATCAAATCATCTAACAAAATAGAAGAAAGTGCAAATGTAAAAATTGATGAATTTGCAGAAAGAAATGATGAAGGAAATTCCAAGGAACTAGAAGACTATGATGAATTTGTCTATGTTCAACCGACAAGTCTTACCGAAAAGACTGTTGAAGAAAATGAAGAGAATATCCAGTTACCAAGTGATGAAGAAGATCATACAGAGCATACCAAGCCTGTATTAGCCAAGTATGTTAGAAGACATCATGCACCAAGTCAGATTATAGGAGATAAGGATGATCCAGTGATGACAAGGAACAAACTGAGATAGAAAACATGTTTGATATCTAAATTTGAATCAAGAATAGTGAAAGAGGCATTTAACAGTGAAGATTAAATAAATGCTATGACAGAAGAGATTGATCAATTCAAGAAGAATGACACATGGACACTAATCCCCAGACCGAAGGACAAAAATGTAATCGGTACAAAGTGGATTTTCAGAAACAAGCTAAATGAAAAAGGAGAGGTCATTCGAAACAAAGCAAGACTAGTTTGCAAAGGTTATGCTCAAGAAGAAGGAATTGATTATGGTGAAACTTTTGCACCTGTTGCTAGACTTGAAGGAGTAAGAACATTGTTGGCATATGCTGCTTTCAAAAACTTCAAGGTATATCAAATGGATGTCAAATCTACATTTCTGAATGGAATATTAGAAGAAGAAGTTTTTATTGAACAACCTGAAGGATTTGTTGAAGACAATAATAAAGATCAAGTATGTAAATTGAACAAAGCTTTATATGGTTTGAAACAAGCACCTAGAGCATGGTATGAAAGATTGCACTCTTATTTGATTAAGATTGGTTTTATAAGGACAAGTGAGAACAACAATATGTACATGAAGAATGATGAAAATGGAATACTAATCTCAGCCATATTTATTGATGATATTATATTTTGTGGAAATGACTCTTTATGCAAGAACTTTGGAAATGAAATGAGCAAAGAATTTGAGATGTCATTAATCGGTGAGATAAAGTATTTTATAGGTTTATAGATACTACAAATGAAAAATGAGATTTTCATTACTCAATCCAAGTACATAAAGGAAATCTTGAAGAAATTTGGAATGGAGGATTCAAAACCAGTAAGTACTCCTATGACTACCAACTGTAAATTATCAAAGAATGGTGAATCTATATATGTTAATGAGACACTTTATTGATCCATGATTGGAAAGCTACAATATGTTGTTCATAGAAAACTAGACATAGCACATGCAATAGGTATAGTTGCAAGATTCTCTGCAAATCCTAAGGAAACACACATGACAACAGTCAAAAGAATTTTTAGATACTTGAAAGGCACAGAGGATTATGGCTTAGTGTATATGGTGAAAATGGATAACAATAATAACAAGATTGAAAGGCTAAATGAATTCAACCACCAAACCCTACCCTAACAACAACAAAGATCCACCATAACATATGAAGATTACCTAAGACAATGCAAATCAAATGAAATCACAAAGATTATACCATCACATGTCCAATAGGGTTTTGATCTCCATTCTTCCTATATTCATTGATCTTGCTTGATATATTTGCTCTTAGATTTAATGTGCACAAGAGCTCAACAAAGATCGGAATGTGGTTGTAAGTAGGATCATAGTGTAGTCAAGTCCTTAAGATCAGTGATTAGGGTTTGATAATTAAGGAAGCATCTCCTTATATAGAAGATAGTATAAGAAATGGAGGGATAAGATTGAGAGGTGTAAAAAGGAAGTCGGCTAGGATTAGAGGGTAGGTAGAAGAAATAATAAAATAATGAAATGGGTAGGTAGTGTAGGAATTAAGAGATGAATGACATGTGTCATGGGTAGAAAAAGGCTAATGAATTAATTAAATAAATAAATATTTATTTAATTAATAGAGGAAGTGAGATCAATTAAATAAATAAATATTTATTTAATTTAGGAAAAGGATAATTTAAATAAATAAATGTATTTATTTAAATGAGAAATAAGGCTAGAAGAGGATAAATGAATTAATTAAATAAATAAAGATTTATTTAATTAATAGAAGAATTCGGCTTAGATAATTAAATAAATAAAATATTTATTTAATTAGACATGACAATTTTGGGTGTCTACATTTTGCCCCTCTTTGAGACAATGCGGCTTGTCGCGTTGTTTCAAAGAAGATAAGATGAACTGATACAGAGTTGCCCCAAGATGGGAATGATATGCCCCATCGAGAGATTGGATGAAAATGTTTGAAAAGATTGTAGACAATCTCTCGATAAGAAAGACGGGATAGAATGGATTGACTGGATAAAGTGACAAAGTCACAGGATAAAGAAGACTGACTTGGGAAATGAGGGCTAAGGCGAGGGTAGGCTATAAGATAGACCACGGCCAAAAGACATCCTCATTGTCATCCACACATCCACGAGAGCAAAGTGCAGAGTGAGAAAAGAGTAGTAGCAGTCAGCAGCGATGGCTTTTGTTCACAAATTCGACCGCGTTTGCCGATTCCAGAGGCTAGTAGAGGCAGGAGAGCCAGTATGTACCACAAAACCTCCTTGTACTTCGATGCATTTATTTGTGTCATTAATGCATGGTAGATAGAGTAATAAATATGCTTATAAATAGGGTACAAAAATGTCAAAAAATGCTTAGGCGCGTCTGTGTTGGTGCCAGGTGCGTTTGTGTCCGCCAAGCGCATCTGGGCAGAGAATAGGCACGTCTGTGTTTTTCAAGCGTGTCTGTGTTTTTCAGGTGCGTCTGTGCAATCTTTAAGCGTGTTTGTGTCATGAAAGCACGTTTATGTCCAAAAAAAATGCAAATTGTCATCTTCTAGGTCAAATCGGCAGTTCTGTGATGAACATACATTGTTGATTGGATAAGTTGTTGAGAGGATACACTCAAGCAGGTCCTCTAGGGAAGACTAGGATAGCAAAAAGAGCTATGATTGACAATTTTGTGATAGAACATGCGTTGCCAATTAGGAAATTAATCAAGAGGATTCACTCAAGCATAGGCCCTAAGATAGGATAGATCAAGGCACTTTGTGATGAACAGTGAGTACCAAGATATAGTACTTTGTGATGAACAGGGAGTACTAAAATATGAGCAGCACTTTGTGATGAACAGTGAGTGCAAATGTGAGCAGTACTTTGTGATGAACAAGGAGTGCAAAACACGTAGTACTTTGTGATGAACAGGGAGTACCACTAGGATATAAGCAACACTTTGTGATGAACAGTGAGTGTCACTAGGACTGAGATGATTGATTTGTGTGACTACAGGAGTATTTGCCTATGCTGGAGTCACAGGAGAGGTTCTTATCGACTCAGAGGTTGCGACTTGAGTTGATAGCCGAGGACCGAGCTACGATTGAGGCTATAGGATTGAGACATATTCTATATGTGCCTGAGTTTCGGGCGAACATGGGATTTCTAACTGTGCTTGTTGACAGATGGCACTCTGATACATGCACATTCCATTTGCCGATGGGTGAGATGACAGTCACCTTGGAGGATGTATACAGGATACTGAGGATATTGATCGATGGGGAGTTAGTACCCTACAATCAACACGGAGACAGGGATGTACTGAGATGAGTGTTCTAGGATCCGGGACTGGAGATGAGGGTGGGACATGTGGCATGGGATACCATGACATGGTCAGGATTAGCACTACCAATAGTGTTGGCAGTAGTTATCAGTGGGTTCCTCTATCCGGATAGGGAAACACGAGGGCTGGCTACAGGGGACACAGGGGCCAGGAGAGATGATCTTGGGGTGGGTCCTTCTAGGGCTCAGACTCTGTCGAGGCCAACCGGCTCTGAGGAAGGGAATTCATCATAGCCGTAGAGGGCTCCCTATGTATCAATATTGTACCATTTTGCATGATGATGTAGACACCTACGGGTGATTGTAGCCATATGATTTTGACATCATTGTATCATGACACTTTATATATATATATATATATATATATATATATATATATGAGATGATTCATCTTTGCAGAAGCTATATGCATGCTTACCTATGTGATGTATGTTTCTATGTGATGCTTATGATATGGATGCAAATATGTATATGATGCAATGCAATATATTTTTTTGTTCTTTTATGTTTTATATGTGTATGCATGATGCAAATGTGAATGTATGTAATGTAGATGAATATGATGATGCAAATGTAAATTGTGCTAATAGGTGTTGTGTGTAGGATGTGATGCAGTTGTGATATCTATATTTATGTATGAAATGCTTATATGTGGTAATGCATGTGCAAACTACATGAAATGCAAACATTTTTGGTGTGTCATTATAATCAGCCATCTGATAGTAGGCTATGTGGACTCAAGAAGGATGATGGAAGTCAATCAAGAAAGGGGGATGAAAAATAGAAGATATGAACCTGAAAGAGATTCTTGTGTGTTATCATCATTGAGCTTTATTATGGCAAGTAGGTTATGACAATCGAGGCGTATGTTCAACCCAGAAAGTCATTGTACCTATTTGCATAGAGATAAGACAGTCACAAACAAGGAATGCCCCAGTTCATACTAGACTCACAATGTCCTCATATCCTTGGACAAGTCATAGCATTACTAAAAGACAATCCATAGACAGCAAATACAAATAGGTGACGATACCCCATCCTCACCTTTCTAGTCAAAGACATCCTGGTGATAGAATCTCTAGTCACAGACATCCTGGAAAAGCTAAAAGACATGTCACCAAAAGATAAAATCAAAAGAAAACCAAGACTCGACACCAACATCCACTGTAGTCCTCAAGTTTAGTGTCTCTTATCACTTGTATAAGTCTTATTTGATTGTGGTCACAATGTTTACTTTCACAGAAATGATAGATAGCACTGAACCATATGTTGTCTGAGTTTGTTGAAAGATTTGATTTGTTGAAGCTCATTGTTGCTGCTGTGTCTCATCTGAAAATGACTGAATCCATGAAACTGATACTTTATTGTGGAGAAGATGGAACTTTATTGCGGACTGGTGATGCAGATGTTGCTTTATTGCAAATTGTGCGCGAATAGACTGAAGGAAGCTGGAAGAAACTGTACTCCTCGAAACATGTGATGTTCTTAGTTCCACACCCATCACTAGACATAGGATTTGTCGTAGACACAGATAGGATTTGATTTATTATGGATGGAAAGGGAGGTTTATTATGAATGGCTAACCAATATTGGGTAGATCAATAACAAGCCATGATGGGAATGGGTAAGTTTATTATGGATGAATTGGTCGTAAGTGTGTGCAAAGTGAAAGGATGAAAGTGAATCCTGAAGGAGGGAGGAGCAATGTCTCTACGCATGGCACTGGTGACCCAGTTTTCACCATGGTACTTGCCTAGGGCGCCACCGAAGTGGTTTTCACCATTGGATGAAATTATTTCTCTTTACTTATTTCAATTTTTCAATGTTTTCTGTGTCACAAGGCACCTGTTTGCCAGGTTTTCACCAAGTAACGATTTTATTTTTTTTATAATTTTTTTTGTATTTTTGAATTTTTTGATTTTTTTTTTTTTGTATTTTTGAAATTAGGATATTCCGAAGAGCTATGTGTAGAACCTGCGAAGGTGCATGCTATTGATAAGATCCTCCAAAGGTTCACCTTCTGTAGTTGAGAGCTAATATGCCCTGGATCCATAGGCCGTTGTAATGATGTAAGGACCAAGCCAATTTGATTCGAACTTGCCCTTCTTCTCTCTGTCTTGTTGATTTTTGGGGTTTTCTCTGAGAACCAAGTCACCTACCTCAAATGTGCAAGGCCTGACCTTGTGATTGTAGCTACGACTCATTCGTTGTTGGTAAGCCTTGAGATGATTAAAAGCAGTTTGTCTCCGTTCATCCAGTAGTTCAAGTTCTTGTAACTGAGAGACCCTATAGTCTTCATCACTGATGATGTTTTACAAAGAGACCCATAAAGAGGGTAACTCAACCTCAATAGGTAAGATGGCTTCAGTGCCGTAGACAAGTGAATAAGGTGTAGCTCCTATAGGTGTGCAAACACTTGTGTGATAGGCCCAAAGTGCAGGATTAAGTTGGATATGCCAATTACGGCCAGCATCATCGACTGTCTTCTTAAGGATTTTAAGGATTGTTTTATTAGACGCCTTAGCTTGGCCATTACCTTGGGGGTAATATGGTGTGGAGAAATGATGGGAAATATGGAAGCGGTCACAGAGTTCACGAACATCTTGATTTTTGAAGGGACGCCCGTTATCAGTGATAATGGAAACAGGAATACCGTATCGACAAATGATATAGTTAAGGATGAATGTAGCAATCTGTTTTCTAGTGACTTGTGTGAGAGGCACGACTTCAATCCATTTTGTGAAATACTCTGTGGTAGTGATAATGAATTTATGACCATTAGAAGAAGGAGGGTGAATCTTGCCTATGAGATCGAGTCCCCACTGACAAAAGGGCCAAGGAGATGCAATTGGTTGTAATTCTTGTGCTCGCGCATATATGAGGTCTCCATGAATTTGACATTGCTTACATTTCTTGACAAACTGATATGAGTCTTTTTCCATATTGGGCCAGTAATATCCAGTCCTAATGAGTTTCTTGGCCAAGGTAGGACCACTAGCATGTGGACCACATATCCCTTCATGCACTTCACGTAACGCAATCTGAGCTCCGTCACTTTCTAAACATCTAAGAAGAGTGCCATCTAGACCTCATCGGTAAAGGATATAAGCTAAAATGACATATCAAGAGGATTGGCGAATGAAGGTGCGACGTTGGTTATTTGATAGATCAGGCGGTAGGGTATTGTCACGAAGGTATGTGAAGATGGAACCATATAACTGGGATTTAGGACCAACAACACATATCATTTTAGTAGGAGTGATCTCATATGAAGGAACCAAAAGGTTATCCACCAAGAACTCATAGCATGTCTCATTTGGAGGTAGATCGATCAGTGAAGCAATTGTAGCCATGGCATCTGCGGCACGATTCTGCTCTCTTGGTATCTGCTCAAAATCTATCTTTGTGAAGTGTTGTTTCAGGTCATCCACCATTTGTTTGTAAGGCATTAATTTTTCATCTTTTGTTTGGTAATCATCAGTTGTTTGACAGATGACAAGTTGAGAATCCCCAAAAACACGAAGTTCCTGGATCTTCCACTGAACTGCAATCCGTAATCCAGTTGTTAATGCCTCATATTCCGCTATATTATTAGTGAAAGGAAATGATAAGCGGTATGATTTTGGTATAGAGTCCCCTTGAGGAGTTATAAAGAGGATTCCAGCTCCTGCCCCATGCTATGTGTATGAGCCATCAAAGTACAGTTGCCATGGCTTTACATGTGATATTGTTAAAATGGATTCATCTAGAAATTCTGAATTTAGAGGAACATCATCAATCATGGGGGCATCTGCTAATTGATCTATGATTGCTTGTCCTTTTATTGCTTTTCTGTCTACATACTCGATGTCAAATTCACTCAGGATCATTACCCACTTGGCTAGTCGCCCAGTAAGTGTTGCTTTGTTGAGAAGGTATTTCAACGGATCTATCCTTGCAATCAACTTAGTCTTATGAGTGAGCATATAATGTCGTAATTTCTATGAAGCAAAGACCATGGTGAGACATGCACGTTCGATTGGTGTGTAGTTTAGCTCATATCCCACCAATGTGTGACTGATATAGTATACTACCTTTTCCTTGCCCTCAGCAATTTGTTGTGCTAGGAGTGCCCCCAGTGCTGTTGGAGTAGCTGAGATGTATAGTAACAAAGGCTGATCTGGAACTGGTGGCATCAAGACTGGTGGATTCAAAAGGTAATCTTTGAGCGTCTAAAAAGCCTGTTGACAGTTATCATCCCATTTGAATTTGATATTTTTATGTAGCAAGTGCTGAAAAGGATTACACTTGTCTGCAAGTTGCGCTATGAATCTTCGTATAGACTGGAGTCTCCCTTGTAAAGACCGAAGTTGACTGATATTTCTTGGTGGTTGCATCTCCAAGATGGCCTTGACTTTTGCTGGATTGGCTTCGATTCCTCTTTTGGACACAATGAATCCTAGGAGCTTCCCAGAGGTTACTCCAAAGACACATTTCTTGGGCTTTAATCTTACTTTATATTTTTCCAACCGATCAAAGATGACTGAAAGTATGTCCAAATGTGTATCTCTGTCTACTGATTTACCCAAGAGATCGTCAACGTAATCTTCCACTGTTACATGCATGAGATCATGAAAGATAGTAGTCATGGCTCTTTGATATGTAGCAACTGCATTTTTTAGCCCAAAGGGCATGACATTCCAACAGAAAGTTCCCCAAGGACAAGTGAATGATGTTTTGTGTTGATCCTCAGGTGCGATCCTGATTTGATTATAACCAGAAAATCCATCCATTAATGATAACATTTCGTGACCTGTCGTGAGATCAGCAATCAAGTTAATATTTGGTAATGGGAAGTCATCCTTTAGACAAGCTTTGTTGATGTCTCTGAAATCTGTACATATTTTGATGCTGCGATCCAGTTTACTGACAGGTACTAAATTGGAGATCCATTCAGGATAATCAATTGGGTGTATGAATCTGACATCTAATAATTTTTCTAGCTCTGCTTTGACTAGTAATGCCACTTATGGATGCATTTTTCTTAATTTCTTTTTCACTGGCTTTGCCCCCAGTTTGACTGTCAAATGATGCATTACCAAATCTGGATCTAGTCCAAGCATATTAGCGTATGACCATGCAAAGTTGATTTGTCTTTCTTTGAAGAAACTTATGAATTTTGACCTTTTGGACTCTATCAATGATTGAGCCAGGAATATGTTGTGTGGAATCTCTTCTGTACCAATGTTTGTTTTGATAGTCTTTTCTACCAACATGGATGACTTTTCCTTAGATGATGCTGGGAGAATGTCGAGCCTTCCATCTTCGGGAGCCTCAGAGAGGTTTTTGCCCTCAAATACGTCCTTTCTTTTTACTTTTTTGGGGTTAGATAGCGCCACAATGTGGTTTTCGCCATAAGACCCTTGGTTTGTTCTTATTTTCACATTTTTGTGACTGGAAGGTCCGACACCCTCACCAAAATATGCCACGTTGTTGAGTTCTATAATGTATCCTGCTTTATGGTCCCCAGAGGGAAGGTCATCTCGTATGCCAAGATAGTCAATAATAGCTTCATCATTTTGGAATGTGTCAAACTGTGCTGGTCCTTCATGATCCCAGTCAATGAGTTGGTGGTGAACAAGGGGAAGGCCTTTAATGTCTTCGAAGTTAGCGGGACTAAGAGTGAGGATGCGGTTATATTTGGGTATGTCAAGGTAATCATCAAGGTCATCGATGGCACTCTCCTCATCAGTTTCAATCACGAGCGAATCCAAATTGTCATCACTAGTAGCGCATTCTAGGACAGGTGTTCTGATCCTATGTGATTTCAACCTAGAACCTTGAGACAAAGACTATGTGGCACCCTCATGGGTTGTTTCTTCACCAACTCTGAACTTTTTATAAAATTCCTCTTCTTCTGTGGGTTCATCTGGCTCTTTGAATGTCTTGGTGAGCTCGTAATCACTGGAGGATTTGTCTGAACCCCATTCCCATTCGTTGGAGTCTGTGGAATAGCGTTCCTCTTGTTGAATTTTGGCAACTTTGATTTGTAATGCTTCTTCTGTCCTTTTAGTGTGGATCTTGGAAGTTAGAAAACTAAGTCCCTTTGAGCATTCCCTTTTTACAGTCAATTCAGGTTGTAAAGGTTCCATGATGCCTTCCTTTCATAACCCAAGAGGGCTTTTTCCATCATACCCAAATTTTTGTAAAATCTTGAAGCCTTTGCCATATTTCTCATAGGGTATATTGATGTGATCTTGTGTGTCATCCTCGATGTCTTTGTACAACATTTTGTATAAACCTTCCTCTTCCAGTTCGCCCCATCTTTGAAAGGTAGTAGGGTCCCATTCGAGTACCACGATGGATACTTGCTTGTTAGGATGTGGCCTTCCATATTCTTTTGGAGAACTTATGACTTGTCGTAAGTACATGGTCTGATTTAAAGTGTATTCTCCCATGCCTTTGTCCTGAAATTTGCCTTTAAGCTCACCTTGCTTTGATGTCGAGGGTTTCAATGACTCAGGATCAATGTATGCCAAAGAAGGAACAGCTTCACGATTACTGGGAATGATGGTCTCAGTATGTGATCTCATGTTATTGCAATATATGAATGGATTAGGATCACTGCTAACTATTACCTTGACTCCATTGTGAGGAAACTTAATGCATTGGTGATATGTCGACGGGACTGCCCTCATTTCATGAATCCAAGGATGTCCTAGCAATATATTATAAGTGAGATCTAGATCCAAGACTTGACAAACCACATCCTTTGTAACTGGTCCAATTCTTAGAGGTAAGGTGACTGTGCCCTTGGATGAGCATTCTTCATCATCATATGCCTTGATGGTGATTTGATTTGTCGAATTTATAGCCTTATCAGAATATCCCAATTGTTTAATGGTGCTCAATGTACAAATGTTTAGACCAGCTCCTCCATCTATCAGGACTCGCTTTATTCTATGTTTGTGTACGAAGGCTTCAACATGTAGTGGTGTATTATGTGGCTGACTTATAGAGGCGTCGTCAGCTTCTATGAATGTAAGGGAATGTGGGATGGAAAGGTATCCCACCATGGCTTGAAACTGGTCCACATTCAGATTAGTAGGAATGGCAGTGTCTCTCAAGATTTTGTCAAGAATAGCTTTATGAGTGGGGGATATGCATAAGAGCTCAAGTATGGAGATGAGTGTGGGTGTCTTCCCTAACTATTCTACAAGGCCATACTCAGGTTTGGTTGATGAAGAAGCGGTGTTTTTAGTTGAAGCACCTGGCAAAGTAATTTTACCTCGACGGGTTGTAACATGACATTCAGAGGTAGGTTCGGAAGAAAATCCAACACCTCTTAGGACAATCTTGGGTCGCTGGGTAGAACTCTCAGGAGTTTTATCCTTGATGATAATAGTAGAGACATGATTGTCCATCGAGATGTGATTGATAGTTGAATCATAGTTGTAAGGTGCTCTAGTATAGTTGGCTTGATCATCTGTGACTTTAGCTTTTCCCTTGTCATGCTTTGGGAACGGCTCCTTAAACATCTCATGTTCTTGATTGGATGAGTGTCCCTCAATCTCAATGTCACCTCTATCAATGAGATCTTATATGATGTTCTTTAGTCGATGACAATTTCCTATTTTATGACCCTTGCTCTTATGAAACTCACAATACTCATCATCATTCCACCAATTTGGTTTAACCTTTGGTTCATATGGAGGAAAATCCGGAACTGTGATCACCTTGTTTGCCACTAACTTTTTGAAAACTGACTCAAGTGGTTCTCCCAATGGAGTGTACTTCCTTCGTGATCTAGAAGTTGTTTGAGTATTCACTTGATTGTTTGTAGAACTTGATCTCGAAAAGATGAATTTGGGTCGCACTGTGTTCACATCAACAACACCATCATTGACTGTGTTCTTGTTTTTATTCCAAAATCTTGGCTTGTCTTTTCCTTTAAAGTCATCTTTGCTCTCCTTAAATATCTTAATGACTCCTTGCTCAATTAGGACCTTTTCTGTTGCTAAGCCTTTTTCAATGACATCCTTGAAGGTGGACAAAAAAGCTTTTCTTAGATCATAACCAATGTCTTTGTTAATGTTTTGTGTGAACATCTCTACCATTTGTTTTTGTGGAATTTCACAAGAGCATCTGCTTGCTAGATTCCTCCATCTTTGTAAAAATGATGCAAAAGACTCTCCCTCTTTTTGCTTGGTGTTGCACAAAGTAGTGACTGATATGTCTGTCTCTATATTGTAGGAGAAATGTTGAATAAATGCCTCTGTTAAGTCACCCCATGAATTAATACCGGGTGGGAGTTGGGAGAACCATTCCATAGCTTGATCACCTAGGCTTTGTGGGAATAGTCTCATCAAATATGTCTCTTCTGCTGCTACTTCAATGCAAGCTGTGAAAAATTGTCTTATGTGTGCCTTAGGATCCCCTTTTCCTCTATATTTATCAAATTTAGGCGTCACAAAGTGTGTAGGAAATGGAGGCATTGAAATGCTCTTGTCAAATGGATAAGGACATATGTCTCTCATTGTGTATGTTGGCTTCGGTGTATTTATGTCCTCCACTTTCTTTTGTAAGTCCCTGATTTGTTGCTCCAAATTGCTCTTAGGTGGAGATCGACTTTCTTGCACCATACCCCATGCTTGAGGCACCAATTGGAGGAGGAGCTTGTTGCATATATGGATGATATTGATCATACACATGTTCATATGGAGGAGGTCTATAGTGATGCTGCATATATGGAGCACTTGGTATAGATTCATGTTGAGGAACACCATATCTATTTTGTCCATGTATACCATACTCTACAGGCATGTCATGTTCTAATGTGTTGCCCCCAAATTTGACACGAGGTTTCCTTGTGTCCAAATTTTGAGCATGCCTTTGAATATCCAATTGCTTTGGTGGTTGATCCTTAGCATTTGTATGTGATTGAGCATATCTTTCTGCATAAGACTTCCATAATGGTCTGCGAAGGTGAGTATCATATGCTTAACCATGTGTATGTGGGACCTCTGGTTTTTGAAACAAAGATGATGGTGATTTAGGTACAAGATGTGGTCCTCTATTTCCTCCACTATTAGGCCTCCTTTGATCCATGTTGGAGTGAGTTTGTTGCAAAGGTTGATTTTCCATTATTTGAGACGTCAAAATCATGAGGTATCTTGGCTCCACTTTGTGCCATCATTTGTAAGAAGTATTGTCTATCCCTCCTCATTATTTCCTAAATCAACCGATTGAAATGGGGATTCATAATGGATTCTTCCACATCTGCTGAATGTACTAAAAAGTTGTCTGTATTGTCATTGTGTGTATCATTGTTGTTTGTAGCGTCCGTGTTCTCAACATTTCGAATGTTTCTATAGACATCCATGTCAGGTAATGTAGTGTGATCAGTATTGAAAAATATATCGTTCTCATACTCATAAGAACTCATGTTTGCGGACTCTTGAGCCTCTTTAGTTTCTCTCCTAGATTTTTGAAGACGAGTTTCAACCATGAACTAGGTATTGACCAAGATGTGTGAGACTAGATGAAAATGGAAAAAGTATGGAAGACCAAGAGTTGGATGGAGTGTAAATGAATCTGAGGTGTACTTGCAATGTCCAAAGTGTAAGACCAAGTATGTATGTAGTTGAGTAGGTGTGACTTCCAAAGAGAGGATAGTTTCTCTTGATGAGGTAAGTTGACCTTGACTCTAAGTAAGACCAAATGAGACCCAAAGGTAAGAAACCTTGATGAGGGACCACTTAGCAAAGTGTTGTTGTATGTAGTGTGTTGACAAAGTATGATGAGGACAAGCAAGTGACCTTTTGACTCAAGTTTAGACAAGTGTGAATGTAAAGCAAGATGTGAAGCAATGATGGACTGTGTGAGACCCAAAGACAGGTTGAATGCTAAATAAAACCTGGAGAAACAACCTAGGAAGCTCAAGAATTCCAAAACTGACTGTGTTTGTTTGTTGGACTGTAATTTTTTTTTCAATTCTGGACACAGACATGCCTGTATACTTCACAGACGCGGTTTCTTGACACAGATGTGGCTCTATTCAACACAGACGTGCTTCTGAGATTTTTTTGAAATGCACTGTTGATTCTGGGGACACAAACGTGATTATGCCCTTCACAGATGTGGTTATATGGCACAGACGCGATTAGAACAGACACAGACGCGTTTCTGTAAAATTTATGCAATTTTTTCCAATCTATGAAGTCGTTTTGTTGTGACCAAATCTGACTGTTTGACATTTTTCCGTGACAAGAGGACACAATGTTGATGAGGACTCAATGTTTGTAAATGTCTAGACTCAAAAATGCCTCCAAGAAAAGAGTGTTGTTTGATGTAAAATTGTTTTGCATACACTTGAAGACACAAAAGACACAATGTTTTGCTTTTTGGTCTTGAATGTTTGAATGTTTAAAATAAGTCAAGCACAATTCTTATGGCTGGCCAAGACAATAGTTGTTGATCCCACATAGGGTTTTACTCCCACGCTACGCTATTCAGAGCGAATACTTAGATGCTTGACCTCACTGGCTCCACCCTCGGCACTCACTTCTCGGGTCAGCCAAGCATCAATCCCCACAAAAACTCCCCGTGGTGAACTTTGTATCTCTACTAAGAACCGTATGTGTGTGGGCCGCTACCAGAGGTCCGACCTCCTACCCCAACAACTAGAAGGATTTGGGCTTCTAAAACAAAAAGGTGCTAGTAAGGGAATCCGCTCGTGTGGCCATACATGCGGTACTTTCAGCTCTGTAAATACAAAAGGCTCCCAGCCGGGAGGGGTTACGCCCTACAACTGATCAAATAAATTTGATCAAACGGGTTTATGGGGAGACATAGTGTCGGTATGAACTAATCAGCACATGTTATCCATAGTTTTCACCATGAATACATTTATTTATAGTGGTTCGAAAGAGGTGGGTTCTTCTCACTACCACTTGGGTCGTTCTCTTCTCACTAGTAGTCCTAATGACCACACGGGAAGACAGGCCCTCTAAAGATTAAACAAAAAGAGCCTATTGCTCAAGACACAAAAGACAATGATTCAATTTTAGTGCACCAATGGAAGTGTTTGCTAGTCTAAAAACAAGGCACACAATAAAAATCCAAAAAAAAACCTTTGCCAAGGACCTGCAACAAAGATTTATTAGTAGTTTGGATTGTTTCAAATGATCACCCCTTCCTGCAAGCACACAAGTTAGGTAAATTTTAAACCCAAAAAACTTTGTGAAAATAGGGGCCTTCAACCAAACGTTTTGCTTTCAAGACAAGCTGCACCAATTTCGTTAGCTAGATCTGAAAATGTTAGTGCAAAATAAACTAGATCTGAAACCCAAAATGCAAAATTGGAATTGAATGAATAAACTTCAAAATTTTGAAAACTACTAAACACAGATGTGGCTACCTTCAACATAGACGCGGTTCTGACACACAAACACGCTTCTGAGAGACACAGACACATCTACAAGCCATAGACGCAGCTATACATCACAGACGCGGCTTTAACAATCACATACGCAACTCCAGGACATAAACACAAGTTTTGAAACCTGCAAAACAAAATGTTGCCGATAACACAGATGCGATTTAAGTTATTGCAGATGCGTTGGAAAATCAAAAACGCGATCCGAATGTATGCAGACGCAGAAATATCAAAAATGTTGTCGAAAACATCCGATCTGCAACTTCAAAAACACAAAATCTGCAACAAGGAGGTTAAATGCAAAGGGACAAGAGTCCCATCGGGCGTGCCAAAATGTATATGGTGAAAATAGATAACAATAATAACAAGATTGAAAGGCTAAATGAATTCAACCACCAAACCCTAGCCTAACAACAACAAAGATCCACCATAACATCTGAAGATTACCTAAGACAATGCAAATCAAATGAAATCACAAAGATTATACCATCACATGTCCAATAGGGTTTTGATCTCCATTCTTCCTATCTCCATTGATCTTGCTTGATATATTTGCTCTCAGATTTTATGTGCACAAGAGCTCAACAAAGAACGAAATGTGGTTGTAAGTAGGATCATAGTGTAGTCAAGTCCTTAAGATCAGTGATTAGGGTTTGATAATGAAGGAAGCATCTCCTTATATAGAAGATACTATAAGAAATGGAGGGATAAGATTGAGAGGTGTAAAAAGGAGGTCGGATAGGATTAGAGGGTAGGTAGAAGAAATAATAAAATAATGAAATGGGTAGGTAGTGTAGGAATTAAGAGATGAATGACATGTGTCATGGGTAAAAAAGGCTAATGAATTAATTAAATAAATAAATATTTATTTAATTAATAGAGGAAGTGAGATCAATTAAATAAATAAATATTTATTTAATTTAGGAAAAGGATAATTTAAATAAATAAATGTATTTATTTAAATGAGAAATAAGGCTAGAAGAGGATAAATGAATTAATTAAATAAATAAAGATTTATTTAATTAATAGAAGAATTAGGCTTAGATAATTAAATAAATAAAATATTTATTTAATTAGACATGACAATTTTGGGTGTCTACACTTAGTATATCAGAAAGGAAATAATTTTGATTTAAAAGTTTATACTGATGTTGATTGGGCAGGCAACATTGATGACAGAAAAAGCACAAGGGGAGGAGCTTTCCTTTTAGGAGAAAGACTAGTGAGTTGGCTTAACAAGAAACAAGGATGTGTTTCACAGTCAACAACATAAGCTGAATACGTTGTTGCAGCATTGAATTGTAACAACATTGCATGGATCAAACAACTGTTGGAAGGTATAAATGAGAAAGTTACCGAGCCAGTAACTATATTCTGTGACAATACTAGTGCCTTTAACATTTCAAAAAATCATGTTATGCACTCTAAGACAAAGCACATCTCTATAAAATATCATTATCTTAGAGAAGAAGCTCAAGAGAAGAAAGTGGTGTTGGAGTATGTTAGCACAAAGGAACAGATAGCAGATATCTTCACCAAGCCACTACCAAGGGACACTTTTGAATATCTTAGAAGTAAGTTAGGGGTCCTACCCCTATCTTCTACTCACTGACCGAGTTTGGTGAAAGCATCAATCCGATGACTTTATCAAATATTTTTTAGGAGTTGATGCTGATTTACACACTTTAGGATGTTTTCTAAAGGTGTAGAGGAAATAATATAGGAAACAATACAGGGAACAGGAATTGAAGATAAAATGCTCCGACCGAGACTCAGTTGATACACAGCAACAGGAAATCATTTCATATAGGAAGAAATTATGTTTTAGTTCTTTACTTTTTGGCATTGTTGTCAAAGGGGGAGAAGACTAATATAAGGGAGAGAAGACTGAATATTGGAAAGAAGACAGAAAATAGGAGAAGTCTAATGTATGGGGGAGAGCATTTCAGCATTTCAGAATCACAGCAATCCGAATCTTTTTAAGGTCAAATCAATTGGTTTTGCCATCAATGCCAAAGGGGGAGATTGTTAGCATTTCACATTATAACAGTCAATGAAGGATTGTTGACATTTCAATAAGGATATTGAGAAGGTTGTTGATGATTATAGATATAACTGGTTAAGGATGTTTACTGTCTTGATATTATTATTTTGTCATTGATGTCAAGAAATTGATTTTCTAATTCAGTATGATGTTGCCATATCTTGAGAAGTATGATTTGAAGAGTATAAAGATGTCGGTAAAAGACACAGGAAAGAATATGATGAATAAGGGGATGAATAAGGTATTCAATGGGAAACTATTACTGAGTCAGACAATGATGAGATCATGATGTTTAGATTGTTTTAACATCATACATATGTTGTAAATTGTAAGGTTAATACTATACTATGTTATCAAGCAAGGAACCTAGTTGGTAAACCCTAAGGTTATCGCTATCAGTTAATGAAGATAGAATGTCTACCGAGTGAAGTTTAGTATTTACTGAGTTATAACAGAGTTGTAACCAAGCTATAACATAATACATTAAATGGTTACATGTGTTATTTAATGAAGGAAGCTGATGAGCTAGAACTGATTAAATGATTGGTATGCCGCGCATGAAGTTTGTTAATGAATCTATGGCAAAGGAAAGTTGGCATGAAGATATACAGTACAGATTGAACAACAAAACCCTAGCACAAGTTCCAAGAAATATATGCAAGTTCCTAGGTGAGGTAAAATGTTTTCAGATCGAAAGATGCATTGAACCTGGACAAGTTTGAAGATCTGATGGCTATGATTGATAATGGGAAATGTGATCAAGGAGATTAAGCGGTTAGCTAATTGTTTATAAATAGGGAACTGTTGATAAATAGTGTATGCGGGCAAGTGTATGCACAGGGATGCTACATAGTGATTACTGAGCATAGAAGCTTGAAGACCTGTTTGAATAACAGAGTATAGAAGCCCAGCAGATGGACAAGATTAGTTCTATGTCTAGATTGTATTGAACAAATAAGAATCTGCTTTAGCATTTTAGATGTGAAGTTGCAAATAGATTTTTATTACTGTTATTTTGTGAAAGTGACAGAAAATCTCTTAATCAAGTGGACTTAACAGTCTTATTTGTAAAACCCTCTAGCAAGGTGACATTCTAATTGAGTGTTTGAAATCCTTTAACAAGGTCACTTCTAACAAGGTGAAGATCCTAACAGATCTGAGGGAAATCCCTTAACCGGATCACATCTAGCAATGTGTTTGTAATCTTTAACAGGATTTCTTTTAATCGAGCATACTCTAGAAGAGTATATTTCTTAGTGGGTCCGAAATCCCACAATGGTTTTTCCCTATTTGGGTTTCCACGTTAAATATAGTGTTATAAGGTTTATGATGTTTATATGCTTTTGAGTTTGCATGTTTAATAGTTTTGGTTATATTACTGAAATATATGTTACCGAGGTTGAATCTGATGTTTTTATAGAAGATTAAGTTTGTATGATTCACGCCCCCCTCTCATCTTGTTGGCTATTGGATCTGTACTTACATTTAGTATCAGAACTATCATTAAAAATGTTGTGGAGTTAAAAGCTTCTTTAAGTTCAAACTTAATACTGATCTGGAAATAAGTGATACTTTATAGAATATTAGCAATGACCATTTCATCTGCCATTATGTATTTATATAGTTCCTAAGATAATTGCATCGTTTTGAATAAGGTATATTAGGCATTTCCAGGAAAGCATAAGTTGCCTAGAGTTTAAATTTGTCTAAATATTTCCTCAACCACAACAAGAGCTAGATCAATAGCTTTGATGTAGTCTGCCATGTCTTTCAACTGCAAGTTGAAACTATAAGCACCAGGAGAAATTGACTACCTTGTAAATAGTAATAAATGATCTCTAGTAGGATTGTAAGAGGTGATAAGATGCAAGATTTTCAATATTTCCATTTTTTTTATTGAGTTAGCATTTTAGTCTTAGGTAAACCTTCATATTAAAATATGAACAATTTTAATTTGTCAAAACCATGGCCATTTCCCCAAACCACTAAATCAATTTCAAGATTTTATTTTTTTTACTTATACCCAAACAATACAGTTCATTTCCGTGTGTAAATTTATTACAATTTTGAATCTGAAATGTTAACTTTGATAGACATTATTGGGAGATAGCCTATGGAAGAACTGGGGATGCCGTGAAAATATTCTACATATTTAACAATAATTTCTTGAATTTTTAATTGAAAAAATAAAGAAAATCTCCATACAATTTTAACCAAAATAATGGAAAAAATTTCAGAACAGAATTAGCTAAAAATGCCAATTTTTTCCAAAAGAATTACACTATAGCAAAAGGAAAGACTTCCAAATAGATTTAGCAGTAATGACTTTGAAATATCAGAAGAATTTAACTAAAAAAAATTAAGGTATCTCAAAATTGAATCCCCAAATTCCCTGACATATCCTTGGGGAATTTAGGCAGAAACAATTAAGGTATCTCAAAATTGAATCCCCAAAATCCCTGACATATCCTTGGTGAATTTAGTACTCCACCATAAATATAAAAAGACCATTTGTATCATTTTATCCTATACCAAGAACAAAAGCGAAATCTACAATTGAAAAAATAAACAAACCTTTTTTCAACTAAAAATCAAGGAGCATTCCCTTCAAAATTTTAACCAAAAAAGTATAACAGAAGCCCCAAGACACATTAAAGGCAGCCAAACCTGCTTACAGAGAAACCACCTATTGCACCTCTGCCTGGCCATAACAAAAGCCAAACTAGCAAGCAACAAACATAATCAACAATCAATAACATAAAAATTTGCCAATTCTGGTGTAGTACAAAAACTATGAGAGCGTAAAAAACTCTAGTTGCCTCTTAACTTAAGAAATGAATTGATCAAAAGCCATAAATTAAACTTGGGCAAACCAAAAATATTAAATACAATTCTTAAAGAGAAAAACCCTTAGCTAGTGAATTTGTAATAGCTACATATATTGCACAGAAGCAGTGGCTTGAAACCAAAAAAAGCAAATCAAAACTATGCATCTGATTAATGAGAATATTTAATAAAGAGTAGAAGTTAAAATCTGACTATCCCTACCCTACGGAGGAAGCTTCATTCTATGGCCATTGATATTTTTGCAGGAAAAACGCTGCCAAATTGTGGCACAACAAAGGGCTCAATAGTGTTTAAATGGAAGCACCTTGCATCTGTTACTACTTATCAAGTTGCCATTAGTTTTTATATTCAAAGTCATACTATATACTCTAGTCGGTTAACACTACCAAATTATGCAGTCGGTATACATAGAGAAGTCGATATGCACAGTCTAGTTGATTACAGAAGAAAGCAGTCACAGAACGCAGTATACACCGAGCTGTCTACCTGTAGCGTCCTAAAATTGCGACACTTGCAATTTCGACTGCATTTCGGTCTTCACGATGGCGACGCAACACGCAACCTGAATGGAGACCCCGAAACCTATTTTCGACACCAAAAACTGCATTTTTCAAGCACCCTGGCCTGAACCTCCTTTGCACCCTGTTGTCCCGGGAGGTGGGACCAGAGCGCCCAGCACCCTGGTCCTTCCAGACCAGGGCGCCCAGCGCCCTGGTCCCTGGCCCTATTTTGGGCCCGGTCTCCTATGGGACTTCGGGTCTTTTTGTTTGCAAATTGGAAATTATCTTTCCTGGTCGGCCTAAGGTCGGGAAAATCAGTCTATCAGCCCTAATTGACAAGTATATAAACTACATTTTCTCTCTCATTTTGGGTAGAGGATGAACATATGTGGAAATGATACTCAAGCATTCAAGCATTCAAGCATTCAAGCATTCCTTCTAAGTCTCCATTCAAGGCTAAGTGTTGCATTCAAGACAAGGATTCAACCATTGAAGAGGAGATCACATACTACATACAACATACAACAAACAACAACATCTATACCTTCGCACATAAGGATAGAAACATCCTTACAACAAGGTATTAGTACTTGTTTTACATTACAGTCATTTACATTTACAGCAATTTCTCATTTCTTGGTTAATTCCAAAACCGGGGTTTGACCTAAAGGCAAACCCCTAATCCCTAACCCCCCAATCGTCTTCGCTTTTCTATGTGTAGGTTGCAGGTACATGGCTGAAATTGAAGATCTGGAATCCTTGTGCAGAGACGAACAGATCCCCCTTTGTTTTGCGGATTTTTCGGAGGACCATGTGCACGCCGGGCGCCATCGTCCCGTCAACTTTTGCTCAAATTTGCAGGACAGCGCCGTATCGACATTTTACTGCTAATTCCAGGTCCGCAGCTTCATCCTATATCCCTATCTCAGTTTATAAGTGAATCTTTCTCACTTTCTATGCATTCCTAGCTTAATTCTCTTATCAACATTCTTTACAAAAGAGGGTAGCCTTGTTGTCTTAACCCTTGAAACGCATCCAATCTTGCATTGTGTGGGATTGGATCTTGTGGGTTTCAACCCCTCTTTTGAATGTAAAGTCTCCCCTAAGTGAAAACCATCAACCCTAGCATTCTCCCTTCTCTCTCCTTGGAGTTGGAAGAGGGGAGAGCAACTAGGGTTCGATCGATTTTCTGCTTTACACTACCAAGTATCTTTTTATGTCTACCGAGCAGCAAAGATGACACACCAAGTTGATATACACCAAGTGAAACGTGTTGCCAAATTCATTGAACATGGACATGTATATGAAAACGTGTTACAAGATCGAGACACATCTAACCGTTATCACATTGGAAATTGCACTAGAAGATTGTGTATGATTTTGAGATCAATCTAACCAATGAAATATTTTGTATAGTTATTCATTTGAGGAATCGTGTTTGTAAGATCGAAGCAATGAATTGGATCACCGTCTTGAGAGATCTATTTATACAACATGAGTTAAGGGTGTATGCATGAGTGTAAGAAGACTGCTACACAGACACAAAGGTCACCGAGAAGATTTTCAGAGAACAATCGAAGAACAAAGTAAACAAAAGGGTTTACCGAGTTACTATATGGGTTACCGAGATATACTATAAGCAAGGTAATCTATTCTGAGCACATAGAATCTGCTATAACATTTTAGATGTAAATTTGTAGATATTTGAAATGATTTTATTGAACATTTTGAAGTTGAAAGAGAAACCTTTAACAGGGTAAAAGACTCTAATCAAGTCTATAAATTGTAAAGCCTCTAACTAGGTGCAACATTTAGATTAAACGTTGTAAAATCCTTTAGCAAGGTAGATCTAACAGATCTTGTTACTCCTAACAGGGTAAGCTATCAGAAATAGCTAAACATGTAGCTCTAATTGAGCACTCTTTATTACTGCAGTAGTGAAGTTGTGGGTGCCATCCCCACCGCAGTTTTTCTCTCTAACCAAGAGTTTCTGCGTAACCAAAATATATGTGTTATGGAGTGAATCATGTATGATTGTTATCTATTTTTTTTAACTTTATTTTATGTTACTGCACTATTCTATTTATGCATAACAATAAAGTAATTATTCAAGAAAAGTTTTGAAGTACTGATTCACCCCTCCCCTCTCAGTACATTAGCTTTCCATATTGGGCCTAACAATTGGTATCAGACTTGAATCTTGGAAAAAGGTTTAACTGCCTAATGAGAAAGATCTTATCAATGGAAGGCTATAAACAATCTCAAAGGATTGTGTATCTGCAAGAAGAGCTGGATCATGCTAATCAAGTGATTGCAGACATGCAAAGGCAAATGCAAAAATCTTTGAAAGTAAGAAGAAGATTATCTGATGATTTGTAGGACTCTCAAGAGTTAGTGGAACAAATTGCGACATCATCTGAGAATAGTATATCTGAAGAGACTGAAGAAATTATTGGAGTATTGAAAGAAAAGAACAAAGCATTGGCTAATCAACTAAAAGCAATGAAAAGAGAACATGAACATTTCAGCACACAAATGACTAAAAATCTAGATGCATTAAGGACAACTAAGGATAAAGCAAGCGATCTAGAAAGAGAGAAACAACAACTTGAAGTCTTAGTATCTGATAAAAATGATGAAATCATAAGGTTGACTGGGATTCAACAAAATATGACAGATCAACTAGGTTATGCACATCATGAAGCAATTCTGGAGAATGATGAGAACCAAGCATTGAAACTTGAAGTATCAAGGTTGACCGATGAACTTGAAACAAAGAAGAAATCCAAAGAAACACTGAAGAAGAGTTATGAAGCATCAAAGATGTTGGATGAGCAACTGAATACAAGAAGACCCAACAAAGATGCAGGACTTGGTTACAAAGGAAAAGACTCTACCGAGAAAGGAATTCATACTACCGAGAGAGGAGAATCATCAAAGCAAGCTAGAAATAGGAATAACATCAAAAGAAAGAAGCCTATTTGCTACTACTATGGAAATCAAGGTCATACTGCCAACATGTGCCAAATCAGAAAAGGTAAGCAACCGAATGTCACTAAGTCCAATAGTTATTGTTACAATTACAATAAATATGGTCACACATCTAATCAATGTAGGACAAAGTCTGTTAACAATTATCAAAAGGCAAAATTCAAAGGGTTTTGTAAAAACTGCAATAGCTATGGACATAGTACCGAGAAGTGTTGGTTTAAGCAAAAGAACTACATGTGGTTTGCACACCGAGCAAACACTAGAGGTTACCGAACTCACATAGATCCTTACCGACAATATGCAACAATACCATGGGATTACAATACAAGGATATGGTGTGAATGTTGTGGAAGATATGGACATATTAGTGCTAACTATTTTATAAGGTTTGGAATGAACAACTGAAGATCATGGAGAAATCCTGGTATGGCATGTTTTCATTGTCACAAAGTTGGACATTTAGTTGGAGATTGCAAAGATCAACCTAGAAAAGACACTAAAGAAATAAAAGAAAAATTAAAGATGATTTGGAAAAAGAAGGAAATTGTGTCAAATGAAGAAAGAACCTTACCTACCGAGTTAGGTGCTCCTATTCCAAATTAATCAGTAAAGGTGTGAAGGAATTGCATTCTCTAAAGGTTAAAATCATAATAGTTCCTATACTATTATGTACTGAATTCAAAATCTGCATAGTTAAGATGTATCATTAAGTTTGAAATTCTATCAAAGTCTTTGAAGCACTATAGAGGCAACCTGTCAAGTCGGTGTATACAGGAAGCCTATCAAGTCAGTAAATGAAGGAAATTTGGTTACTTAGTTTAAACAAAAACAAGGAGAGTAAATCAGTTAAAGGTGAACCAAGTGCATTTAATGTTTTTGACCTAACCCGCACGGAGCCCGATAAGGTATTTTGTGTACTTAAAAGTATTTTCGCAGTCATTTACACTTACCAAGTTTTTGAAAGAGTAGAGCAGAGTGATTCCAAGGTGATCAAACCTCATTCAAAGAAAATCCAAGGTATTTACATCAAATCTCATCGCACTGTTAAGCTAGCTTACCGATCTTATCAAATTGTTATTATCTGCTGAGTGTGAAGCGTCTGTCGTTTGAAATCTTGAAACCCTAAGGACTCTTTATTGGTTTTTACCTAAAATCTTCAATGGCGCCCAAGATCCAAGATCCCATAGTTGTCAAGAATGTAGAGAAGCCCTCACTGAAATACTCTTTGACTCCTAAAGTCGCCTCTGAACCGGATGACAAAACCACCTTTTCACTCATCCTGGATCGAGTCTTGTTAGTCGAAGATGTGAGATTCTTCACCAAATGCCATGTTGAAGAACTCGGTCATGTTAAAATAAGAGACACCTATGATGAACTATTTACCGATGGTGTATTAAATAGCAAGTATGAACACATCAAAATCAAAGGATTAAGCCCTAACCTACCCTCATGTGTTCAAGCCCCAATGGGTCAAGTTTGTTCTGAGCAGAGTTCATGATGATTTCATGTGGCTAGAAGAGCAACCATTTAAAATCACCAAGGAAATCATTCATGTGATCACCAGTTACCCTATTTATGATCATGCACGAGCTCAAAAGATGATATCACAGAAGGAATTGATTAATTTAATCAGAGTAGAATCTGATTATAGAGGACTGAAACTGAACAATGTCACAGATGCAGAACTTAAGTTTGCCATTAGAGTAATTGGTTACTGTTTCTTCCAATCAGCAAGGGAAAATAGTGTACCCTGTGCAGCAGTTGACTTAGCTTATTAAATTGTGAAAAAGGGAATGAAAGTTGACTTATGTGAAGTGTTACTAAAGAACCTGTTTGAGAATCTGAACACAATAAGGAAGCCGAAGAAGAACAACTCCGCAAAAACACTAAAGTTTGGTTCGCTTCTTGTATGCATGTTTTTCTACTATGAGAAATTCTTTCCATCAGTTGGTAAAGTAGTTTGGGAGCTACACCGACCAATCACCCATCAGATTAATGACTTCATCAAGGAGTTAGGAGATAATTTCAATGATATAATGGATGATTACTTCAGTAAATTTCAAGAGAAAATGCACAACAGGTATCGGATTCCACCCCAACTAGTGGAGAAATATAAAGATGACATATGCTTTGAGGTAGACACTAATTACTGTTATGTGAATGTTGTGGAACCAAGAACTCAATCTTTGCCACCTATGGGTTACAAGATTGACTTTGACATCACACAACAGCAAATTGATGCATTTCTTACATTATCAAGACATGCTACTGAGCTAAGGTATGGAACCTATGAAGAAGTGAAGGGAAAAGTAAAAATGAGCATTGTAGTACCCAAAGCTACAAGAAAAGAAACAAAGATGAAAAAGGTTTTAATGGAGAAATTCGGAAAAGATTCTTCCTCCACACCTGTCAAAGGTACTCTTGCCATCACCGAAGAGGAATCAGAAGCTCAAGAGGAAGCTATAACACTGAGCACCGAATTACCTAAGGGTAGAGTGTTAAAAAGAAAGAAACAGGACACTTCAAAGGCCCTACCGACTCTTCCAACAAAGAGACCTAATACAAGAGCATCTGCAGCATCACTGAGTAAGAAACAAAAGAGTGTTACTACTCCCAAAGTAACAAAGACATACAAGAAATCTACTTAGAGACTCATTTTGGCAAAAGAGTCTAGTGATACAGAATCTGAAGATGTAAACAAATTCCAAATTGTCAAGAGCAAGAATGTAAATATACATAGTGTTGAAAACTTCTGTGCCAATCTGAAAGAATATGGCGGATTTGGTTCATTTAGATATGTCAAGTATGAAACTAGAAATAATGATGAGAAGAGACAAATTGAAGAAGCTATCATTTGCACACTTCTAAAGTTCCGGTTAGCTCCATTGGAATTAGTAAAGTCACTTCCAAATGAACTTTACTTGCATATTGATAATAGATGGAAGTATGCAATGGACTCAAAGAAACAAATCAGAGAAAGAAGTCTAGTCCATCTCTTTCCTAATATGTCTGTAGCTGAAATAAAGGAACATCTAACAACCTACAATTCAAAGTTTCTTGTCAAACAGAGAGCCTTAAAACTGATGAATGGGCTATATATTGATGTAGAAAATGAGACAAAAGCAAAATGGTAGGAAATCTTCAAAATCAAGGATGTTGATGAACAACCTACAGTTGAAATTGTTGATGTCACCGAGCACAATCTTGATGTCACCGAGCAAGGTCCTGATGCTACTGAACAAGACCCTGCTAACACTATTCAAATTGATGAAGATGTCATGGATACAGAGGAACCGGAGCAGGAAATGATAGAAGGCACTACATATGCAAAACTTGTATCTAGTGAATCCATTTTAGAACAAGTTCAGCCTTATCCACCGATCAATCAACCTATCTCTATCGAAGCTCCTCAGGATACAGCACAAGGCACCGAAGGTCACAAGTCTATAGCAGAAGAAGATACTACTCTAGAACAGACCTCTCAAGCACCTTCGAGCACTGAAAATGTTGCAGCTGAGACACCCAGTATCGAGACACCAAAAGACACCACAGCAGCTACAGGAACCGACCAAAGTGTTGTCTCTACCGAGCAACCTACCGAGGGTTAGCAAGCCTCTCAAGCTATTGTCTTGGTCCAACCAACCAAAGGTAAAGAGAAGAAGGTGAAAAAGCATAGTTTCAAAGTTGATTTATCTAAACTGATAGTGTTGCCCAATGTGGATATATCAAAATTAAAGGGGCAAGAACTCATTGATTTTGGTGAACTATGCAAAGCAAAGGCCGAACAAGAAAAATAGATGGCCATACAAAAGAAGAATAAAGTACTTCAGAAGGTGAAGACACTGCTATCAAATATGCTACCTATAGCTACAATGTCAACCGATGCAGCCATCCATATTCAATTGGACGAACTCCTTAATCAAATAGAAACATCCGGAGTTGATGCATTTGAGTATTTGAGCAAGCTAAAAGACAAGGAGCTTACTGCAAAAATGATAGAAGAGGTACAGAAAGCTCTAGCTATTGGCAAAGTCAAACTTGTCAAATTCATTGTTGAGTTGTCCCCTCAACTCAAGCACATTCTTTATTTATTTCAGAAAATCTGTACATTTTCTATATTCATTAAAGACATTAAGAATAAAACTGATGCAATTGAGAAAGAGATCACCGATCTCTCAAATAAGTTGACCCCAGAGCCCAATTCAGTTCAGAATTTTTATACCAAGCTTCAACAGCTCACGGCTCAACAATTGGAACTAAGAAATGAAGAACACAAGATCAGGATGGATATAATGACACTCCAAACATTATTCCTTCCTCATCTTTCATCCGTCCAAGAACAGATTAACCGAGCCACACACCTATCTACTACACAAGAGGGAAGCACTTTAGATGGCTTAATATCACTATTGGCTAATATTCAAGCACAAAATTCTTTAATGGAAAGTGTCAAGGATGCACTCTCTGTCGCACTCACCGAAGCCAAGACAAAGTATAAATCCATTTTTGACCAGTTACTGCCTCCGGATGGAAATTAAGTTTTTGATGTTTGTCAAAAAGGGGGAGTGATACAATATATTTGGGGAGTGAGATATATTTGGGGAGTGATTTAGTTTTGGTGATATAGTTTTGATATAGTATTCGGAGTATTGTATACAGGGGGAGTATACCGAGCAGAGTATCCAAGGACAGTAAGCAGAGCACACAAGCACAGAGCCAAGCATGCAAAATCAGAGTTATGTATAGTATAATGATAAGGGGAGTATATCTGAATATACTATTTCATTGACTATTGTATATACTGCCAAGTATAGTCATTTTTGCAAAGTATATAGATTTTTGAGTTATGAATTTGAAATTAGTTTTTGTCAAACATCTCAACTAATGTCAAAAGGGGAGATTGTTACTACTTATCAAGTTGCCATTAGTTTTTATATTCAAAGTCATACTATATACTCTAGTTAGTTAACACTACCAAATCATGCAGTTAGTATACACAGAGAAGTTGGTATGCATAGTCTAGTCAGTTACAGAAGAAAGTAGTCACAGAACGCAGTATACACCGAGCTGTCTACCGAGTATCTTTTTATGTCTATCGAGCAGCAAAGATGACACATCGAGTTGATATACATTGAGTGAAATGTGTTACTATATTCATTGAACCTAGACATGCATATGAAAACGTGTTACAAGATCGAGGCACATCTAACCGTTATCACTTTGGAAATTGCACTAGAAGATTGTGTATGATTTTGAGATCAATCTAACCAATGAAATATTTTGTATAGTTATTCATTCGAGGAATCATGTTTGTAAGATTGAAGCAATGAATTGGATCACCGTCTTAAGAGATCTATTTATACAGCATGAGTTAAGGGTGTATGCATGAGTGTAAGAAGACTTGAAGTTGTGGGTGCCATCCCCACCGTAGTTTTTCTCTCTAACCAAGAGTTTCTGCGTAACCAAAATATATGTGTTATGGAGTGAATCATGTATGATTGTTATCTATTTGTTTTAACTTTATTTTATGTTACTGCACTATTTTGTTTATGCATAACAGTAAAGTTATTATTCAAGAAAATTTTTGAAGTACTGATTCACCCCTCCCCTCTTGGTACATTAGCTTTCCATATTGGGCCTAACAGCATCTCCATCATGATTTTTTATGCCTGTGAAATGAAGGTTATCAAAAATTCATTTGCGGCAATAATTTCATATCATTCTCTGCATTCAAAGACACATTAATGGGATAAGATTTGTCCAGATTTCTCTAACAACTGGTTACATCTGATTGGATCCTTTCTCCTTGCATTAAAGAAGAGGATAATATTTTTACTTTCTTAGATCTTTCTAGATTTACTTTTTTACATTTTAATCAGATCAAACTATTAAGACTAGAAATAAATATTTCTCTACAAATAAAAGGAAAAAAATTGAATTAAAGGAAAAAATTTGAACTATGCTAATGACTGGAGCAAGTATAAGCCAATAGGAAACGAAATAAATAATTTTGATAAAATTATTAAAATATGTAAAAATAATAAAACTATGGAAGTGTTAATAGATTTTTTTAATTCAATGACATGATTGGACAACGAAAAGAAAAAGTTGCATCTAATCGATGCATAAGTAATCCTACCTATGGGGAGGAACTAATAATTAATGACAACATTTTGATGGTAATACAATGTGACTTTCTATATTTTATATAATATGACAAAAACTTTAAAATATTACTAAATAATGAATATTTATTGTAGGGGAATATAATATATATTATTTTATAAATCCTCCTTTAAGGGATAAACATGACAAACCACAAAGAACTATTGATAGAAAAAAGAAAGTGGAATCCCTTCTTAGAGACAAACTAAATATGTGACATAACACTTCACATGAATATATAAGTAATTGAATCATGGCATAATAGGAAGTAATAAATATGTGATCATTAATATTCTAGATTTATCTAGAAATATGATTCCTACATACATTTCAAATAAGTTGCACAAGATGATTCTTTGAATCTACTTGTCCATTAGAAAATGAAAAAAAATTGCTTAGGGAAATCTAAATTTGAAGGCATGAAAGAATCTTTTTGCATTAAACTTCTAGTTATGGTAGATAAATAACAGTTATCATTGGATATGACATATTGGATCAAATAGAATATCATTTCTTTCATAACACAAACCCTAAAAAACCCTAAATTACAAACAAAAACCCTAAATAACCCCAAAAAAATACAAAACACAAAAACTTTAAAATGCCAAAATACAAGAAATAGTGTACCTGGGAGGCCGAAAAATCATTGGAAGTAGGTGGGATACACTTTAGTAGATCGGGGGCCTATTTAGGTTCTCCTCAGTCACTACTCAGTGACTAGAAAAATGAAATCAGAAGCTTTGTTTTTTAAATATCTTTTGCGTAATGAGGCCATGTTATATTTCTAAATGGGGCCCTATTATGCTTTGGAACCTGTTAATAATGAGGCCCTGTTATTTTTTTCACCTTGGGTCCCTAAAGCATAGTGGGGACCTGTTTATAAAATAAAGGGGCCCTGTTCCTAGAGGCATTCTTCCCAACGTGTGTGATTCCCCCTAATTGGAACCCAACTTCTTGCACCCACCCCATAACCCTTTCTAGGGTCTAGTTCTCTAGATAGTTTCCTTGTTGGCTACCACCCACTTGGGTGGAACAAAGATGAAATCCTAGTTGCAAGTATAGCACACAAAAACAATCCTAGGAGGTTTGCCCACATGTTAATTTCCGAAGTGAATAATATCATGTTTCCTAATAACCAAAGTTTATCTCTCACTAACAATTCAGATGCCATGAGTCCACACTATAATAAGGTCATTGATGTTGAGGATTGTCACAAGAAACTCATGTAGGATCTCCTAAGAGAAAATTTTGAAGTTATCAACTTGATAAATTCGTTCAAATATGAAAATCAATATGAAATTCAAGTACATAATTTTTTTGAATACAAAGCGAGACTTCATCCATTACGAAAATGATAATAAGGATTTTAAATATTTACATTCATGATCTAATATTAATAAAAGAGCCATAATTCAACATTATTGATTCTTGAAAAAACTTCTAGACATGACAACTTTAGTATCAACCCACATATCTTAATGAGAATGACTTCAAAATAAACATTTCTCTTTCATAATTTTAAGTCCTTAACTAGCCTTTACACTTCTATATAAGGATAGAGAACCATATCAAGAATTAAAAAGAAAATTTTAAAAAACTATAAGATGATTTGCTGAAGATATTCTCCTAAGTCTTGAGCTCATTTCCCAATATTTATTTAATATAAAAGACTTAAGGAACAATTTTCACCATCTAAAATAATGCATACATTAACTTTTAACAAAAGAAATAAGTATCATTTTGATTAATTCTTTCATCATAGTTTAAGACATAGGTATCAAATAGTGGAATGCATTAATTTATAGAGAGCAACACTATTCCTAAAACAATCACCGGGTTCTCTTTATGATAATTATCTAATAATTCACATCAAGATACTAAAAGCAACTAGGTTTGTTAGCAACTCAATAATAGCCAGCATACAAATCATAACAAAGAAGATATAGGTTCTCAACAATTTTTCTTTAACTAAAACGAACATTCTAGAGTATAGCGGTTTTTTATTACATTCATGTTACTAGTACAAATATTTATGTTTTTTTTTTTGGACTTTTGTAGAAAATGTCTTAAGACTATTCCAATATAAAAAATAGTCAAACTTTTTGAATAGCGCCATACTCATCCCAACTTCTAAACTTTCATCAAAGCAATTTCCCCTTGATGATACTATGAATCAAAAGAATATACATTCCTATAATTATTTATACTTATATATAGTTAGTTCAACTCAATTTTTAAACAATACCACTACCTTGGAAAGATGAGGTTTGGACATGATTTCATTCATAACCGTGAATGTCAAGTCTCTATAATTGATGTAATTATATTTATTATCAGATTCAACTATACCATCTTAGTAAACATGATTACATATGCTAAAGCTTTTGAGTGAGACCATAATTCATTATTGAACAAAATTAAATCTTTGCCAATTTATGATTTTACCAATATAATAACATATATAATATCAAATATTAAAATTAATCAATGTTATATAATTCGTCAACTAAAAATGATAACTATACTAAATAGTATAAAACCATTACCCTTTAGCATTGGAAATCATTTCTTATAATGTTTCTCTAAGACATTTATAATATCGTATTAATTAGTGTAGTCTACGCACTTTTCTCCCTTCTTAATATCTGCCCAGTCCCCTTTTTCCAGCCCAACCTCCCCTTTGCCCTCTTAGAAATGTGGTCTCTGGGATTGCACTGATTTCATCCTGCCTGTGATAAAATGGGAGCTTTGTAATAGGATGTGAGCATTCGTCAAAGAATAATGAAGGCAAAGTTTGCCAAAAAGCTATCATTAGAAACACTCTAGTAGATATGTATGCAAAATGTGGAAGCAGAAATAAGGCACGTGAACTGTTTGTACGATGCCTCAAAGAGATGTCATCTCATGGAATGCAATGAGTGCAAGATTTGAAGAGAAAGGGTTTTTATTTGAAAAATACTTTAGAATCTCTCCAACAAATGCAATGGCGGCATGAAGTTAAATTTTGTTGAAATGTGGTGACTGATCAGCAAAGTATTGTACACTCAGCACGTATCATCACGGGGGTTCGGGGGTGGCAGCCCCTGAGAAATTTTTTTTTGCCATTTTTCGTTGTAATAAAACCCTAAAAAGACCGACTTTGTTTGTTGCCCTAAAAACAAATGTTATAAGCGGTTGGGATGCTTAAGGCATTGTAAGGTTGATGTACTATTTTTGCTGGATAATAAGAAAGATTGGACGGTTGTGTATGGTGGACGTAACCCATTCTAGGTGAACCACGTTAAATCTCTGTGTTATCTGTGTCTTGTTTTATTTCTTTATCTTTTGTATTTAAATCTGCATATAATTGTTAGTTCATATTTGCTTTGGATCTGCTTGAAACCCTAACAATTGGTATCAGAGTGAGGTTTTTTGTAAATTGGTAGGACTTTTAGATTTGAGTGGGAGCAATGGAGGATTCCAAATTCAAGGTTGAAAAGTTTAACGACCAAAATTATCAGTTATGGAAAATGCAGATGGAGGATTACCTGTATCAAAAGGATTTGTGTCAGCCATTGGAAGGAAAGGCAAAGAATCTGACCACAATGTCAGATGAAGAGTGGGACATTTTAGATAGAAAGGCACTAGGATCCATTCGATTGTGCCTTGCACCGTATGTAGCATTCAATATAAAAGAAGCAAAAATGCTTGTAGATTTGATGGCAACATTGGCTAAGTTGTATGAGAAACCCTCGGCTTTGAATAAGGTATTTCTTATGAAGCATTTGTTTAATTTGAAAATGAGTGAGGGAGGATCTGTAGCGGAGCACTTAAATAAATTTAATACAATTACCAGTCAATTGTCTTCGATAAAAATTACCTTTGCAAAAGAGGTTAGGGCTCTCTTGATTTTATGTTCTTTGCCAGAAAGCTGGAATAGCTTGGTTATGGCTGTAAGTAACTCTGTCTCTAGTAAAAATACTTTGGTATTTGATGATATTGTTGGTGTTATCCTAAGCGAGGAAATGCGAAGGAAAAGCACAGGTGAGACTTCAACATCATCGGGTAGTGTTTTGAATGTGGAGAACAGAGGAAGATCAAAGGAAAGAGGAAAATGCCTTGGGAATGAGAAGTCATGAGGGAAGTCAAAGAAAGGACGCTCTCAATCTAGAGGAAAGAAAGATTGTTGGTACTGCGGAAAGCTTGGTCATCTAAAGAAAGACTGTTGGTCTCGAAAAAACAAAGAAGGAGACAAAAATGAAAATGACAATAAGGAAGCTAATATTGCAAGTAATACTTTACAAGATGCTTTAATCTTATGTTTGGATAATGTTAATGATTCCTGGGTAATAGATTCTGGGGCTTCATTTCATGCTACGCCCCATAGAAAATATTTTCTATATTATGTTCAAGGTGATTTTGGACAGGTATATTTGGGTGATGATGAGCCCTGTCAAATTGTTGGAAAAGGAAAGATAAAGATCAAGTTGCAGAATGGTAATGACTGGTTTCTGTAGGAGGTAAGACATGTTCCTAATTTAAGAAGAAATTTAATTTCTTCAGGGCAACTAGGTAGTGAAGGTTGCATAGTTACCTTCTCAAACAATATGTGGAAGGTCACTAAAGGATCATTAGTAGTAGCTAAAGGTGCGAAGGTAGGCACATTATATCTGTGTACTGGTAACACTTACTCTACCTTAGCTGCTACAGATAAAGTTACTGCAAGGACAACAACAATAAATGTTGCAAGAACAGATTCGATAATGTGGCACCATAGGCTTGGGCACATGAGTGAGAAATGGATGAAAATCCTTCACTCCAAAAATCTATTGCCAGGACTAAAGAAGATTGATTTAGAGTTCTGCGAAAACTATGTTTATGGTAAACAGAAAAGAGTCAGATTTCTCAAGGTTGGGAAAGAGAAGAAGAGTGAGAAGTTAGAGCTTTTACATTTAGATGTATGGGGATCGGCTCAGGTATCATCTCTTGGTGGCTCTTGTTATTATGTTATTTTTATTGATGACTCAACCAGAAAAACAAGGGTATATTTCCTAAAACAAAAATTAGATGTTTTTGAAACTTTTAAGAAATGGAAAGCTTTGGTTGAGAATGAGACAAGAAAAAAGTTGAAGTGTCTCAGATCGGATAATGGAGGTGAGTATTGCAGCAAAGCATTTGAAGATTACTATTCCTTAAATGGGATTTGAAAGCAGAAGACAGTTCCAGGAACTCCATAGGAAAATGGTGTGTCAGAGAGAATGAATAGGACTATCATGGAACGTGCGAGGAGCATGAGATTGCATGCTGGATTGCCCTTACATTTTTGGGCAGATGTTGTACATACTGTTGTCTATTTGATAAATAGAGGACCTTCAACCCCTTTGGATGGTGGTATTCCAGAGGAGGCATGGACTGGTAAAAAGGTAAATTATTCTTTTCTAAAAACTTTTGGTTGCGAAGCTTTTGTCCATGTTGATAAAGAAAACAGAACCAAGCTTGATGCTAAATCTCAAAAATGTACCTTCATTGGATATGGGATAGATGAATATGGCTATCGGTTATGGGATTTTGAAACTAAGAAAATAATTAGAAGTAGAGATGTTATATTCAATGAGAAGGTTATGTATAAAGAACAGATGCAGGAAAAGAAGCATGAATAGGAGAAACAAGAATATGTGGTGTTGGATGAGATTCCTGAAAATGAAATGCCACGGGTACCTGATGCTCAGCAACAATAGATTGTCCCACAAACTCCTGCAAGTGTTAGACGTTCTACGAGGACAAGTAGACCCCCTGAAAGATTTTCTCCTTCTTTGTATTCTATTTTATTAACAGATTCTGGTGAACCAGAAGAATATGAAGAAGCAATGTAGGTAGATGCCAAACAACAATGGGAGCTAGGTATGAAAGAGGAGATGGACTCCTTGATGAAAAATAAGACTTGGGACTTAGTCCCTTTACCTGCAGAAAAAAGAGCCTTGCCTAACAAATGGGTTTATCGGCTGAAGGAGGAGGAAGGAGGTCAGAAAAGATATAAGGCCAGACTTGTGGTAAAAGGTTTTGCACAGAAAAAGGGTATAGATTATGATGAAATATTTTCTCCAGTTGTAAAAATGACTTTAATTAGAACTATACTTAGTCTTGTGGCTGCAGATGATTTACATCTTGAACAATTAGATGTCAAAACAACTTTTCTCCATGGAGATTTGGACGAGGAAATTTACATGTTGCAACCACAAGGATATGAGGTCAAAGGTAAGGAGAACTTGGTGTGCAGGTTGAAGAAAAGTCAATATGGCCTAAAGCAAGCAGCCCGACAATGGTATTTAAAATTTGATAGTTTCATGGCTGAACATGGTTATCATAGATGTCATTCTGATCATTGTGTATATTTTAAGAGATTTGATAATGACAGTTATATTATCCTGTTGCTTTATGTTGATGACATGCTTGTTGTTGGGTCTAACATGCAACATATAAATTATCTTAAACAGAAATTAGCCAGGTCATTTGCTATGAAGGATTTGGGTGCAGCTAAGCAAATTCTTGGTATGAGGAGTACACGGGATAGGAAAAATAGAACCTTGAATTTGTCCCAAAGTGATTATATAAAGAAGGTGTTGAAACGATTTAACATGCAAGATGCAAAAGCAGTTAGTACACCTTTGGCTAGTCATTTCAAATTGACTAAGGAGATGTGCCCAAAGGCACAGGAAGAGGTTAGTAAAATGTCTAAAATCCCGTATTCATCAGCTGTTGGTAGTCTGATGTATGCAATGGTATGCACAAGGCCAGATATTGCACATGCAGTGGGAGTTGTGAGCAGGTTTATGAGTAATCCGGGTATGGAACATTGGAATGCTGTGAAATGGATTCTTCGGTATTTGAAAGGAACTACTACGAAGACATTATGTTTCAAAGGATCTAATGCTACTCTGAGTGAATTTGTTGACTCTGATCTAGCGGGTGATATTGATTCACGAAGGAGTACTACAGGGTATGTTTTTACTATAGGGGGAACTACAGTCAGTTGGATTTCTAGGCTGCAAAAGGTTGTTGCACTTTCAATCACTAAAGTTGAGTATGTTGCTGCTATAGAAGCCAGCAAGGAGATGATTTGGTTGCAATTTTTCTGAAGGAATTGGGTCAGACACAAGAGGATAGCCCATTGTATACTGATAGCCAGAGTGCCATTCATCTTGCAAAGAACTTTTCTTTTCATTCAAGGACAAAGCACATTCAGCTCAGGTACCACTTCATCCAGACTATTTTGGAGGAGGGACAGTTATGACTTGAGAAGATTCACACAAGTGAGAATCTTGCCGATATGTCCAAAAAGGTAGTTCCACAGGAGAAGCTGATTTCTTCATCAGTTTCTGTTGGTTTTCTTGATTGATAATTGTGGGATTTATACCAGTCAAATCCTAGTGTTTTATCCAGCGGATGTTGCATGTACAGTGGTGTCATGTAGTATCAGTCTCCAAGTGGGAGATTGTTGAAATGTGGTGACTGATCAACAAAGTATTGTACACTTAGCACGTATCCTCACTAGGGTCTAAGGCTAGGCCAGGCCTTTGGGTAGGGGTTCAGGGGCGGTAGCCCCCAAGAAAAGCGGGGGTTCAGGGGCGGCAACCCCCAAGAAAATTTTTTTTACCATTTTTTCATTGATGAAAACCGACATTGTAATAAAACCCTAAAAAGGCCGACTTTGTTTGTTGCCATAAAAACGCATGTTATAAGCAGCCGAGATGCTTAAGGCATTGTAAGGTTGATGTATTGTTTTTGCTGGATAATAAGAAAGATTGGACGGTTGTGTATGGTGGACGTAACCCATTCTGGGTGAACCACGTTAAATCTCTGTGTTATCTGTGTCCTATTTTATTTCTTTATCTTTTGTATTTAAATCTGTATATAATTGTTAGTTCATATTTGCTTCAGATTTGCTTGAAACCCTAACAAATTCTTCTTCACTGTCTTCTTGGTTTGTGCAGAAATGGGAGCTTTGATGCGAGTTATATGAACACATGTATGCAAATGTGAAAGCATAGTCTAGGTGTGTTAATCGTTAACAAGAAGCTTGGAAGATATATGTCCTCTTCCAATGCTAAGGTTGTAGGATAGTCAATATCTTTCCTTCCCTTTTCTTTTCACGTCCATCTTCTGTTAAAGTTTGCATAGTTGTCAGCAACATATTAAGTCTAGATAATATCAATCAATTTTGAGTTTTTAATATTTTTAAGTCGAGAAATTAAAGCTTAGTGTGTGTGATTTAAGCTATCTGTCTCTTATGTTTCATGTGGAAGTTGTCTCCCCTAAAGTTCAACGTCTCTCCTATCTCCTAGCTCCAAGGGTCATAGTAGATGAAGAATTAAGGCAAGGCAAATCTTAGGTATGATGTGTGATGACAAAAGGTCATGATCTTGTACCATGCCTATTAATTTTAGGTTGTCTCCTATAACACCTACCCACCAAGTAACCAACCATACCACCACTACCCACAATGAATTCATCATGGTTATACTAGTCTCCAATAAATATTGCTAGGCAACTATTGCAGAAAAGTTGACATAGATAGGTCTGATTAATCAAAATTGTGGTTAGAAATTTATTGCATTGCTTTAATAGGTACTATAATATGATTACCATTTTCATGAGACATGTATATAAATCATATATCATATTGCCTAAGTATTAAATTATCGCCAAGAGTCCAGCATAGTTTCTATCCTTTGAAACATCTGATATACCTAGTAGTTACATGATAGGGAGGAATCCATCTCTTCGGTGAAATAAAATATGAAAGAGTTTATGCATAATATCTATTTTTATTCATGGACATATTGGGTTGTTAATTAATATGAGATAGTTGAAGTATATATTTACAATGCAAGGGTAGCCTTGGAACAATGTCCCCAAGGCTGTTTATTGCATATATAGCTAAGCATGTGCATTTATTCTACCATTATATTAGGTAGAAATGATCATGGATAGTAATAAGTATTTGAAATAATAATAAAATAGGTACACAATTTTAAATACTAATAGTATTATTACAAGGATATTAATTTTAAAGTCAAGAAATTATTTAAACCAATCTCTATTGTAACTTCACCATGGATCATTCTCTAGTTGAAGAGGTGTGTGCCTTATATTCAAACTATGGTGATTCTACATAATGATATTAATCACTTGGTAGAGATATACTAGAGGTTGCATTCTAGAGCTCTAATAAAGCTGGAATCCAATTTTTAAATAAATTTATTGTGAACTATGTATCTCTAATTAATCTATTTATTTTCACATAATATTATGCTTATTAGAAAAGTACTTAAGCATACTATATCTCAATCATTTCTTTGCAATGATCATACAAAGTACTCTAACACTAAGGATAAGATATAAATCCATTAACAGATTAAAATTTTATAAAGACCTTGAAATCTTTAAGATGTTGTCCATGTCCAAATCCTCAAAGAGTATATACACCTCATGAATGTGGGTGAAAACTTGTTCTAAGTTATACCTTTGACACCATTAACTATATAATATTGAGGAACCACAATATTTTTACATTATCACAATTACAACTTTATGCATACACATTTTCATACCTCTACTGTTTGTTTTTTAACATACTGCTAGGAATTGTTGACAAGAAAGCTAGCATGGTCCATATGCTTGAACACAATTTCACTTGCAAAAGTGTTAGCATATTTTAATAAGATCCAATGCATCATAAAATCTCCATAGTGGTCAATCAATTATAAAACATACAAAAGAAATCACAATCCTTAGAATTCATATTCACTACATGGCATAAAGTGTTTCCACTTGCTTTGTTCACCAAAGGTAGAATTATTGCACCCTATTCATTTAAAGATGTTTGCAAAATTCTAGATTAATGTTGCATAAGAATTAAGCCATACAACATTTTCAATTTTTATCACAAGTATATAAGATTCTAGAAGAATGACGAGACTAATATACACATGCAACATAACCATAATCATAATCTAATCACAAACCAAATGTCCACATCATTGAAATCAAGGCAAGTATCTTAAGTCGCATCAAGTTTCTAAACCACCTACAGGTGGGGCCTCACATTTAGGATATATTTATGAAAACCAATGTAGTAATTGGAGTAGGCTTTCAAAGAAAAAAAAATTGTAATATTTTTTATATTTATTTTTTATTTTCTAGTGAAAATATTTTTTTACCATACATAAGGGTGTTTGTTTGACACACATGAAAAAAAAAAAGAGTATAAAATATGCAAAAATAAAATAAAATAATGTCCACCCTCCATGTTGATGTTATTATGCTAACAATAATAATGATAATAATTTAAATACTTGAAAAAAAATATGCAATATAAAGAACTACATGTCTATATTATATTTAATATAAACTAACAATTAACAAGAAATAAAACATGCAACATAAAATAATAAATATACATGTCCTAGGTATTAGTATTAATGATCTATGTTTAAAAAAATATTATCTAATGTTATGTCTAATTCAACCATTTGATATTAGAAAATATTACTTATTACAAATTAAATAATATATAAAAATTAATTTATTAACAAATATTTAAAATGAGACATTTGTTTTATTAAGGTATAGTTAGAATCTTCACATAAAATGTCAAAAACAGTTAACTTAAATCATCTTTAATTTTTTTATGGATTTTTTTTTTAAAGTATTAGAAAGTGAAATTTTAAATTAAAATGTTGTTTGAATGTCTCACATAAGATGAAAACTAAGACACGTCTTATACTTTTATTTATAGATATATCATAGATTAATAAATCCCATCTCAAAGTCTAAAAATATAAAAAGAAATAAATGTAGTGTAAAATTTAATAATAAAATAAAGATTACATTCTTAACACTCATATGAAATTCTTCGTACAATTCATAAAAATATATATTTTTAAAACATAATCAAATTTCTCACACCATAAATATATACAATATTAAGGCACTCTTTACAGTTGAATGGTAACTCTTTATTGAATATTGACTAGGATTAGTCTCCCATTTTCTACAAAGATACAAATTAAGCTCTGAAATCATAGAGCATGCATAAAAATGACTCATAGGAATATGTATTGGTTAAAATATAATTTCTTTCTTCTTTGTTTTAGATTTCAAGATCATGACTCGTTTACCTGAACTCAGCTCAGCAATCAAAAGTAATAAAAAGTGGGCTTGGGTGGAAGCTTCCATTTATGATCTTAATTTGACCAGGACTCAATAAAATCTACTGACCATTAAAACCAGGCGATCTTTCAAGTCAGAAACGTGTGTGCGGTGGCCTATTTAATATCTCATTAAAAACTATCAAAGATCACAGCTTTTGTTACCAGATACATTCATTTCTGGAGAGGGAGAGAAATAATAGCCGAAAGAAAATGAACTGGTTCCTCAAGGATCATTTACCATTCAACTGCTTCATTTTAGGTCTTGCTGTGCTTACTCTCCAGCGTAGTTGCCATTTATTTGTTGCTGCTGGAGACACCCTCTCTCTGGGGACTTCTCTGAGGGAAAACCAGACCATCATTTCAAAGAATGGCACTTTTGAATTGGGGTTTTTCAGTCCCAATGGAACCAACAACTGGTATGTTGGCATCTGGTATGCCCAGATACTTGACAAAACCATCATTTGGGTGGCTAACAGAGAAACTCCCATCACAAGCATGCCCGGCGTTTTCTCTCTCTCTACATCTGGTTATCTCACTCTCTCTGATTTGCAAGGAAAAGTCATTTGGTCAAGTAATGATACTCAGAAAGCGAAGGCATCTAGGGCTTCCATGCTGGACACTGGTAATTTTGTTCTTATAGATACCCAAAACAGTTCTCAGACTGTGTGGGAGAGCTTCGAAAATCCCACAGATCATTTTATGCCTACCATGAAGCTTTCGAAAGGCTTGAAATTGTACTCTTGGAAGAGTCTGGTAGATCCAGCGCCTGGGCCTTTCTTTCTCCAATTGAATCCATCTCCAGGAGAGACAGACTTTATGCTGCAGTATAAAAATGGTGTTTCATATTATAGCTCGGGAGAATGGACTGGTAGATATTTTGCCACCATGCCACAGGCAATATCTGATACCACATTTAGGCAGGAATTCGTAGTGGTTTCTCCGACAGAAATGTACTACTCATATGGGCTTACACCGGAAGCTAGTTTAACGATAATGGGGAGGGAAATTCTCAACTGGAATGGTCAGCTATCATTCTACTTTTTAGTAAATAATAAAAGCTGGAACCTGGTTTATAATTCTCCCCATACAAATTGCGAGGTGTATGGCGTATGCGGTGCTTATGGAGTTTGTCTTGCCCAAGCAAATATTCAGTCATGCAGCTGTCCGCAAGGCTTCCAGCCAAGAAACGCTACTGCCTGGCGTTCTCAGCAGTGGTGGTTAAGCGGTTGTGTTCGGCGTACTCCATTAAACTGCTCCTCCATCAATGGCAGTGCAAGTGGCACCACAGATGGTTTCCTTCAATTCAGTAATATGTCGTTATCATATGATGGAGTGGCTTCTCAAAATACCCAAGAGTCTCTACAAGGGTGTAAAACTGCTTGTCTAAACAATTGTTCCTGCACGGCCTTTGCTTTCACTGATTCAAATTCTGCCGTTTGTAAATTGTGGTTTGGCGATCTGTTCAGCATGCAGGCTAATTCATCAGGTGGTCAGTCCTCATTCATTCGATTGGCTGCTTCTGATGTGCCACAGTTGTCACCTGACGCAGATAGTAGCAGCAGCAGAGTAGTTGTGCTCTCCATTTCAATTCCTTTGGGTCTTGCTGTTTTGAGTACTCTCTTCATTGTTGCATGGTTTATTCAGCGCAAGCGTCGAACGCTGCTTGAGGAAGACAATAATAACGACGCATCAACATCGCTCAGCACATTCACCTACAAAGAGATGAAAATTGCGACCAACAATTTTGCCCAAAAGTTGGGAAAGGGAGCCTTTGGCTCTGTCTTCAAAGGAACTCTGCCAGATAAAACCCTTGTAGCCGTGAAAAGATTGGAGGGTTCAGCTCAAGCAGAAAAGCAATTCCGTGCGGAAATAAGCACAATTGGAAACATACATCATGTGAATTTGGTGAGGCTCCGGGGATTCTGTGTAGACAGATCTGAAAGAATGCTTGTTTATGAGTACATGCAAAACGGGTCTCTCAACAATTTCTTGTCCCGCAGGTCCAAAGAAGCAGACAAGGTTTTGGACTGGAATACTAGATTTGGAATCGCTTTAGGCACTGCAAAAGGGTTACTTTATCTCCACGAAGAATGCAGGGATCGCATCATCCATTGCGATATCAAGCCAGAAAATATTCTTCTAGACGCGGATTTCTCTCCAAAAGTGGCTGATTTTGGATTGGCAAAGCTTGTTGGTAGAGATTTCAGCAGAGTGTTGACGACAACAAGAGGAACAAGAGGGTATTTAGCTCCCGAGTGGCTGTCAGGCGTGCCCATAACAGTGAAGGCGGATGTATACAGCTTCGGCATGACCCTGCTCGAAATAATCTCAGGCCGACGAAATAGTGACTTGAGCGTGCAGGAATCTCAGCACTACTTTCCTACTTGGGCAGCAACTCAAATTCACAAGGGAAATACAATCGGTATTGTGGATGAAAGGATTGCAGACAAGGCAGATGCCGAAGAGGTGAGAAGAGCAGCTGTGGTAAGCATTCAGTGCATTGAAAAGGATGAGAATGAGAGGCCGAGCATGGCCCAAGTTGTTCGGAGTTTGGAAGGCAAATCAGAGGGTGGCGTGGAACAATATGAGAGGCCCCCACAAGTGCTGGTTAGCAATCATCCTGTAAAAGCGACTAAAATGGAAACTGAAGTTGTTTATGCTCAGTGAGGTCACATAATCACTTGTTAAACTATAATCTTCTGCAGCTTCTATACCACTTGTATTTTGTCCATGCTTAGTCTATAATCTTCTGCAACTTCTATACCACTTGTATTTTGTCCGTGCTCTCTGTCTATTCTGGTAGTTTCTCATAAATGCAAGAGTAAATACTCCGTTGACTGTTGTCATTTGTGTCCCAGCTGCTTCGATGTTCTTTTGTAGATTCAAGTATACAGAAATATCTTACAGTTTGGAAGGAGGGCATACTGTATAAATGAATTTAGTGATTATTGCTTTAGTAATTTGAGTAGTCAATTTGCATATGTTTCTAAGCTAAATTGTGTTGAAATTTAAATGGTTTTTCTGCAACGATGAATTCGTTAAGAAATTTTAAGTTGCATGGGCATCACTGGTATTTGAGTAGTCTATTAGCATAGCGTAAGTTAAATATTTTTTTTTTTATAGACTTTGATAAGTTTCATGGACATTAAAATATTTCTTTCTTTTTTTTTCTGTGTTAAATTTCGAATGGTTTCTCTGCAATGATAAATTGGTTAAAAAATGTTTTGTACATCACGACTTTTCCTTCTTAAAATCTAAGAGCAGAATCGGCTTTAGAATTGCTAGAGTTTCTAAGGGGTTCCATCAAATTGTTAAGACTCCTAGATTTTTATTGTGGAGATTTTCTTTCAGATCTGTGAAGTATATATTTAAAATAGAAATTTAATTGATAACTTTTTTATTATTATTTGATTTTTAATATATATTTTAAATTGGAGCTGTTTATTCTTCATATAAAACAGTATCTGATAAAAAATATAAAATCTGTAAATGACAACAGATTTTTATGCGATTTCTACTCTTTTGATTCTCTTAATCTGCCTTTTTAATGCTGTAAAAATGCAAAAAATCCGTTGAAAAATATCCATGTTATGCAAATTTGTGTTTTTAATCAGATGTCATTTTATATGGAAAATAATCATTGCCTTTTAAATTACCATGTTTAATATGTATAATATATTTATGTATATATTATTTTATCAAATTATTTGAGGGTGTTATTTTTCAATCATAAATTTATATGATATGATAGTTTTATTTGTTTGGAGTTACGTTCTTTATTTTTAAAAAAGAGGTTTTGATTTTCTAATTGATGTTATCTTTTTGATAATTATAAAATTATATGAAATTTTTATTTTATATGTAAATTTATATTATGTTTAATGAAATATGAAACTTTGTATCTATTATATTATCTACCTAAATAATGATGACAAAAAGAAACATTTTTTTTTAATTATTCATGATATTTTATGGAAGATTGATTGCTTTTTTCCATTACTATTTTTTTAATCATAATAATCATTAGTATCTAATTATTCTATTTTCTTTGATCATATTTTTTATACTAACTTTTCTTGTAATAAAAGAAAATTAATACAAAAGGAAGAAGTGCAAACAATTCAATAATTCCTTTAATAGCTTGTCTATCAGCACATGGCCCTTTCCTCTTAAAAGGCATAAGTTTAGGCTACATCATGTCATTTTTAGGTAAAGATATTTTTAAAGGATATAGCACAATTTATTAAAGAAGGGAGAGGCTTTAGCTTGAAATTCAATAGACTATTTTTAGGGATGTATGGTGCTATCTTTCTATATGTACATGATTCTTTTTTCCATTTATTTTGGGTCTTGTTTTAAAATATGTTATATTGATGTTTAATTTTCTTTATTTTGTATATAAGCTAACAAAATCTTAAAAGAAATAGCTTATATTTTAGAATTATTAGTTGTGGTATTCTAGAACTATTCTAATTTATATCAGTTTTCCTATTTTGAACAAGGTCACACGTGGGATTCTTTGATTAAACAAAACCACACTTAGAATTATGTCTCTTTAATTAAATGTTCTTTTCAATCATCCCAAGCCTATACACCTATCAAATTAGATTGTTTCTAATTAACTTACATGCTATTATATTAAACTAGAAGATATTATTTCAAAACAAGTTTCTATTTAACCTAGGAGATATTATTTCAAAACAAGTTTCAGGTTAACAAATGATCATTAAAGAAAATATATAGAGAAATTAAAAATTATTTTGGATCAAGAGTATCAATTAGTACGAAATTGACAAATGGGTCTAACTTGGAGTCAAGGAAGTTTCATACTTCAACTCTCTTAAAAGAAAAAAAACACTTTGTTGTTTAGGGTTATAACTCACCCTTAATCATTGTCAAATTGGGGACCCTTCTTTTTTTAAGTCTTGTCGAGTTGCATTTTTTTTGTTCTTATGCATCTAGTCACATTATACTTGAACAATTACCTTTACAAAAATAATTATAGTTTTTCTTCACATTTGTCTTGCTGTATTATTTTAACTTGTTATAATTGTGTCACATTTTTCTTTTGTTCAAAATTTGTTGACATAATTGTCACACTTTGTTGATGCATAATTTTGTCATCTCGTTGCATTCACTTTGTTGCACTTTTTTGTGAGCTTTGCATCATAACTTGTTGTGTTGGTTGATTTTTGCTCACCTTATCGTCATATCTCATTTTGGTCACACCTAGTTGCACATTATTGTCTTACAAACATTGTGTTCGATTGCTTGAATTCTTAGTGTGCCTTGGTAAAATTTCAAATGAGCTTATGTTTTTCATAACATCGAAATTCAGCGATAATTCAATTCCAATCTAATATCAGGTCTAAGTATTAGAGATTAAAATTTTTTTCCATAAAATATGTAATTGATGATACAAATTTTCAAAATACACGCATTTTTTTGTGAAATGAAAATTATATATGCATATGTATGAATTTATATGTATATATTCAATCTATATTTAAATTTATAATTTAATATAAATTAATATTTGACACATTAATTTTTTAAATTAAATTGTAGTGTTGTTTTTATTTATTTTACAAGAAAATGTTGAAAACATTTTAAGATTGAACCTCAAAATACAAGAAAACAAAATAAAATTACAAATATACATTCCAAAGCTGAACCCCAAAATACAAATTCCAAATATTGATTCCAAGGCTGGGCCCCAAAATGCAAATACAAAAGCTAGGAAAAGGGGTTTTGGAATTTGATAAATATCAAATACCACAACAAGCGCATTTGTGCAAAATTAAAAAATACTTCGAACCCCAAATGCATGCAGATAGGGAAGAGCACCAATAGTGGATCGTGTTCCAATAACCAATCACTCCTTGTGCACCCAACCCCCCAATTACTAGTTTTAAAGGAGCCAGAAAAATGATAATGAAAAAAGCTCATTAATAAGTTTCTCATGTACCAAAAACCAATCACATTTTAGCTTTTTTGATCCATAATTGGCCCATTTGTGCACAACTACTAGGACATTTGTCCACAACTACTAGGACATTTGTTTTGTCTCAAATTAAGACAATTCACTCAAAAATTGTCTCAAATATTGTCTTAAAACCCCCCTCTGTGTAGTAAGTAGGTATCAAGCAACTCTTTGAAATGTGTACTTTTTGACCCATGTGTGCATAACTGATCCCATAGTGTGTATCGTTACTACCGAGAAGCTATAACCAATTAAGTTGAATACAAAGACAACAATTTTTTTTTGTCGAAATCCAATATACCATTTAAAATATATGAATACACGAAACTAGCTATAACCACTACTAGTTTGCACAAAATGAATTGGTTGAAATGACTTTATAAACTTGTAAGACAAATTAGCAACCTTGACTCCCATTCTCTATGCCAGTAAAACTAAGTCATGTGTCAAAGTATGAACATCGGGTGTTCAAATAGGCATGTGAATTGCGTCAAAGAAACGTAATCTTCTGATGCCATGCTTACAGCATCCCAAGCTTCCAATTTTAAATTATTAAAACCCATTTCTGACCCGCTCGAAAGTCTGGCATCGTACAAAGACATTTGTGGTGGAAATGTGGAAAGATATTTTATTGCGTGAAGGGTAGTTAATGTTTGGGGACCACATTCCAATACCGTGCTCATCTAAAACAGAACAATGTGTGGAAGAAAATGAAGATAAGAAATTTACTTCAAATTTTCTATCTCGTGCATAGATTTTCCAGCATTGTAGTTTGAAAGGGCTATAAATGATAGTACGTGGCTTTGATCCATATAAACAATAAACGATCTTATTTGAGTCTGTTTAGTCTGTCTTTTCTTTTTCTTTTTTTTACAATGTTTTAGATTTTAATTTAACACTTTTCATATAGCAGGCTTTCAGCTAACCGCTGCAGTATGGGGTCATCTCTCAATTTTTCTAATCTTTCATATGTAGGGAACATTTTTTTTAGAATTCTTATGGTTGGAAACTAAATAAGAGAAGTTTGTGGAAGATGTCAATTTAGAAGAGATTTATAAAATTGCAAATAGAGCAGCCTGAAAATGTATTATAGCAACTTGAAATGTAAATAGTTTTAAATATAAAGGTGAATTATGTTACTAGAAATAAGAAACGAGAAACGTAATGACAATAATAATCACCAACCACAACACTATTATATTGATGATTAAAATAAAAGATACAAAATTCTGCATACGCAGATCATATCATGTCTTCAGTAACTATGTGCCCTATATGGCACTATCTACTAGTCACCAACATACTATATGATCCTAATAAGCATGGGAATTGTAAAACCACACTTTGTCTATCCATAACTGCTAAAAACAGAGGTGCCCTATTGATTAGAAAGTTATGCCTAGTTGAAGTTAGGATAAAATTTCGAGTCCCGAGCAGAAAGTTATGCCTAGTTGAAGTTAGGATAAAATTTCATATAGTTTTTTTGAAAATTTCGTAGTTTTTAGATTTTATTATGTAATGAACAAATGTGATTGTTGGACTTCGATTCTCAAGAGGTTTCTGTGACCCTTGGAATCTCATGAACTTCTATATGTTGGATTTTCGAATGGAATAGATTACTTTTTGGCTTGCTTCAATTCTATGCTTTCTGGTTCTTGTAAATAGAATTTACAATACCGCAGGTTCTCACTCAGGCGTTGTCATTCGAATCCATAATTCGGATCACCTATCTTGCATTGACATAAGCTATATCTATTATAGCTATAGCTTGGAAGCAGAAAAAACAAAAATCCAAGCTTACGAGATATTAAAACATATTTAAGAGCGTCCACGGAATTGGCCGTGTTTCTTTCTTTTGCCTTTCATCTCCATCTCGCCTCGGTCCACAAAAACACAGTCTCCATCTCGCCTTTTATTAATACATGGTTAAATATAATCTAAACTATTTTTGAAAAATTCCATGCTTATGATGTCCAAATAGCAAAAAAATTAAAAAATAATGCACACATGAAAAATAATTTAATCATCAATAAAAACATAAAAATTAAGAATTAATAGATAACTCCGGCAATTGGAACTTAATCATTAAATAAACCAGTGGTTAACTCCCCATTTTCTTATTAGTTCTAACGTGCCAGCGTTTGTATTACGAAAAGTTAATATCATTTAGTGTAATTGTTAGAAAATTGATATTGAACTTTCCTGTTCTTTTTATATTTTATGATTGTTAGAACTGATGCCGCTAGAAACATGCTGGCAGTTTGGAGACGGTCGTTCACAACGGGGAAACATGTTTCAGTTGTTGAAATGCCAAACAACGTTTTCCCGTCACGTTTTTGGCAATAGAGGAATTGAACAGACATATAATAGAAAATAACAAGGAACAAATTGTGCATTATTCAATCTCTAATGTTATAAAGAATAATGCATAAAAGAGAGGGCAAAGATCAATTTGAAATAGTTAAAACTATTGCACAAAAACTGCCAAAACTAAACAAAGACAAAAAAAACAAATGATTGTTCACTAACATCCCCTCTTAATCTGAAGGGATTAAACCAAACATTGTCCTAAATTTCTCAAATTTTTCTTTGCCTAGTTCTTTGGTAAGAATATCTGCATGTTGAGCTGTAGTAGGACAATATTTGAGTTGGATAGTGTCATCTTTCACATGGTGTCGAATCAAATGAAACTTGGTGTTAATGTGTTTGGTTCGATCGTCAAAGACTAGATTTTTAGCCATTTCGATATCAGATTGATTGTCCACAAAGAGTGATGTGGATGAAACTTGCGGTGCCTACAAATCTTTAAGAATTCTTTGAAGCCATAAGATTTATCAAGTTGCTTCAGAGGCTGCCACATATTCAACTTTTGCAGAGGAGAGAGTTGGGACTGGTTGCTTTCTAGATTTCTAAGAAATGACATTAAACCCAAGATGCATTAAGAAACTAGATGTAGATTTTTCATCTTCCAAATCACTTGCATAATCTGGATCTGAATATTCCCATGTGCCATTTTTCAAAAGTGCATCATACTCATTTTGCATAGCTTGCTTCCATACTGCAATATTCTTAGATTCTTTATAGGAAGTTGGTTTTAAGTATATTATGAGATTGAGTTCATCAATAGACTCCAACTTACTTGCAATATTAGACTGAGCCTATTGGCAGGTTGCTTTGTAAGAACTTCTCATGCTTGTTTTACCTATTTTATTAGGCCTTAAATCTTTTAATGTTTTTCGGACTTGTTTTGCCCACTTATGGGAAGATTGGGGTTGGACCAAAAGTGCTTCCATTTCTTGATTAGAAGCTTCATGGGTGGCTAATGGTTTTGAAATTCCAAGTTTATCAATAGAGGGAATATCATCATGAAAGGGTGATTCCTCTTGCAAATCTAGCAATAAATTAGCTTGAGTTGAGACAACTTGAGGTATAGATGTTATATGTGAATCCAACAAAGGTGATTCAAAATGAGATGGCTCCCCTCCCCAAAGTGAAAAATCTCATAAGGATTCTCTATCCAAGGAGAAGATTTGGAAAAATTTTCAAGTTGATTTAATTAGTAGTCAACATTAGCATCATTTTTGGAAGATTCACAAAATATGTTATGTGCAATAAAAAATTTCTTGTTAACTTACACCATATAACTTATAGGCTTTTGAAGATTTAGAATACCCAATATTAGATGTGGGGTAAGTGGGGTAGTTAGCCCATGGTATTAGCACATGGTTTTGATGTAATACCACTTAGTGGTTTTGTGGGAGCTTGTGTCTATAAAAGCAACCACAAGGGTAATTGTTTGGGTAAGCCAGGTTTAGCATTTGTGTAGGTTGGAAGCATGGTATGTGATGTGTGGTTACTTGCTTGTTGATGCATGGGGTTTTGAAAGCTTTCATGGTTGTATTTTTAATTGTGCATTGTTGATAATACATGGATCATAGATGCTTTTGGAGGTTGGGTTTTTCCCTCATAAGAGTTTTCCTAGGGTATATCTTGTGTCAAATTTGATGGGTATGTTGTCTATTCTTTTCATATGGATTCTAAGTGATTATTTTGTTGATTTCTCAATTGAATTATATTGAATTATTTTGTTGATTTTTGGCTGCAAGTTTCCTTACAAAGGTGACCCCTTGACTCATGTGAAAACATTTCAAACCTTGTGTAGTGATTTCTCCCACGATCATAGACTAATGGAGAAAATATTTGCTCACACTTTTAGAGATAAATATTTGCAATGGCATTGCTCTTTGCCTCCTTATTCTATCACTTCTTTGAACAACAGTTGGCTAATGCATTCATTCAACAATTTCAAAATAATATTGGTCCTAAAATTACTTTGACCAATTTGATTCATTGTAAGCAGGGAGTTAACGAAAAAGTGACTGAACTCATTGGTAGATATAAACATTTGCATTCACAATTGCTTATCTTGTGCTTGATGCTGATGTCCAAAGAATTTTCATTATTAATTTGCAAAAGGATATTAGAGATAAGCTTCTATTTTCTAAGTTTTCATCTTTCATACAATTGCATGCAGTGCTTCATAACTATCAACTTTAAGTGAGCTAGTTTGAATCCTCTTCTTCAATGGATTCAATTGATCATTCCAAAAGTTCCAAAAGAAAAACAAAGGTTTCATCAAGATCAATGATTACTCTTCCAATCACATTAATACACAAGTGGCAACCACAATACCAGGTGTGGCCCCTTTATCATCAATCTTTATAATATAATTAACTCTACTTTTTGAATCTTTACATATTCTAATTCTTAGATTGATGAATGTTAATATGTTGTAACTTCCTCCCATTAAACCTATAGATACCTCTAAGCCTTTACCAACTTCTTTCAATCATAAAGCCTTTTGCCAATACCATTGTCAAGCCATCCTTGATACTAAAATGTGTTACAAATTGAGGCATAAGATCCAAGACCTTATTGATTCCAATACCACATCCGTGAACGGTGTGAATGATAAAGGAAATAAATCCATGGCACCTCCTAATCAAAATTTGCAAATATTTACTAATTCTTTGCCTTCTCATTTTACTAATGGCATTGAATCTAAGCCACTCAAAATTACTCCTAATGATGAGGGCATAACATATAACAATGTTATGAACCTTATTGAATAACCCAAACCTAAACCTAAACCATGCATCACCTTTGATTCTAGGGAGACTATTGAAGCACCCAATTGACCATTGTACATTATTGTGAAGATTAAAGGAAAGATCTCATGAGGGGAGCTCACTAATGTAATATGTATGGTGAATGTTATTACTGAAGAACATCTCTTTATACAACAATTCCATCAAAAAATAAATGACAAATATGATGTTATAATTAAGGTACATGATTGTTTCACTTGTCCTACTATAGGCTCTATCACTCTTTTGGTTGGGGTTGGCACTAAGTGCTTAGATGTTGCCTTTTATATTATCCCTACCTCTGACCAATTTTATGCGAAGTTGAGACATCCTTGACTCTCTTTCTTGAAAGCTATACCTTCTACCATTCACAAGTGTTTGAAGTTCCCTCATAATAGGTGTATCATCACAATCAATCATAATCTTTACCAACCAACAAGAAGACACAAAAATTTCACCCTTAATTATTTTTTACCTCAATCTTTGAAACCTTGAATTGGTGTTGTTTTCCTATCTTATTAAAAATTAAAAAAAATGATATGATATCAACCTTGAGTAAACCTCCTCATCTATATATATGTTGCAGTCGCATACCCTACATCATATAAAGAAAATGCTCAAAATCCTGTATCTCTAAACCTACTGGGGTTTCTTCCAAATTCCTCTTCTTACAAGAGAAGAAAAGAAACCTATATGTAACGCACCTTAACTGTTTGGCATAACACTGCAAAGAGATGCCATCACATAGAACGACAAGGTCGCTGATATGCACAAAACAGATTGAAATGATTTTAGAAACTTTGAAGCAGGCGTGTTAAGCAGGGCTGCGAATTGTTTGACAAAATGCCTCAAAGAAACTTGGATTTCATGAGACGCCATCTTAGATCCGCACAAAAATCAGTTTATTGAGAAAGCCTTTAAAAATGTTCTCAATTCGCAGGTGTAAAGCAAAAATTACACTTCTACTACTCTGGCGGCATGCATGTAGAATGTGAATGCAGAGACACGTCATGCAAACAGTTTGACAAAATGCCTTGATGAAATAGGCTCAAATAGAATGCTGAAGCATGGAAATGCTATAGTAGATATGCCTGCAAAATGTGGGATCACATCCAATGCACATAAACCATCCCTTAAGAAGATAACAGCTCGTGGAGATGCAATAATTTCAGGTAAGGTACGGATTTGTTTGGCAAGATGTCTCATTGCATAGAGTGGTTGTTGCATAAGCACAAAATAGACTTGTTGATAAAGCTCTAGAAAATTTCAAGCACATGCAATTACCAGGCGTAAAGCTGAATTCCACAACGCCGCACCCCTCCTCACGCTGCCTATGAATGCAAGACGTGGATGCATTGAGAAGACGCACCAACTGTTTAACAGAATGTCTCCACATGGAATGTAATGATTGTGTGATAGGCACAAAATAGAAATTAAGGTTGCAGCTGCTGTTATAAAGATGTATGTAAAATACGAAAGCATAGCCGATGTATAGCAATTATTTGACAGAATGCCCAAACAAATGTAGTTTCATGGGGTGCATGATTGCAGAATAAATTCAAGTTGAATTCGTTGAGAAGGGTTTTAGAAACTTTCAGCAAATGCAAATGGCAGGTAAAGCCGAAATCCCCAATTTTTGCAGCGGCCTGCCGCGCCAATATGGGAGCTTTGGTAAAGTTTATGGACATGCAGCAAAGCATTACAAACAGAGGAGTTTTGTCAGATGTTCGAGTTGCAATTGCCATGGTGAACATGTATGCAATATTTGGAAAGCATGGTTAAAGCCTGTGAAGCGTTTGACAGGCTGTCTAAAGAACTTTGTCTCATCACATGCCACGATTGCAGGTTATGCACGAAATGGATTTATTGAGAATGCTTTAAAGTTCATGCATAGCTGAAGAAATTAGCATGGTGAATGAAGATGATGGAGTATTTTCAGATTCAATGCATCTACTTAACACTGCGGTGGACAAGAAAAACGAATTATCTGTCACCACAATGAAAGGATTGGGAATTGTATTTGTTTTATTTGAGTTTGTTCTGAGTAAATACATTGCGCCTAAACTCATACAGAGATGGCAACTGTCTCCATCATTTTGAAATAGACAATGTTGTTGTGGAGAACTGGCAATGCTAAATGAGATAATATGAAAAATTGACATTGCACAAGAACTTGTTAGTCAGAATGCCTCAAAGAGATATCGTTTCGAGAAATGAAATGCAACGATTACGCAATGTGCATAGAATGGATTTTGTTTTTAACAAATATGAATACAGGCTTATCTTGGGAATAATAACTTCAGAAGCATTCAAACAAATGTGTGCTTGAACAAATATGATGAAATTTGAAAGATGAAATGGTGAACTTTATAATATTCTTGAAAGTTTGAAGAATGCCAATAAAATAGTGCAGAAATCTTAATTAAAGAAAAGAAGACAAACTAAAGAAAGAGACACGATTTATAGTGGTTTATCAATTTGGCTACATCCACTTTCAATAGGGGAAATCTTATTGTATTAATCTCAGTTTTACAACAACAAATAATCAGCAACAAGCTGATATAAATAAGCTCTAGCCTTTTAAGTATACAAACAGCCAAAAGGCATGACCGTTGGGCTTCACTAACTCAACAAACTCCCACTTGAAGGCCAACGAAGACTTCCCCTGTTTATCCCTCTAATGTCATGTCTGCACAATGCCGTGAGAAGCCCGACAGAACTCGAACTTGTCTCTTAGGACTGACTTAGTCAAAGCATCAGTTGGATTCAAAATAGTGTCAAATTTTGCAACTCGTAACTTGCCTTCCTCAACCACATGTCGAATGTAATGATGTTGCAAATCAATATGTTCAGAATGACCCTGAGACGTATGATGTTTAGCCATAAAAATGGCACTACTACTGTGACAAAACATAACAAAATTAGACTATTTCAATCCCAATTCTCTGAAAAAAAGTTGCAACCATACCATCTCCCTTGCTCCTTCAGAAAGAGCCATATACTCAACCTCTGCGGAAGAGAGAGCAACGGAATGTTGCAATCTAGAAGTCTAACTAATAGCTGCCCCAACAAAGGTGAAGACATAGCTAGTGGTAGACCTTCGTTTGTCTAAATCCCCACCAAGATCAGAATATGTAAATCCTTGCAACTATGCCTTATCCCTTCCAAAACACAAACAAAAATCAGAAGTGCCTTTTAGGTATTGTAAGATGTATTTTACTACCTCCTAATGTGGTTACTAGGATTGGACATAAATCTGCTTACCACTCCCACTGCATGAGCAACATTCAGACGAGTGGAAACCATAGCATACATAATACTCCCAAAAACATATTTATAAGGAATGCCTTCCATGAACTCCCAATCCTCTTGTGTTTTTGGACACATTTTAGAAGATAAATGAAAGTGAGCAGCTAAAAGAATACTTACACACTAAGCTTCTGTCATACCAAATCTGTCCACAACCTTTTCAATGTAATATTGTTGAGACAACCTGATTTCTCTGTTCTTCCTGTCTCGAGAAATGGTCATCCCAAGGATTCTTTTTGCTGCCCCTAAATCTTTCATGGCAAATCTATTAGCCAAACGAGTCTTAAGCTCGCGAACAATCTGTTGGCATTTACATGAAGATTGCATTAATGAAATGTTATGTTGTCATTGATGTCAATTAACCGGTAATGATGTTATTATAATGTTGTTTTCTAACAGGTAGGAAGAGCTAGTGAAGGGAACTGCAACCGGTAGGTGAGTTTGTGGAGGAAACCGGTATTGCTATGAAATGGAGAGGTGAACCGGTAAACCCTACCTGTTGATATGACAAACCCTAACCGATGAAGTTTGGTGAATCGGTTGTATTGGTTTATGATCTAATGATTAGCGGTAATGATTATGACACGTATGCATGTTGTATGAGAAGAGTTTCAAATGGTTTTTGGCGCGTAGAGATAATGGTTTTTGTCTTGAGAATGAGCAAGTTAATTGCATGTAATGGAAACCCTGTGATGAGTTATAGTGTTCGATGAAGCGGTGATCAAGGAGCGGTCGAGGTTATCTTGAATGATGTGCAATGATTGTTATGTAATCTAATGGTCATACTTGAACCGATCTGTTTGTAATCTCTATGAGAGAATTAGGTTTGTGATGTGTTATTGACCTATTGATTTTTTTATAAGGTTGATGAGTTGTTTTGTTGAAGAGTTGGCAATTTGTAGTTGAGAGTAAGAGAGTGTGGATGCCAAACCAGATGATGTATCTGCAGTATGTGTAAAGGCAGATAGGAGCATGAAAAGGATCTAAACAAGCAAGTGTAGTGCTATTCAAATAGATCAGCAAACCTCTGTTGTTTTCTAACAATCACAATAGTAAAATCCCCTAACCAGGTAAGCTCTAACAAACTTAGTGTTATTCAAATCCTCTAACCAGGTGATCCATTAGCTTGGATTCCAAACCCTCTATTGAGGTTACTCCTTACAGGGTATTGCTTCTAATAGGGCATTATAGTCAATCCCTTAACCGAGTGGTCCCTAACAGGATCTGTTCTTAACAGGATTTTTGTAAAGCTTTAACAGGCTTGGCTCCTAATAGGGCGAACTTCAGAAGAGTTCAGAATACTTGTGGGTATTCATCCCCACTGTGGTTTTTCCCATTTGGGTTTCCACGTCAAAATTATTGTGTCAAGTGGTGAATGTTTTTGTGGTTATGTTTACTATGGTTGAATTGCTTAACTGCTAAATCCACTTTGATATGTTATGTTAACCGGCAACAATCTGAAATATGGTTTTACTACTGTTAGTAAAGTATTTGAATGATTCAGTTAAATGGTTTGTGAGTTTCAAAGATGTTTTACTGTTATTCTATTATAACAGCCAACCGGTTTAACTTGTCAGTAATATTGCATTTGAAGTTCAGTGTTTAAACTAGTTAGTTTAGAGTTTGTTTTGAGAGGTTGATTTTTGAGATTGGTGAAAGTCTATATAGTTTTTTATCTACTGATTCACCCCCCCCTCTCAGTAGTTGACCGGATCCTTATTCTTTCATCATACCATCACAATCCTCATGCTTGTGTCGGTCACTAGCATGTCATCAACATAAAGTAGAAGTATAAAAAATTCACCATTGGGAAGCTTTTTGAAATAGACACATGGATTAGATTCACAATGTATAAACTTGTGCTCAGTCATAAATTTATCAAACTTAAGATACCATTGTCTTGGGGCTTGCTTAAGCCCATACAAGCTTCTCTTTAGTCTGTAATAAAGGTGTTCTTGTCTCTGTCTTGCAAACCCTTCTGGCTACTCCATATATAGTTGCTCATCAATATAACCATGTAAGAATGGGGTCTTCACATCAAGATATTCAAGCTCAAGTAACAACACAACAACCAAACTCAAGACTGTACGAATTGTAGTCATTCTCACAACTGGTGAACTTTTTTCGTCAAAATCGATTCCTTTCTTCTAATCATACCCCTTCACAACCAACCTAGCTCAAAACTGTTTGTTACCTCCTCCTTCCCCTTTCAATTTGTAGACCCACCTATTCTTCAAAGGTTTCCTATCAAGCAGAAGAGATACCAAATCTTAGGTAATATTTGCCATCAATGCATCCATTTTTTCTTGCATTGCTGACATCCATCGATCATGATGAGTATCACTACAAGCCTGTTTAAAATTAATCAGCTTTGTTTGATAAGCAATCAGAGATTCAGGGCACTCAGCTAACAATATTTCATAATCCATGAATTTGGCTAGAGTTTTCCTCTGTCGAACAGGCCTCTCATGTGTAGAAATGTTCTCAGTAGTCTGGGTATTGTCCGTAACGCAGGGTAAAAGCACAAAACTATGTCACGTTTCAAGCCAACTTATCAACACAAATGAATTTAAGTAATTTTAACTAAAACTTAATTTTAGTCAAACATATGGTCTATATAGATTCATTATATCCAAGTTATATATGAGCCACAACTTTTCCAATTGGAAATGTCTACTAAATAATAAAGCACCCATATAATATATTTTTTTAAATGTAAAAATACCCTTTTATAGATCTATAAGTGAATTTTCAAAACATATATCTTTTAATATTTTAACTAGTTTTAATTTTTATTGAAAGTAGGTCATCAATACTAAAATATAAGGTTGATTATCTTGTCAAAGAAAAATACTAAAATTTATTTAAATTTTTTGAAAAAATAATGATGTAGTAGAGAAAAGAATCTATGCCAAGATGATATAATTCTTTTCTAATTTGGATAAATAATTAAGAAATAAAGTGTGACAACCTGTGTAACTTCAATTTCAACACTTTATCGACAACTAAATTATAGTATTTACTTTATAAAAACTACATTCAAATAGTTTTTTAATTTTTTGTTAAAATTACAAACATAAAATAGACAAAAAAATATAAATTTAATTAGTTTACGTCATTTCAAAATTCAAAACATACATTTCACTTTCTATTGATTTAATTTAAAAAGTTGAATCAACATTGACTATTTCTTTTATAAAAGTATGACACAACTTTGTACTTTTACCCTGCAATTTTTGTGTGTCCATTGCACCATGTTTGAAACCGCCATAGTGCCGGTCTTAGCAGAATTACCAGTATATAATTTGGTATTCTTTGTATGCCTTTGCAAATCAGAAACATGAGGGTTATTAATATTGCCATTCTCATTTGTTTGTGGCTATGTATGAGAAATGTCTGCATCATACTCATTTCCTTGGTTGTGTGAGTGAGAAACAACCTCCTTCCTGACCAAACTTGACATAGATTGGAAATTAGGTGCATTATTAATATTATCACATATATACTACATAAGCTGTGACAAAGCATCAACCTCTTTGACCATGCTTCTACTTGCCAATGACGCAAGGTTAGAAGTTGTACACGGGGGCTGTAGCAGATCATTACAGGGTCATGTAACCTCAAGCAAAGGTGAGAAAAGCGCACTATGAGCCCGTGAGTTAGTGATCGGCTCACAACCATTGCCCACCATGCCATCACCCAAATCAAATCTTCTTGCGTGAGCACGAGGTTAATTTGAGATGAAAGGGGAGTGCATGGATGTCACTTCCCTCCCTTCAAGCACAAACTGAGTTGACAATTCACCGTTATTAGAGGTATTATGATCAATACTGTCTGGAAATAATATTGGAGATGTTGAGGAGGTTGAAGAGACAGGAGCGGGAGATAAAACAGAGGTGGGAGAAACAGAAGGCATTGAATGACCTTGTGAAGAATTTTTTTCAACATTACCATTATTAACTATATCTACTAATGGTATATATTCGGTGATGGGCCTTTCATGTTCCTTCAATCCTAGAAACACTGTCTCGTTAAAAACATCTCTTCTACAAAGTATTTTTCTATCAATTGGATCCCATAATCTGAACCTATATTGGTCTTCACCATATCCCATAAAAACACAGTGCTTGGATTTGGAGTCCAATTTGGTTCGTTTCTCTCTGGGGATAAGGGCGAAGGCTTCACAACCATACACATGAAGATGACCCTAGGAAATTATTTTGCTCAGCCATTCTTCCTCTGGAATACCAAAGTTCAATCGAGATGATGGAATCCGACTAATAAAATATACCGTTGTATTGCAAGCCTCTACCCAAAACTCTTTACCCAGTCCAGCATTGGAAAGCATATATCGTGCTTTCTCCAAAATCGTTCTATTTAACCTCTCCACTACTCCATTCTCTTGAGATGTAAACAAAACAATTTTAACTCCATGAATGCCATTATCTGCACAGAAAGTATCAAACTCTAATGAATAGAATTCCCCACCATTATAAGTTTGCAAACACTTAATATTATATCCACTCTGATTTTCAACTAGAGCTTTAAAAATTTTGAATTTACTAAACACTTCAAATTTCCTAGTAAGCATGAAAATCCAAACCTTCCTAGTGCAATCATCAAGAAAGGTTACAAAATAATTCACACCTCCAAGAGAGGTTACCTCAGTTGGTCCAAAGACATCCGAATTTACGAGCTCCAAAGGTGACGTATCCTTGTCACGACCCATCTTCAAGAAGGTGATCCACTTCTGCTTGCCATAAAGAAAATGTTGCCAAAAGTCCAAATCTACTGATTTCAGACCGGGTAATTGGTCTCTTTTGATCATCACTTCTAGGCCTTTCCTACTCATATGGTCGAGCCCTTGATGCCAAATTCTGGAGTCACCATCTACAAGTGGTGTAGCCGCTCCCACTTCACCAAAATTTTCTAAAACATAAAGAGTACCAAATTTATTGCCCTTGGCAATAACCATGGAACCTTTCGTTACTTTCCAAGAATCCTCAAAGAAGAAAGTATGACAACCTTGTGAGTAAAGTTGACTCACAAAAATCAGATTTCTCTTTAGTTTAGGAACATGATGAACATCTTTAAGAAACCATTTACCTCCTCCTTTCAATGGAAATGAAATATCCCCTTTACCAATAATTTCACAAGCTTTATTATCTCCCATATATACAGTACCAAACTGACCTTCTTGATAATTAGAGAAGACCTCTCTACACCGAGTGGCATGAAAGGAAGCTTTGGAGTCTATAACCCTTGAATCTGAAGTAGTTTCACTTGTAGTCAAAACCAAAACACTGTCATCTATGGCATAGGCCGTATTAGCCTTGTTGTCTTTAACCTTCTCTTGATCCTTCTTGTAGGAATGCCAATTCCTTTTGGTGTCGTTGGCCTTACCACAAAACCAACAATTTCCAAATTTGCCTCTAGATTTTGATCTCTTAGCGGATTTTGATCTTCTTTGATTGTTCTCTTTTCCTCTCTTTTCCTCTCTTTCCAGGTCTCCCTCTGCTAATAGTAGTTAGAGCTTCATCGGAGGAAGGTTCTTGGTTCTTCCTATGCATATCTTCACTAAGGAGTGTGGCTGCTACATCATCAAACTTCAATTTACTTTTGGCAGCCACAAAGGTGCTCACTGCCATTACAATTCCTTCCCAGCTATTCGGAAATGAACACAATAAAAAAATTGCCTTTATTTCGTCATCCAAGCTAATACCCACAAAAATTATTTGGGTAACCAATGTGTTGAATTCATTAAGATGGTTGGAGACAATTCCACCTTCTTCCATTTTCAGATTGTATGATTTTTTCATAATGAATACCCTATTGGATGCGGAAGCCATCTCATACATTGAGTAGAGTTTTTCCCACAATTCTTTCGAAGTCTTTTCTATCGAAACATTGAACAGATTTATGTCAAGACATATCTGAAGTATCTTGGACCAGTCTTATGTCAAGTGTTTGACGAATTTTCCTTAAGGACCAAAGACTGAAAAATGATACCAGAATTGGTGAGGGATATTACAATTTCCAAAGACTCACCCTCACCAATTCTGGTATCAATTTTTAGTCTTTGGCCCTTAAGGGAAATTCGTCAAACACTTGACATAAGACTTGTCCAAGATACTTCAGATATGTCTTCTCATTATAAACTCTTGTTCAAACAATTCAATGACTTGCTAAACATGATGCTACAATCTAGAATGAAAGTGCAATCGCAATTACTAAACTTTGGACTTCACTGACATTAAATCGTATGCAGAAATAAAAGGTACAACAGACTGTCATTAAGTCAGACAATTGGCAAGCATCAAATAAAGAGGGACAACCTTATAGCTCCTTTATAAATGAAGCAAAATAGGCTTATTTTCATTAGCCAATTTACATCAAATACATTGACAAAATAGACATGGACACTTTCATATTTGTTTGAGGAAATATGACTGTTATAAACTCTCTCAATTAACTGAAAATGCAATAGAAATATGACAATTTAGAACCTGGTATAACTGCAGTGAATAAGTAAGCAATATCAACTGACAACAAGCCTCCCAAGTGCCAAATTGAACTATGTGCAAAGCCGCCCTTACTGCTGCAAGTGGTAGATCTGAGATGTCACAGTGACTGCATACAAAGGGATCCAATTCACCTCCTAAACTAATTGATCTCAAAGCTAGAGGAAGACGCTACACTCCACTATAAAAATCCAAGCCAAATCTTGAAGATATACCCCAAATCGATGGGTTGTAAATGCACAGGTCTGGTCTAATCCAATACCGAGAATATGGCCGAAGCTATCACTAAAGCTCAAAAAAAATTTCACAAAAAGTTCGCCTCGCTTCTGAATATCACTTTCCTCCAATGTGGAGATCGATGCCAAATGATGATGAGTGAATCAAAATCGTGGGGAGGTTAAGTTTGCTTCATTCTGAAACCATCAACATCTAATTTGATTCCCCTTCAAAATACCACCAACAATATCACCTTCTTTCTTAGGATAAATTGTTTCCTTTCAAACACAAGAAGATGCATTCACCATGATCAATGAATCAAATCGGTGAAGTATGAAAATCTGAAGTAACCACCACAAAATATGATATGAAACCTTGATCAGCTCAATGTGAAGAACTGAGTGTTCCTCACTCTCAATGCAACCCTTCAGAGTGATGCAGATCGAAGGGAGGTATTGATCCCTAAGTCCAAATCTGCGGACAACCCCTGGGTTCCACAACTCAACATAAGAGGAAATAACCCTTTTCTATTTATCTTTTTCATAACTCCTCAAAATATTCTTGCTAGAAGAGGTTAGGTACATTTTATTATTTATTGACTTTTTAATTATTTTTATTTTATACTTAATTCACTTTATTATTTTATTACATATGCACTTTATAATAATATTATATTATAATTAAAGTGCACACGTCTCATGTGTGTTATCTCCTTAATTTGCTATAAAACCAAGTAGAAATAGAATGTGAAGTCACCAATTTCCGCCAAGTCGACCCCCTAAACAACTCCTTGGCCTACGAGGGTCAAATTATAAGCGAAACACTTTTGCGGACCGATCCTCATGAAAATGGGGACACTACAATCCACCCTCCCTGAAAATGCTTGTCCCTAAGCAATCTCAGTTGCAAGGAAAACTCTACTCCACCTGGGTCCCAAATGAAGATGTGTGTAGTGTCCCTGCTATCACCAAATAGCTTATGTAGCACTAACACCACCAACTGAACCTGTTGTATCAACTCAACAATTGATGTAAACCATGCCAAAGATAGAGGTGAATTGGGAATCCAAATAAAGCCACCAACGATCAATGTCAAATCTAAGAGGATGAAATCACCTACCGACAAGTAGATAGCTGCCATATCATATGAATCCAAAGAGGAATACACCTCTTGAGTAGCTGATCCACTATAAGTGTCATCACACAAATCATCATCACCTTAAAATTTTTCAGTAATAGTCAAACTTTTCCTATCATGAATATGTTGAAGATGGAGTTTGGTTTGTTGAGCTAACAAATTGGCTTGCTTTGCCCTTTCTAGCCATCCATCAATCAACCTTTGGGATTGCTCCATATCAACTGTTCCAAAATGCCCGAAACCCCTGTTGTTCATGTGCACAAAATCAGAATTGATTTCATCTTGTCTATCCTTACCTTCAAATTTCTCATGTGACAATGTAGTTCTTTCATGTTGATGTAAAGAAGTATGATTGTTTTTATAAAAATTAGAATAGTTGTCATACCATTCGCCCTTTCCAATTATCTGTTCAGTGCAAGATTCATGTCCCATACTAATAGATTCATTTTCACAATTTCTTCCATATGTAAGGATTGCAATTTCATGAGAAGTATGGAACATAATGTTGTTGTCTTCAAACAGATCATTGATGATATCATGCCATTGCAAAATGCTACCTTCATCATGAGTAGTCAAAATACTAGTGGCTTCTCCACTTAGTAGAGGATCAACCCCCACATCCTCCTTAAATTGCCCAATTTGTTGATGACTACTTTCTATCTCAAATTTTGTGCTTTGAAAAGAGTTTGAATCAACATTACTCATCACATGAAAATCATCATATATGTTATCATCCAAGCTTTCCAAGGTATTGCTGCTATGTATCTCAATTGATGGCTCAAATGGAAAAGTAAAAGTTGATGGTATGATAGTACCTTCACCTTCTTCTACCTCCAATGTATCTGGATAGAGTGATCCTTTCCTTTATCCTTTTCCTTGGAAGAAGAAGTCGATGTAGACATTCTAGAAGGCAAACTGATTTTGTTCTTCTCAAGAAGATGTTTCAATTCATCAATATCCTTCTTGTAACAATGATGTTCACCATGTCCTGATTTCTTGCAATAGGCACAAAAAAGATTGTCCTTATAGGATTTCTTCTTAGGTGAGGATGTAGAATCACCTTGTTGTGGAGAGGAGGATTGTGCTCCATCTTGTTGTGGTTTAGAATTAGGTTGCTTTTGGTTCTTGCCTTTTCTTTGATTCCCTTTATTAGCCGCCAATGCTTGTGACTTTGAAGATTTGAGAATCCCCATCTTGGTCAACTTAGATTGCTCAAGAATCAACATATATGTGAATGCATCAAATGAGGGAGAAGTGTAAGAGGAACCTTGAGCTAAGCTATGGGTGTGAAAGCTAGATACAAACGCTATATACTCTGATGGAAGCTTGTCCAACAAGCTGTAAACTAATTGAGCATCCTTTTTGTCAATGCCACAATCCTTTAGCTTCGCTCTTAGCTCATTTACCTTTGTGACATAATCTTGGATTGTATCAAAATCCTTGGGATCCAATGTTGTGAGTTCACTATCAAGCTTGTAGCCCTTAATCTCATCAACTTGACCATACAATTTTTCATAAATATCCTAAGCCTCTTTGATTGTTGTACACTTCTCAATGTGAAAAATGAGGTCATCTGATACATACTTTCTTAATGTTCCAAGTGCTATGGAATTTTTAGTGAGCCATTCAACTTGAGCATCAGGACCAACCTTAGGATCAGGTGGTGTTGTTATTGTTCCATTTACATAATGAATGAGTCCTTTTTCCATTAGCCTTAATCTTCCATGAAGCATAATTATGAGGAGTTAAAAGTGGAAATTTAGGAGAACCCATACCACCAAAATGAAAAAACATAAGATAGAGAGAGGCACAATCACACAAGACACCCCCCCCCCTCCCAAATTACTCAATCAAGAACCCCCCCCAAAAAAATAAAAAAAATGATGATTTGACACTTTATATTCAGTGTGTGTACAATGGGCCACTTGCAAAACAAGGCAAGGTGGACTTCTGATTTCAACTTTACAACTTCCTCAAATAGGCTATAAGAGACCTCAAAAAATACTACAAGTGATCTAAACTGAGATCCAAGCAAAATACAAGTACCAAATAGGCCCAAAATGACCAAATACTGAAAGTACAATTTCTACTCAAACACATTGCAAACTAATGGCAGATTATGAAACTAGACAAAAAATTATGCACTTTAAAAAAAAAGGGTACCTAAAAAGGAGGTCATATGACCCCAAACAAAGCCTATGAAGTTGCAAAATTGAGGATTAGATAGGTACAATCACCAAAAACTACAAATTGCAAAAAATATGTCCATCAAAATAAAAAAATTCCTCCATCACTATGAAGAGCACAAAAAATTAGCCCAAATAAAAAAAAATTGCACCAAAAAAGGAGCAAAAATGAGCAAGATATGGCCTCTTGAAGTTGAACTACAAAAACAAAAAGCCAAATGGTGAGGGGGTCCAAAATTTTCATAATGTTGTTGATGCAGTGCTGTTATCAGCAAATGATGGGCTTAAATTTGAAGCTCGTTTGGCCATCAAAAAAACTTCACTCCCCTGCTGACATGGTGTCTATATTGTACGAACGAGATGACGTGGCAGAAAATGATAGATTCCACATAGATTACATGGCAGTATGGATTGTTGCATTGGCTCTAATTGTGCATGATGATGTGTAACCAATGTGGCAGTACGGATTGCTAGCGTGGTTGTTGATTGTACCCAGAAGCTGACTCAGCAAATGAGATTCTGTCATGTGGCGGCAGTGGCGCTAACTGTGTGTTCGGATGGAACTCATCATGGTGGCATGGTGGGAGTAAGGATGAGCTAGCAGCTGTTGGCAATCCTTGGCGGTAGCGCTAGAAACCGGCGACGAAGCTCAGATGTCAGCAAGAACTGGTGATTGGGTGACCGACAAGACTTAGGCTGCCGAAAATGCAGGAGACCAGAGGTTGTTGCCGTCGGGAGATGCAAACCGAGACTCAGGAGGAAAATGGCGCTGCCGAGGTGTAAACAGGTGGTACGGCCCTACGATCATGCAGAAAAATAAATGCAGAATGGTATGGGGTGTCGGGAGTGGGGGGTCATGCCCCCCCTCCCCCAAACAAAAAACAATATTGTTTTTTTTATTTTTTAAATAAAATAAGAACTTTTTACAAATGTTAAAAACTGAGAAAATAATATAAGAATTAAATAAATAAAAATTTCTAATAAATTTTTCACAGAAAAAAAAATTTAACTATTTTTTTAAAATCCGTATCGACTACCGAAATTGGCTAAAAAATTCTTCCAAAGGGCCCGAAATTTGTTTCACCAAATATAGGCAAATTTATACTCAAAATTTGTGGAAATGGCCTCCCGGACTCAACCATGATGTCCAAATCATTGTAGGATGCACCTATAATGAGAAACTCCCCATATCCGAAATTGAAGCCTCCAAAAGCCCTCCAAAAAAACCAATCAATGAAGCCCTATAGGCTTTGATACCATGTGAGAATTTGTTGAAAATAGCCAAGATCAAGAACACATTAAATAGTACAAGAGAGACAAAATATTTGATAAGAATAAACTGTATTCTATCAAGATGAAAATATTGATCAACTGGATCATCAAAAGTTACATACAATGTAGATGAGCCTACTTATAAAGGCAAGGCTAAGAGACAAAAAACACACTATGATGACATGTGGCTCAATGAGATGCAAGGGTAGGTTGGGGTAGGTAGGAGAAATAGTAAAATATTCCACATGAGGTGGATCACCGAAGGTGGAATTATCACTCCACAATAAGTGGATATGATAAAGTAACAACAAGATCACACCATAAAAGGTGGAAATTCTCCTATATACACAGTCCCAATGTATGCACATCTTCCTAAGTGTCTCATATGAAAACTACTATGAGGTGCATGTACCTAAGTAAACTTAAAGTAAAGTGTAATTATATCCAACATGAATTAATAATTACACCAACACTTCTTATACAGTTTTTCCTAATCTTTATCAACCATCGAAGATGGCTTCTTCACTTTTCCTTCAAGCGTGAGTGAGAAGTCTTTCTTTATCAGCAAAGACTCCATCTGCACCTTCCACAAACTGAAGTTCTGACCAGAGAACTTTTCTATCTTCGCTTCCTCCATATCTCAGGAAATTTAATTACCAAATTCCCAACTGGCAACTCTAGCATGCTTTGATACCAATTGTAAGTTTGAAGAATGCGAATAGAAAAGTGCAGAAATCTTAAACAGAGGAAAGAAGACAATCTAAAGAAAGGGACAGGATTTATAGTGGTTCACCAATTTGGCTACATCCACTTTCAATAGGGAAAATCTTATTGTATTAATCTCAGTTTTACAATGAATAATCAATAACAAACTGACATAAATAAGATTCACTAACTCAACAATTATGAGCTGCTCGAACACTTTAGAATTCAATTGTTTCCATCAGAATATTGGCGGGAAGAGGTTGGACTTGGTCACTTTTGAATTTATCATACCTCAAAGAATTTGGGTCAAGATGAAATACAAATATCAAGGGCATGACTATGCCCCCTGTTGGATATGGTTGTTCATTGTTGCTGCTAGGATATGTTGTTGTCATTGATGTCAACATATTCCTATGATTTATTCTGGTGAGTTTGGGAAGATTTTCTGATTCGGTTTTGTAGTTTGGTTTTGTTGATCACTATTTTGTAGAGACTGGTATTTCCTCTGGTATATTCTGGTGTGATCAGATCTTGTACTGAAACTTTGGGATATTGTTTGGGATGATCTTATGTATCTTCATTTTAGATGGTTCATGATTTGGTGCTCTGCAAGTTATCTGTCTTCATGACAGTTGTTGATTGGTTCTGTTCTTGAGCTTCTAGACATTGACTGATGAAGATTTGAAAAGAGGTGTTGATGCAACTATTCCGAATGGTTCTAACGTGCTTGCTGGTGTCTCCTAGTTGTGTCTTATTTGTTTTGGTGATTTGCATTGATCGTTGTGCGAGTTTTTGGTGATTTCTATCAATCAATGATGATTTTCATGTTATGCGGTATTTTTGGTGGTGTAGCATGTTGCTATTGATCTTGGTGTGATTTCTGGTGGATGTGATTGTTTGTGAATTTGAATTAGGTCCATGCTATGTAATGTAAATCATTATATTGGTCTGGTGATCAATCTTTGTCTCGTGTAATGTAATATTGTAATTATGAGTTGAGGGTTTAGCCAACCTTGTTATCAAGGTTGATGGTCTGTATATATATAGGTGAGAAATTCACTTAGTTTTGGAGAGTTGGTATTGTGTCTACATTATTAGAGATAGGTGACTGTGCGAACAAGAGATTTATCATTCAGTGAAGTATTGATGTGAGATTGGTGTTGCAAAGCAGACAATTGTGCTTAACCAGAATTGTCATTAGGCATTTATAGATGTTATCATTGCAATTCATTTTTTTCAGATTGTAGTTCGAATCATATTGTAAGTCAGTGAGACTTCCCCGAGGGTTGTAGCCTTCCAGGCAAATATCTTTTGAGCAGTGAGCTCTAAGCAGTGTGTCTGAATGCATTTCCATTCCCCATTGTAATATTTTCACACACTACTATAGAGTATCATCTTACTGTGGGTAGGTTCCCACAGTGGTTTTTCCCTTAACCGGGTTTTCCACGTCAAAAATCTTGGTGTTGTGTATTGTGTTGTTAATTTTCTTATCTGTTATTCCTGTTGTTTATCAGTTTATGTTTTTAAATTTTTTTTTTTGTAATTCGGTGAAGACTGATTCACCCCCCCCTCTCAGTCTTCATTCTTGATTGCTTCTAACACCCCCATCCTTGAGTGCACTCCCTACATAGCTGATATCATATTGTGGAATGTCAATATCCATGAATTTTGGAAGTCAATGGGGAAAAGGAAAAGACTCCCATAGCTTTAAAAATGTTAGATGGTGGGTTAGAATGTGCAGCTTGGGGTCACTTGGTATCGATGTTGTGTTTAGGGATCATATTAGAATACATGAGCGCATATAATTCAAACGCTCAGGAAGTAATAATAGTTGATGGCAAAGTGGTGGTTAGGCTTGATCCTATTTTCGTCACAATTGTTTTCAAGCTGCTAGTGAGAGATCAATACTCAAAGGTGGACAAAGAATATGTAGAAGGATACTTTTTTGATAATAAACTCAATTTTAAAATGTTATAGCAAAAAACTATTTATTGACACCTAGGAAAGGTAAATCACAGCTGTCAAAGTCAATCCACAGGTCCTTGTTAGTGAAAGATATTACAAATATGGTTGTCTTTTTGAATCAGTTGATGGACAATAAAGATTCTCATTATTTAGAGGGTTGGATGTTACTTTTTTATTAACATCATATGTGAAGGTATTTAGTTATTTGATTTGGCCAAAATTATTAGCAATAGCCTACACAACCAATTGATTGAGCTCAAAGCAATCTAGTATTTTTACATGACCTCTTATCTCTTTTATGCTATTGTTGGAATGAAGAGTTGGCCAGGGATTAATAAGCAAGGTATCTATGATGAGACAACTTTTATTTATGACTATCATCTGCAATTGTAGTTGGAACAAAGTTTTCATCATTTCACCATGCTTACAGTGGGGGAACTTTAAGGAAACATTGGACTTAGGATATCTCCAGAAGCAACAACACTTGTTCAACAATTTGGTAGACTCTTCATCCAATTCCCAAAAATCACCTACATTAGGATCAGAGGTTATGATGGGTATCCACTCATGTTATCGAGATTTGTAGATGACAAATTGATGCTAATTGAGATATGCAGGCAAGTCAGTCGGATCAGTAGGATATGTAAAATAAAAGAAAGGATAGAATCCTTTTCCCCATTGACATTGGTAATTATAGTTACACATCAAATTTAGATGCTTGAAATATTGAGAGGTCAATGGTCAAGATCAATCTATACCCCTACACTATGAGATTCCCCTTTGATAGCAAAGGCTATGCTACTCAGAAATTAAATCTTGGCTTTGGTCCCAATCACTTCCCTAACATTGAAGATTTTTGGGAAGATTGTGAAGGTGATTTTGAAGTTTGAAGAAGGGATTGGATGAGGTTCACAGTCAAGAAAATAATTGATTTCAAGTTGGGATTTGATGTGAGTGACATTGAAGATAATGAGTCAACTTTTATTGATTCTTTCTATTTTGAGAAGACCCAGGTGCTTCCTCTACCACCTACAGATTGGTCAATTCCAAAATTAAAGAACCTAGATGAAAGAACAACATATGCTATAAGAAGGATAAGATATTGGGTAGTGTAGCGTCGTAAATTGTACACCCTTAATTGGGTGGTACAATTCCATGCTTAGGTTAGCACCCGCCTTAGTGTGTTTGCATCTTGCATCTCAATCCCTCTAAGAATTTAACTAATTAATTTAATTAAATCTAAAGTCTTCTTTTATCCCTCTACACGTCATAAAATTGGACCCTTTACCCTAGGAGTGCCCCTTTTTTTTAAATTTTCCCAATTAATCATTTCATCAAATAACCTAATTATGTCTTATTTCGACCTTCAAGGCTCGATTTTGCATATCTAGACATCTCAAATTTCTACAAACTCCTAGAATTAACTCTAAAATCACAATATCTTGCTTCCCCAAAAATTTGGCGAAAAGTTGGTCGGACCATGTTGGTACCAACATGGTCTCGACTTTTTCTCCCTGAATTTAGGGAGCATATTTTGGTGGCATTTTAATATTCAAATCCAAGAGATTGGTGAAAAATATCACTTCTAAGTCGGCCTATGACTCAAAACAAAGTTAGGGTCTCCTACATAAATCCTTCCTTTTCTCATTTGAAGAATCTAAGATCTAGCAATTGTAGGAGCCTCTTGTGAAGTGAAAGTGCAAGTTATGTGAGGTCTACAATATCAAATCAAGAATTAATCAAGCATTTATCAAGCCTTCATCAATCATCTTCAACAATAATTAGGAGCTTTGAAGAAATTGAAGAATAATAGGAGATCACTGACTATTGATTGGCTTGTACCTCTCCCTTAGGGTTTGGTATGGTTTCATGTTATTTTCATGTCTTTGTATGAGATTCATAACAATCATTTTCAGATTTTCATTCATGCTTTAGATCAATTGTGGCATTTGTGATTTGAAGTATTTACATTTACATTTACAATCATTTAGGGTTTACTCTTTAAAGTGTAGGGTAGAACTCTAGATCTACTTTCTTGTTCATTTAGGATCCTACATACACACAAGATTCTTGTGCACACATTTTCAATACAATATTGGTTATTTGTGGAGGTGGAAATCACCAAAACAAGGGGTTTGACTAAGGCAAAAACCCTATATAGCCACCTAGACCCCCTTTTCCAGTTACAGGTGCAGGTACAGGAATCTGATGAGTGCACGAATTTCAGGACTGATGGAACACACAGGTGCAGACTTAGCTTCAGAAGTAGATCCCAGTTTCCAAGGACCAGGGTGTGGAGCCATGGTCCCCCCTATTTTGCAGCATGTTTTGATAGTTTTGTATCTCTAAGTCTCAGAATACAAAATCCAGAGTTTCAACCTTCTGTCAACATAGGGGCCAAGGCGCCCAATACCTTGGTCCTGCATAGTCAGCTCCAAATTTCAGTCACAGGTGCACATCATAATTCCCCTCCCTACTCGGTGCTCAGTTTCTCAATTTCAGTTTTGTCAGATTCTGTATTTTTAGTTCAAACTTGTATCTTTGTTCTTCTCCTAGCATAGTTGATTGCATCATCATATTTTGCACATCTACTCTTCATTTAAAACAAAGGAATAGAAACCGTAAGAGATATTTTGTGGCCCTCTCTTCCTCACAAGAAGTGGCCAAAGTGAACTATCTCCCCAGGCTCTTTCTTATTCCATTGTGTGTACATGAGAGTCGAATTAGGTCTTAGCTACTTGGTTCCATTTTTATACTCCACATTTTGATGAAGCCGACGTGAAATCCAACCTTCTTAGATTTGCATTTTCTGATTAGATCTTGTTATTTCATGTTTCATTTCTATAAAAAATATTAAAAACCCCAAAAATATTGTTGTATCCATCGTGTGTTCATTTCTTAAACATATAGTTCATGCACTTTTATGCTGGCATTTAGAGTATCACACAATTGCTTCATTGCTTAGACATTTAGTTTGTACTTTCTTTGCTTGCATTGTTTCTCTCATTACATTTTGTAAAAAAAAAGGAAATTTTCAAATATTTTCATACCAAAAAAAAATGTCCTTGCATCATGAGAGTTTCTTAGACCTTGTTCTAACACTTCACCCCCTTCCTAATGAGCCTATTAAGGACATTTTGAGGCAAGAGGATGGTTTCAATAACACCTTTATTAATGCTCTCTCTCTTAAAGATGAAGCATTAATAAATAGTGTTATTCCCTCTCCCAAAATTGACCTTACCCATAAGGACATCATTCTGAAAGAAGATATTTTTAACACTCTTCCTAATGATCTCACTATATGGGATGAGCCATTGGATGGTGATGTTGATTATTCTCTTAATTTGTTTCTCCCCGATAAGAGTACCTTGGTCCAAGAGAATGAAATTATGATAAAAGAGGGTGATATAATTGACAATTCCCTTAATAACACCTCACCTCCTATTGATTTAAATAATTTTTCCTCTAAAGATGAAGCATCTCCCTCTCCCCAACTTGGCTCTACTCATGAGGATACCCTAGTTAAATAAGAGATTGTTGACATTTCTTTCAAAGATATCCCTCTCAAGGATGAACCTTTGAAAAGTAATCATTCTCCTAAAGTGTACCTCCCCCATGTGGATCCTTTAGAAGAGGAGGAAATTATAGCTACCTTTCTTAGTCACATTACACCTCCTTTTGATGAAACATTAGTAGCTAATGATATTCCTTCTCCCAAAATTGATCCTACCCATGATAACATTCTGGTGCGAGAAGAGTCTATCAACACTTCTTTCAATAATTCCCACCATATAAATGATGGTGATCCTTTTCCTAAAATGTACACCCCTTGTAAGGATACCTTGGAATAAGAGAATGATCTTAGGTCACAAAGACTTGATATCTTTAATACACCCTTCTATGATGGTCTCCCTTTCCTCCAATCCAAAGAAAAACCTAATCATGAAGAAATGTTTAAGGATGATAAGTCTATTTATGAACCATCTCATGATTTTATCTATACTAGATCCTCTTTAGATGATCCTAAACCTTCTTCAATCAATATATGGTGCATGTGAATGGCTATGAAACACATAATAAACCCCTCTTCACAGTTCAAGGTGCTAGTCCTTCTCCAAATTCTCAACCTCTAAACAAACCTCTCCTTATGATTCAAGGTGGTTATAGTAATGATTCCTTTTACACTCATAACAAACCAGTTATTAATGTGCAAAGAGGTGTTATGCCCTGCATACCTACCCCCATTGGTTTCCTTATCTTGAAAATATGGGTCCCCTTTCTTTTTATTTTGTAGTTTTTTTTGCTTAGTTTTTTCCTTAACACCCCAGAACCTTGGAGTCCCGAGGCATTCATTGCTTGGTTTGAAGCCCTACCTTGAAACCCAGGAGTCCCGAGGTGTTCTTTGCCTAGTTTGAAGCCCTACCTTAGAACCTCGAAATCCTGGAGTTCCGAGGTAGGCTTTTTGTTGTATTGGTCACAACCTCGGAACCCTAGAACCCTTGAGTCCTGAAGTCATGACTTGTCTTGTTTGTCATTGAAGCCTCTGAATCCTGGAGTCTCGGAATTCTGAGTTCTTCATGTTTTGTTGTTTGTCACTTCGAAACCCCAGAACCTCGGAGTCCTGAATTTGTGTTGTGTTCTTTTACATCAGAAGCCCGGAGTCCCAAAGTTGTCTTGTCTCTTCACCTCGGAACCCCAAAACTTTAGGACTTCCAGAGTCCTAAGGTGAGTTTTTGTCTTTTTTGTGTTGTGACCTCGGAAGTCTAGAACCTCAAAGTTTGGAGGTGTGTTGTTGGTTTTCTTGTTGTCATCTCAGAAACTCGGAACCTCGGACTCCCGAGGTCATGTTTAAGGAGATTGTACGAACAAAGTATTGAGGGGGTATAAATATGAGAAATGAAATTTTTAAAGATCATTTGTGCATTCAAGTTTTCTAGTCTCCCAGATGTGATCTCCCGATTTCACTCCACCGTGTTGTCAAGTTCTTCGTGGGTTTTCTTCTGCCAGTTTGGTGGATTTTTCTCCCTTCTTGTGTTTTTGTGTTTAGATTTTCTAGTTTTTGGGCTGAGATTTTCTCTTTTTATTTTTCTCATTTTTTGTGTTTTGATCTTCCCACATGCCCTAGGTTTTCAAAACCCCGGAGTTCTGGGCTCGGTAGTTACCCACCTCGAAACCCCCAAGTCCCAAGGTTGATCTTTTTGGGTCATGCATTTACCCCGAAACTTCGGATCCCCGGAGTTCCAGACCACCTTTTAACCCATGAATGAACTACCCCCAACCTTGGAACCCCGAAACCTTATAGTTCTGAAGTTATTTCCTTTTAGGCCACTATTTTAACCTCGCAACCTTGAAGCCCCAGAGTTTTGAAACATCTTTTTTTTGGCACTCAATAAACTAACTACGTCAGAACCCCAAAGTCTCGAATGAGCCATGTTAACTGGTCAACCTTGGAACCTCGAAGTCTTGAATGAGCCATGTTAACTGGTCAACCTCGGAACCCCGGAACCTCGAAGTTCTAACCTTTATTGTTCCATGCTTGTCTACCCTAGAACCCCGGGACCTTGAAGTTCTGAATTTAGTGGTTATAGAAGGAGTTACCCACCCCAGAACCCTAGAACTCTGGAGTCCTGAAGTTGGTGATATTATATATATTTTGTATACGATAGGATAATTTGTGGTTCTTTCTTGCAGATCAGAGAAATTAGATGGACCCAACCTCCAGTAAGAGAGGCAAGGAACTAGATAAACTCCTCGCAACCATGAAGTACCACTACCAAGGGCAGGTTTATGTTTAAAAAATGGATGATCAAATTAGATGGGTAACTGACACAGAAGTGGGACATGTGGAGGTGGAGGATATTAGAACTCAATTGGATAAAATAGGGCTAGAGGCTCCTTATAGGATAATTAAGAGGTCAGGGCTAATAGAAGCAACTATTTTCCCCCCAATCTGTTCAAGCCCTAGAGTTCATAATGACCATAGCATAGTTTTACAATCCAGACACAAGAAAATGCACCGATGCCCAAGGAAGGACAACGATTGATATATCTACTAATATGACGAGATTTGTGTTTGGTATCCCTACAAGGGATGAAGTGCTCCTGACCACAGAGGAAGAAGCCACTAAAGTATGAGATAGGGATATTGCTTCGAGAAAAAGGTATATGGATGAGAATTGGTTAGAGGAAGATAGGGCTAAAGGCCACATATATTCTGAGGGCTGATTTCAGGGAGCCTCAACGGGATCTAATTATCATACTGAGAAAGGCCTTTGGGAAACCTGACTGCCGACACTTCCATCCTTGGATGTTTCATTTCATGACTACTATTCTGATAGGGAAAAAATATTTTGATTGGGCTCAAATCCTATCCGATAATATACATAAGCAGTTGATTAATGTACATAGAACCAAGAAGTTCTTCTTTATCTCATATGTTATTTGGGTGGCTGTTGGCAAATGCACACTCCAATGAGAAATTGTAGGTGATTGAAGGTTTTGTCATTGATGGCAACCTTGCAATCATATAATATTGGCAAGACAATTTACCGGCACCAAGAAATGACAGACTCTGCACTGGCACATAGACCACCAATAGTGAAAGGAAGTATACCGGTACCCAGGCCGACAAGAATTTTGTTTATAATATATTTTGTAAATTATTGGAAAATCATTGTAAGCCGACTTGGCAAGTTGTAAAATGACTCATATATGTATGAGATCATTATAGAACATTTTGTAAGGAAGTAGATAGGCGAATTAAGGCAGATCTAATATGTGAATTATAAGTTAAGGGTTTATGTAAGAAGCATAGCTAAAACTGGTACTAGATCTGGCATAATAGATACTATTTTGAAGCAGTACAAGACATTGGATTTGCATAATCCATTTTGTAATTGAGAAGTGGGCTCTAGGCACTTGGCCTTCCTACATGTGCAGGCCCCCATTGTAAGAGTAATATTCACTTATTGGCTAGTAAGTGAATATTGTGGGTCACAAATCCCACCGAGGTTTTTCCCACACTAGGTTTCCTCGTTAAAATACTGTGTTATGGTGTGTTTTCTTGTGGTTGTTGTTATTCTTGTTTACTGCACTATTTTTGTTTACCGGTAGACAGTATTGATATGCTTTTCATGTTTTAATTGAAGTAAATTCACAAACCGGTAAGATACTGATTCACTCCCCCTCTCAGTATCTTTGGGAATCCTAACAATTGGTATCAAAGCCTAGTCCTCTATTTTCAGAAGCCTAACAACTTGAGGAAGATCTTGACACCGGTAGAGATGGAAAACTTGATGAAGCAATTGGAAGGAGCTCTCTCAGACTATGATGTAGAAAAGTTGAAAAATATCAAACTTGAAGATGATCTAAAGGCTACACAAGATATTATTCAAGCACTTCAGGAAAACCTTACCATTGCAAGAAACAAGAGAAGAGAACTTTGTGAAAAGATGCAAAATGAAAATGATGAAAAGGAAACTCTTAGTGATCTGATGAACAAGCTAAAACAAGAAAACATGGCAACAAAGAATGAGATGCAGGATATGACTATGAGATTCTGTAAAGAAATTGAAGATAGAAAGAAGAATGAAGAAGATTTGACTAGAAGACTGAATGATGCTGCAAATGAAAACACAAGACTTAGTTATGAAAATGATATGTTGAAGACAGATTTGATGCATGCACAAAATGACTCAAATGAACTCATGAGATAGAAAGGTATCTTGGAAAGAGAACTAGCTACTACAAATCACCACAAGGAAAAATTCAAGAAAAGCTCAGAAGAACTTGGTGACTTGCAAAAGAATCAGAAACCAAATGGTGACACTAATGGCCTTGGCTTTGAAGTTGGTGAAAGCTCCAGTACTACAAACACACATGATCATAGAAAACCGGTAAGACAACCTAATGTTTATAAATTTAATGGGAAATGCTTTAATTGTAACAAGTATGGTCATAGAGCAAATCAGTGTAGATCTAGAAATTATCAGAGCACTAATACACCCACCGGTCAATGTTCAAAATGCAACAAAATTGGTCATAATTCAGAGAATTGCATAATGAATGTAAGATGTTATATTTGTGGAAGATTTGGACACTTATCTAATCAGTGTAGAACACAAACCGGCATAGGATATGGGAAAGCTATTCAGAAAAATAATGTGACCTGTTATTCTTGTAACAAGATTGGACATATTGCAAAATTCTGCAGAAGTAAGGCATCACCGGCAAGTAACAATGGTGCTAGTTTGAAGGGTAAAGAAAAGGTTGAAGAGGTAAAGCAAAAATTCTCAAAACAATGGATCAGAATGTCAGATCTAAATAGTGATAGGAATACTCCTTCGCTAGCAGAATAGAGTAACACTCCACCAACATAACATAGTAACACTCCACCGGCAAGAGACTCTTCATCTAATTGAAGAAAATTCCTTTGAGGGTTTAGAAATCAAATGTGAAACATGCTATTATTCCCTTAGTTGATGGTGAGAAGTTGAAATTACTTCTATACCGGTAGATAAGTTAAGTTATTACTTAAACTGGGAAGCATTAAATGTGGTGGTTGGCGAAATTAACATTATAAAACAAGTGTTTTGGCTCCATTTTCATTTCACCTAGCATTCAAATCTTTGAAAGCACGAAAAATCCTAAGCGAAGGCATTCCAAGCAAAGAAGTCAAGCAATCTATAAAATTCTTCATTCCTAAGGCAGCTAAAGGTATTTATAACCATGGCTTCTTCATCTGTTCCTGAATTCATTGCAAACCCTACTATTGTCGAAGTTATTAAATGCCCTAGACCCATATTCCAGTTAGTTCCCAAAACTGCCAAGAAAGATGATAATATTGGTGCATTTTCTCAAATTCCTAAGGGAGTAGTTTTTGCTGAAGACCCTAGTGTAAAGCGGAAAAATCGAACCCTAGTTGTTCTCCCCTCCCCAACTCCAAGGAGAGAGAAGGGAGAGTCACTAGGGTTGATGGTTTTCACTTAGGAGAGACTTTACATTCAAAAGAGGGGTTGAAACCCACAAGATCCAATCCCACACAGTGCAAGATTGGATTCTAAATGAGTTTCAAGGGTTGTGATAGCAAGGATACCCTCTTTTGTAAAGAATGTAGATAGAAAGATTGAACTAGGAATGCATGTAGAAGCAAGAAAGATTCACTTATAAACAGAGATAGGGATATGGGATGAAGCTGCGGACCTGGAATTAATAGTAAAATGTCAAGACGGTGCTGTTCTGCAAATTTGAGCGAAAGTTGACGGGACGATGGCGCCCGACGTGCACACGGTCCTCCGAAAAATCCGCGAAACGAAGGTGGATCTGTTCGTCTCTACACAAGGATTCCAGATCTTCAATTACTGCCGCGTACCTGCAACCTACACACAGAAAAGAGAGGACGATTGGGGGGTTAGGGATTAGGGGTTTGCCTTTAGGTCAAACCCCAGTTTTGGAATTAACCAAGAAATGAGAATGCTGTAAATGTAAATATTTGTAATGTAAACAAGTACTGATACCTTGTTGTAAGAATGTTTGTATTCTTACATGCGAAGGTGTAATGTATGTAGTATGTTGTATGTTGTATGTGATCTCCTCTTCAATGGTTGAATCCTTGTCTTGAATGCAACACTTAGCCTTGAATGGAGACTTAGAATGCTCAATGGCTTGAAGGAATGCTTGAATGCTTGAATGCTTGAATGTTTGAATATCGCTTTCGCCTTTTGTTCTTGCTTATTTTCTCTTTTTCCCGACCTCTTCAAATGGGAGAGGAAATGTAGTTTATATACTTGTCAATTAGGGCTGATAGACTAATTTTCCCGACCTTAGGCCGACCAGGAAACATTATTTTCCAATTTGCAAACTTAAAGACCCGAAGCCCCATAAGAGACCGGGCCCAAAATAGGGCTAGGGACCAGGGCGCTGGGCGCCATGGTCCCACCTCTAGGGACAACAGGGTGCAAGGAGGATCAGGCCAGGGAAAAAATGTCGGGGACGATGGCGCTCGGGGTGCACACGGTCCTCGCAACTTTTTTCCAAATTTTCAGGGATGAAAGATATTGTGATTTTGTTGCGGAATCCAAAATTACAGCCGATTTGGAGGTGTTTTGATCAGTGAAATTATCAGTCAAAGGTTGAATCAAGAAGGTTTTAAAAATTAGGGTTTTGACATTTAACCACTTAATTTTCAGAATTAAAGCACAAATATGAATTGACAATTTGCAATAGAAGGGTAGATCTGAAACAAGCATTAACAATTAAACATTTCACAAGCTCAATTACTAAAAAGAAAATTTTAGGGTTTTTATGCAATCAACCTCTAAAATTTGCAAAAGATCAAACATGGAAATGTAATTAAGGAAGCAAAATTTTCAGATCTAACCATGAATAATCAGAATGAGGATGTTCACGTCGGGTTCACCAAAATGTAAAGCGGAAAAATCGAACCCTAGTTGTTCTCCCCTCCCCAACTCCAAGGAGAGAGAAGGGAGAGTCACTAGGGTTGATGGTTTTCACTTAGGAGAGACTTTACATTCAAAAGAGGGGTTGAAACCCACAAGATCCAATCCCACACAATGTAAGATTGGATTCTAAATGAGTTTCAAGGGTTGTGAGAGCAAGGATACCCTCTTTTGTAAAGAATGTAGATAGAAAGATTGAACTAGGAATGCATGTAGAAGCAAGAAAGATTCACTTATAAACAGAGATAGGGATATGGGATGAAGCTGCGGACCTGGAATTAGCAGTAAAATGTCGAGACGGTGCTATTTTGCAAATTTGAGCGAAAGTTGACAGGACGATGGCGCCTGGCGTGCACATGGTCCTCCGAAAAATCCGTGAAACGAAGGTGGATCTGTTCATCTCTCCACAAGGATTCCAGATCTTCAATTACAGCCGCGTACTTGCAACCTACACACAGAAAAGAGAGGACGATTGGGGGGTTAGGGATTAGGGGTTTGCCTTTAGGTCAAACCCCGGTTTTGGAATTAACCAAGAAATGAGAATGCTGTAAATGTAAATGTTTGTAATGTAAACAAGTACTGATACCTTGTTGTAAGAATGTTTGTATTCTTACATGCGAAGGTGTAATGTATGTAGTATGTTGTATGTTGTATGTGATCTCCTCTTCAATGGTTGAATCCTTGTCTTGAATGCAACACCTAGCCTTGAATGGAGACTTAGAATGCTCAATTGTTTGAAGGAATGCTTGAATGCTTGAATGTTTGAATATCACTTCCGCCTTTTGCACACATATGTCTTCCTCCCTTTTTTGGAAGAGGAAATGTAGTTTATATACTTGTCAATTAGGGCTGATAGACTGATTTTTCCAACCTTAGGCCGACCAGGAAACATTATTTCCCGAATTGCAAACTTAAAGACCCGATGCCCAAAAGAGATCGGGCCCAAAATAGGGCCAGGGACCAGGGCGTTGGGCGCCATGGTCCCACCTCCCGAGACAACAGGGTGCAAGGAGGGATCAGGCCAGGGTGCAGAAAAATGCAGTTTTTGGTGTTATAAATAGGTTTCGGGGTCTCCATTCAGGTTCAACATTGCGCCTCCATCGTGAAGACCCAAATGCAGTCGAAATTGCAAGTGTCGCAATTTTAGGATGCTACACCTAGAATGTATATACATTGTCATATAGAGGAATTAGGTGATGAGGAAATTAAGAATATGTATAAAACTATAATTTGTGATGAATCTAGAAATATCAAACTTGAACACATGATAGTAGAAACCCTAGGTTTCACTAAAATTCTCAGTATCCCGGATTTTCCCAAGGATATTATAAGGATAGTACTAAGCAGGGTACATGGTGCATTCTTTTGGTTCGACTCAGTTCACAAAATCACAAAAGAAGTAGTAAAAGTTGTGACAGGGTTACCCTCCATCGGTAATAGACCTGATAAAACAAAGAAGGTCTCAAACGACCTAGTGATAAACCTAACTGGTGCATCATCTGATAAGAGAACCTTAAGGTTAAATGATGTAATGGATATCAATGTTAGATTCATTAGTATGATCTTAGGCTACAAAACTACACATGCAAATAGGTTAAACTCATTCTCTAGCCTATGCATTAAAAGTGCCTATGATATGGTTCATGATAATGCAAAAATAGATGTGTGCGAATGGCTTAAAGATGAATTGATTGACAATTTGGGAAAGATAAAGAAAGACAAAAAGGGAACATTTAGATTTGGAAACCTACTTGTTTGTCTAATGTTGCACATAACCAAACAAGTACCCGGTATTGGTAATAGAAATCTTGGTTTTGATATACCGGTAGGCAAATAGTTGTCAAATTTACTGAACAACATTGGAGAGAATAGAGAAAAGAACATAAATGAGTACTTTCAGGTATTGAAGGCCCAGATGAAGACCAGCGTTAGATTATCACAAGCAATTGTGAACAAGTATAAGGATGAAATCTGTTTTTTAATAAAGAAGGATGAAATTTGGATGGAGGTAGTTATCCCAAGAACCATTTGGGTTACTTAAATGGGGTATGAAACAGGTGACCATATAATAAAAACATATGCAAAAGCCCTCCTAGAAGCACCTAAGGAACCTAAAGAAGAGGTATTTGGCAGTGCTGAGACTATTGAAAAACAAATTCAATCCAAGAAAAAAGTTAAAAAGGTTGAAGCAACAGTAAGAAAAGGATCCAGGCAAGCTAAAGCTATTAAGGAAGATGTACTTAAACGAACTGGTATTACTGAAGAGGAGTTAGAAGCACTTCAACCGGAAACTCACCTTTCACCGGTTGGAACTTCTTCAGAAAGTGAAATACCAGCTGCATTCAAAAGAGTTGTGAGAAAAAGGAAACCTTCACCGGTATCTACACCTTCTCCTAGAAGAACAAGACAGAAACAACAGGCAGTAAGGCCCCCAACTAAGAAATTAACTCCAAAGAAGAAGATAACCCCTAAGAAGAAGACTCAACAAACCATTGCTCCAATTTGCAAACTTCTCAATGAAATAATAGAGGATGGAAAGCTGAAAAACATTAATAGATTATATGACTCATTATCAATTGATGACAAGGAGAAAGTAGAAAACAGTGTAATCCTACACTTAGACATTTACAAGAAATTTTTGGTGCAAGTTGTTGATGAAATACCGACAGAACTGTACAAAAGACTAGAAGCTAGAAGGCAAGCTATTGTTGATCTTGATAAGAAAATAAAAATTGAAAAACTACTCGCTGTACATCCTGTCAACTCACCTGAAGAGATAGATCAACTGATCTCTGAGGCTAACTGGTCAGTATTTTCAACTGCACACTGACATGTAGCACTTATGGTTGGTAGAGTGAATGAGGTAACAGAGGAAATAGCTAATGCATGGGACATATTCCTTGTAGAGAAGGAAAAGAAGGAAGAGTATCGAAGCCCTAAATCCATCAAGGTATATCAAAAGGATAAGGGAAAAGGTAAGGTTGGTGGACCACCCAGCATAAAAATAACAGACAACTTATCCCCATCTCCACTGGTAGTTACCACTGACAATCAACCAACTAGTGAGAGTATGGACATACCACATGAGGACACAAATCCTAATTCTGAGGTGTTATATACAATGAACATTGACACTCAGAAAGTCAATATTGTGGTAGATAAGGAATCAATAGCAAAAATAGATGTGGCAAATGAGCCACCAGCAACAGGTAGCACAGAAGGTAAATCGACAGTGGACAACACTGAGAAACAGGTAGAGCAATAGGCTCCCTCATAGGAACAGGTTCATACAAAGATAGTGCCACCAGCAACAACTGAGCAACCCAAACCTTTGCTTAGAGAAATGCAAACACAAACTGACCTACCAGAGGTCACTGCAAGCAAAGAAATTACTCACACCAGTGGAATACAGATTGTTGGCTCTTCCATTGCAGATTCCAGACCAACAAATGTGACTGAAGTTCTTTTGGATTCCATCAAGAAAATAACAGAGTGCAGCTCACAAGCTTACAAAGCTATTGATGATACAATCCCAATTTTGAAAATGATGCACCCAAGTGTAATGTAGATAATAAAGATTCATTGAATCAACTTGACACGTTGTCTAAGTATATTACTGACAACATTGTGATAGTTGAAAAAATAAATGAGGAAGCATTCAAGGAGAAACTAGAGAAGGAAAAACACAAATTCTTTGAAGAGGAAATAAAGAAGTGCATGAGACAATTTGACACTCTTTTACCGGCACTATGTAATACACTAAAAGAATTCAAAACTTTGTACAGAGATACATGTAAAACAAACTTTTTGATAGTAGATATAGACCGGAAGATTAGCAAGGTACGGGAAGAAATAAATAAATTAGCTGACAACTTCATTAATTCATCTAAACCATTATCAGTTTTTGAGCAAAAAACAACAAGTTTTGAGGAGGAACTTCTAAAATTGGAAAGAGAAAAGGAAAGAATAAAAGGAAAGGCAAAAGATCTAAAATGGAGACTTAGACCAAGATTGGACTACCTCGCCTCCTTGAGAAAAGAAATATCTAAGGCTTTAATTCAAGGACAAAAAACACTAGAACAACAAATGCAACACCTCACCGGTATAATTCAGAGGATAGAGGCCGCATTAAAAGATAGCAAATGGTTCACTGAGAGCCTGAATCTGGTATTGGGAGACCTTTTTTAGATTGTAACCAACCGGTTACAAGGATGAAGCTGGAAACCACACTCAATTGACACTTTTACAACAATTGTCATTGATGCCAAAGGGGGAGTTGTGGTAATGAGAAAAATAATCAGCAAATGGCTCATTAGCTCAGGGGGAGCACATATTTTTTGGTACACAATTTTTGGTAAGACAATTCTAGCAGATTCTTTTTGGATGACAATTTTTGGATTTTTCTCATGAGTGTTGCCATCAATGTCAAAGGGGGAGATTGTTGGCAAATGCACACTCCAATGAGAAATTGTAGGTGATTGAAGGTTTTGTCATTGATGGCAACCTTGCAATCATATAATACCGGCAAGACAATTTACCGGCACCAAGCAACGACAGACTCTACACTGGTACACAGACCACCGATAGTGAAAGGAAGTATATCGGCACCCAGGCCGACAGGATTTTTGTTTATAATATATTTTGTAAATGATTGGAAAATCAATGTAAGCTGACTTGACAAGTTGTAAAATGACTCATATATGCATGAGATCATTATAGAACATTTTGTAAGGAAGTAGATAGGCGAATTAAGGCAGACCTAATATGCAAATTATAGGTTAAGGGTTCATGTAAGAAGCAAAGCTAAAACTGGTACTGGATCTGGCATAGTAGATGCTATCTTGAAGTAGTACAAGACATTGGATTTGCATAATCCATTTTGTAAGTCAGTGAGACTTCCCATTTTGTAATTGAGAAGTGAGCTCTAGGCACTTGGCCTTCCTGCATGCGCAGGCCCCCATTGTAAGAGTAATATTCACTTATTGGCTAGTAAACGAATATTGTGGGTCACAAATCCCACCGAGGTTTTTCCCATACCGGGTTTCCTCGTTAAAATACTGTGTTATGGTGTGTTTTCTTGTGGTTGTTGTTATTCTTGTTTACTACACTATTTATGTATACCGGTAGACAGTATTGATATGCTTTTCATGTTTTAATTGAAGTAAATTCACAAACCGGTAAGATACTGATTCACCCCCCCCACTCAATATCTTTGGGAATCCTAACAGTGGCTGCCTGAGCAGGTAAGTTTACAGGGCTACAAACAGAGGGCCAACTTGGTGATCAGGAAGGATAGAAGAAGTTGTGGGAGTATTACACTCAACTCCCTCTGGGCAATGCAAAGACTCATTTCAAAACAATAAACGATGCCTTCCTTTTTCCTGTTATAATCAAACTCATAGGTGATACAGGATACAGGATAAGCCTGAAAGAAATGGCCATAATCAGGGAATGGGCATGTTGGTTCATTCAGAACCAACGTTCCACATATATCAGGGTCAATGGATTCACATATAACCCTATGTTCTTACCCATATACTACAATGAACGAATAATACTCCTGGAATATGTCATGCAAATATTGGAGTTACAATCACTGTTGTCTTCAAAACATAAGGTAGGTGTGGATTTTTCAGTTTCTATTGGTTAATTTTACTGTTCCAAGATTCAAGTGGCCAAGACGACGAAGCATAAACTTCAAGATTTAAACTTAAAAGAATTCAAGTATGCTCAAGAGTACTATGACCCATATGACAAACTGAAGAAGATAATGCCAAAGGCATATGAGGGGCATAGGCCAAAGTTGGAGGATTTTTGGGCTAACCTCCAAGATAGTTTTGAAGTCAGAGCAAAAAAATTATTCTAGAATATTAGTGCCATAGATAAGAAATTTTGAAGTAGAAACTAATCTCTCTAAAGAATTGGGGGACGATGGTGAATTACTAGACCCAACATATAAAGAGCAGGAAATTGATAAGAAGCCTCTCTCTCCAATAAGATGGTCGGGACATGAGGAGGTAGACATAGATTCTGTAACCCAAAATATTATAGAAAGGAATAGACAATGGTTGAGCTTGAGGCTTAGGCCAAGCACCTCAAAAGAGAAGCAAAAAGAATCAACCTCTAGTGTTCCTCAGTTAAGGGATCATAAAGACTATGTCTGCATGATAAGGTCCAGCTCTAGAAAGAATACGTCCATGAACCCAGAAGAGGTTGCCCAACCTGAAGAAAGTACTGAGGAACTCCTAAAGCAAGTCAAAGAGAAAATGAGGAAGGCCAAAATTTTAAAGAAGCCTGTTGATTTTGGAGTAAGAGAAGGGTTAGGAGCTATTCCATTGGTAGAGGTATATCTCGTTAGGACACCAATTGGGAAAAGGTCAGGAGAGGGCACCCAGGAGGAAGATGAACAAAGGAAAGCTGATGAAAGTACACAACCTCCTCCTAATATGACAAGTGCATCTACTCAGCCCCCACCAACAACAACCACACAGGCTCCAATTTTGAAATCGACCACTACAACCCCTCTGCCAACACCACCCGATATTTTTGTAACAACATTAGCAACATTACCTATAGTAACCACAATATTGACTCCCACTGTAGAAAAGGTAAGTATTCATAACATTGAGTCAGATTTTGATGAAGAAGATAAGCAACTTGTGGTACAGTTGGTACAAAGAAGGACTGAAAAGAAGAAAGAAAAGAAGTTTACCAGGCTCAAGAAATAGGCACCGGTTGACCCCATGGACATTGATGAACATGGTTTACTAGCTGAGAAGACACTTGGGGGAGAAAGGGAACAAAACAAGCCTAAGGATTCACATGATGAAAGATTGGTCTTAACTCCAAAAGACCAAGAAGATTTACTAAAAGAAATAGCTACTGGAGGAAGGGTGGAGGAAACAGATAAAGGTGGTAGGGAGTTTGAAGAAAAGGTGAGTGATAGATTAGGAGAGATACATAAGAAACAATAGTTAAATATTGATGCCTCTCTGAACCACCCAAATTCCACCAGCTACATCAACTTGAGATATTCAAACCTGTGAGCAAGAAGAAGAGGAGAAAGATGAAGCAGAAGAGCAGTCAAACATACACATGGTGACTGCCGATAGCATGCCACATGAAGGTAAAAAGGATAAGGATGTGCCACAATGGCTAAACTTCACCTTCAAGAAGAAGAAGAAAGTAGTTCTACCAAAGGTTACACTACAACAACCCATCACTAAAGAACCACAAAAAACAAAGAAGGCAAAGATAGTGCATCATTTGTCAAGGACAGGTTCTGGTGAAGTGATTGTTGATGTAGCAGTTCCAACACAAGATGAAGGTCAAGACTCCCCAAAATACTAGGTGTTATAGGTCAAATTGGGTAAACAAACCAAGTGGGGAGAGCTAGATACATTGGAACTCGCTACTAGTGTCATCAGGGGCCGATTAGAAAAGGAGCACATCTCCCATTCAGAGGTCAAGGAACAATTGGAACAATATAAGCAGCTATTGGTAGATATGGGTAAGCCCCTAAATACACGTATAGATGACAACCTACCTTCAACCTCATCACTCCCAGAAGGAGATATAAAAGCACTAGTTGAAGTAAGATAGGTGGCAGCTATGACAAAGGCATGGGCACAAACAAATGCCTCTAAAATTATATTCTTTTTGCAAAACACCATGAGAGAATATGAAAAGGCCATGCAGGTTGGAGGAGTGTTAGCTTCATGTTCTCAGCAGTGGGAGTGGAATCTCAACATTTTTAGCAAACAGTTTCAAGTTTTGAATAAGGTTTTGGATCTTTGGGAAGAGGTTATAATGAGAGAAGACGTCTTAGGCAAAGATAGTTGTAAATGTTTGCAATCCTACATATATATTTTGGAGTTGAAGATTGAAATGCTTCAACAGTATGTGAAGCATATAAAAGGTTTTTGGTCTCCCCTTCTTGGTGTAATAAATTAGTATGAGAAGTTTGTAGAGTAGTTGTTAGGAGTTTTTGGGGTTGGTATAACTAGTGTTGGATATATGGAGGAAGACAATATACTCCGTCAATGGGAACATATGAGGCACATTATTTTGCAGCTCCTGCTCAGTTTAACATTGAGTTAATGGATAGATATACATATTTAATAACTCAGTGTCAACAAGCTACATAAATAATTGTAAAATTGGAAGATAGGAATAAGAATGCAGAGGAGATTTTGAAGAAATACAAGTTTGGAATCAAGCATGTTGCAGATCCTCCTGCGGAAGTGGTTGCATGCATCATTAGTAATTATAAGAGCTATAAAAAGAAGTTAAGAATAAAAAGGCAGTTGCTAATGATAGCATCATATTTTTTGTAATTTTGCATGACACCAGAACTGGGACTTCTATTGTTGCTTCAACATGTACATGGTTTATGGAATGGGTTTTGCATGATTACGAAATGTTGGCTCATGCAACACCATTTTCGTAGTGCTCTCCCAGTTCCAGTTTCCTAATAGTTATTTGGAGTCTAAGGTAGAGACTTGCATGTCAACTGCGACTCCTTTCTTTTTAGTTCTTAATTTAGATAGATTTATTTCCTAGGAAGTAGGACTAGAAACTCTATAAATTGGAGAGTTTGATTCATTTTTAAGGGTCCACAAATTGATGATTTGAGGCTCACTTAGAGATTTTAGATTAATTTATGCAGAGTGTTATGAATTAGAATATTTTTGTGATACATTCTTTGAAGTTAATATAAGAATCGACTTATAGATTGCCTGATCTATGCGTATGTGCTATTAATTTGTTCTTTGTAGTCTGGTTATGTCTATTGTTTGAAATCAACAACTTGTTCTGGTTTTATGTTTATTTATTTACGAATCATACTACGCATGTAAGTGGTCTATGAGAATTACTAGGATAGACGATATTGTGGTGATATTCTTGCCATGAATTTGTGGGGTTGCTCACTTTGCAGGTTTATTGGAGGTCCGTTATTGAATATTGGTTTAAGTAATATTGATGATTTTTGGATTGCAGGGTACTAATTGAGTAGTTCATTAAGTTGTGATTGCATTAGTTTCATTGTTATTTCCTTGTTTCCTTGATCTATCCTTCGCAGTTTATTTCAAAAGAGTTTTAAATAATAATATACAAAAAAGTGAAGTTATTGGAAGTTATTTGGATTCGTTTAACAAGCAGGCCCCTTAATAGGAACAACTGCATCAACCATTGAGTTGCCCATCACCATCGAGACCCGACTATAGAGACCTTGGAGTAGTTAGTTTCTAAAAACTTATTGCTTTTCAGGAGAGGTGGTGAGTGGTCATATAAACTATCTGACTGTTGGTGAGTATGTTAAAACACCCGTTAGCAGGAGGATATCCCACTAAGATTCCTTATGAATATGCTAAACAAATCACCCAAGAGAGTTACAATGTGGTTGCTCACACATATAATACAAGGAACAATAGGCAATCAAATCCTCCTCTGGTTATACCTTCTTCACTTCCCACTTCTCAACCTATTCTTCCACCGACGCCTCATATATCACAAACCCTTACTAAGGAGTATGATCATATTGAACAAATTAAAGCTACTCCTGCTAAGATATTGATGGATTTGAAAAGCACTGAGAGGGGGGGTGAATCGGTGACACCAAAAATAAAACTACTTCAAACACTAACCGGTAGATGAACTTAACAAAACTTTTAAACACAATGCATGCAATCCAAAATGATATAACAACATCCACAATAAGTAAAACATCCACCATAACACAAGTGTTTGTACGTGGAAAACCCAAATAGGTAAAAACCATGGTGAGATGGAACTCACAAGTTAAGTATCTGCAGTAATAGATAACTGACCAGTTAAGGTCTACAAAAAGCTCTGCTAGGAGCAAATCTTGTTAGAGATCCCAAAGCTTGATTAGAAGATTATACCATATTAAAGGTAGTACCCTATTAGGAGTAACCTCGGTGGAGAATTTTTGAATCCAAACTAATGGATCACCCTATCAGAGGATTTATACATTGAAGCTTGTTATGCTTACCTGGTTAGGGGATTTGATTATGCTATAATTGTTAGAAAACAACAAGATTGGTTTGATCTGTCTGAGTAGCACAATACTTGTTTGATCAGATCCTTCTAAGCATATTCAACACTGCTCTTCTACATACTCTGCAACTTAACTCTTTTGACTTTCGCACACAACATTAAACTTTCACGCATCATGAAATAATTCATTGTGATGTCAATATATAGGCATTATGATTTCATGTTGGCCTAAAAAACTCATAACACAATTTCCTAGGTGCACTGTATATGAACAAGTGATCATAACTCATCACAAAACTATCGCCAAGCAGTTAGTGGTGGTAACTCATCACAAAATCAACAAATACCGATTGGAACAATTAATACCGGTTGGGGTTAAATATATGAACTGTTGTCCTTGAATCTCCTAATATAATCTCCTCTTGATCTTCATCTTGATGCCGACTAATGTGTATTCACTGGTTGTCTTCTATGCATATACCGGTTGACACAAAGTACCAATTAGAGATAAACCTCTTAGTATAACCTCTAGCATACCGGTTGTAGTATAAACAACTTGAAGTTATATTGGTAGACAATATAAAGATATATGTGTGTGTATGTGTTTCATCAATGACAACATATGATGAATATATTACAATCATCATCAAGCCAACAATCTCCCCCTTTGGCATTGATGGCAACACTTAGAAAATTTTATAGTAATACCGCTAAGTGTGCATACAACAAAATTTTTACACATATACACATGCTCCCCCTTAATGCATGCATTATACAAAATTTTCAAAAACACACATACATATTTCTACTCCCCCTTTGACAACAATTCCAAATTGAAAAGGAAAAAAATATATATAGAGAGAGAAAATTTGTATCGAAGTGTTCAACATATACAACAATAACTTAAAAAAGTACTGTATCAAAATTCATGAATTTTCCAGTCTCATGAAAATATAATTAAAGTTTTGCTTCAATTGTGATATGGCATTTGTCCATGTTGCTAGCACAGTCTCAGTGTACTCTTTTGTAGATAGAAGTTGTGAATGGAATTCTTCCATCGAGTCCAGTGTATAGGTTTCTGGAGTTGCTAAGATAGCTTCTGCATTTGAGTAGGCTCTTTGTAGTATGTCCACTTGTGATGTGAGTAGACTCTTGAGTTCCTTGAGAGACCACAGTCTCTTTTCCTTCTCATGATCATAAGTTTCAATAGCTTTTCTCAACAAATATTTGTTATGTGATAGAGCCATTTTTCCAGTATCAATGTCCTTTGCAAGTTTCTCCCCATACTTCTTATTGTGACTTTTCTTAGCATAGGTTAGTGCCGCTTCTTCAAGTGACTTGATTTGATCAGTTGCATTAGTAACTAACTGGCCATGTTTGCTGGTAGGGGATGTCAGATGTGCTGTAGAAGTGTCCGGTAGAAGACCAGATAAAATATCTATTGCATTCTGAATTGTTTCAGCTTCAACCCTTTTCTCTTTCAGTCTCTTCTTATGCTCTCTAGATTGTATGACACTTGCAATATTCATCATTTCAGATGTGCTCATGTTGTCAACATCAATAGGCCCTGAAATGCCTAATGAATCATTATCATCCTCATCAGTCTGCAGAGTGACTAATGGTTTTTCTAGTTCAGAGGATGTAACCTTAATGATTGCTTTCTCTTGATTCTCTGTTTCCTTTTCAGAAGCCTGTGTGACAACAATTTCCATAGACTCCTTCTGAGTATCTTGTAAGACCAGTGAAGATTGGGGTTTCTCCGATTTTTCTATTTTCGGTGGATTGACCACTTTCAATTGAGTTGTCGGTTGCTCAACTAAGGTAACCTGTATATCATTAATTTCAGGAGGCTCCATATCTGGTGCAGTGTTGTCTCTAGGTAGATCAACTGAATCCTGAACTTCATTAACACCATGAATAATTGTGTCATCGTTCTTTTTGACAGGATAGACCTCATCGGCTTGAACAATCTCCTCTTCATCCATTTCCAGTCGATTAACAACATCTTCCTTATTCCTAGAGGATTGTATGAGCTCTTCCATCCGTTTGATTTCACAGGCAATTCAATGGGTCTTAGTTTCAATAATTGCCCTCTTTCCACTAAGTAGCCTTAATCTCCTTGATTTGAAAGGAAATTGAGTTTTGTATTGATCAACTAAAGCACTTATATCATCCATAGACAAATTGAGAAAATATTGTAAAAATGTCTCATCAATAATTTATTTTTCCAATTTTATAGCTTCCTCCCATTTATCCAAAGTAATATTGTACAAAGAAATTGAGATATCCTTTTCAAGATCATGTGGAAATCTATTGTAGTGACACAAATGAGTGATTACCTATTGAATGATTTTCTGCTTCTCATCTTCATTGAAGGAATCAAAATGCGTCTTGACATTTTCAAACCTGTTCCTCCCTAATGTCTTCACAGTTCTTTCAAAATGGGTATCAAGCTTGAAAGTTGATATATCAATAGGCACAATTGCCTTTGGCACTTCCTTTACTGACTTTGCTACTCTACTGGTAGCTTTCATCTTCTTAGTTTCTTCTTCAGTATCTATACCCTCAGATTCTAGTTGGAGAATAAGTTTTCGATTTCTCTTCTTTGGTACATTCCCCTTCTTTGTATAGACTTCAGGTGCCAGTTCCTTTTTGGTTTGGATACTCTGAGTCACCCTTGTATTCTTTATCACTGTAGGTGAATCAATTTTCTTTTTCTTTCCTTTCCCACTTGTGGTAGGAGCAATACTAGTTTTTTCTTGTGCATCCTGGAATACCGCAATATCCAGTTTTGCCTTCTTTTTATCTTTAGGAGATGCTAATAGGGTATTAGCATAACCAACCATCAAGTCATGGTTCACCTCATAACTCATATCTTCCATTTCTTCTTCTCTCAACTCAATTGCTTGCATCAAACAAAAATCAGTGGTAACTGTAAAAACAATGTCTTTTGCAAAATGACTTACCAGATCTTCAGGAAATCTCATTCTTATGCTCATCTTCATCTAAAACTCATTGAAATACTTATTCATAGTAGTAGGAAAAGTATTATTTATAGCCTTGATGTTGTTCTTGATTTGTGTTGATATCGATAGGTCCTTTGACCATTCAATATCACCTATTCCCGGTAGAAAATTTTGAAAATAGAAGAATAACCCAACCAATAGCTGACCATACTTGAACTTTAGACTGTTGTCCTTTTTGATAGATTGCAAATTTAGAAACAATTGTCTTCTAATAGCCTCACAAAGATCATAATCTTCATTTTCAGCTATCATCTTGTAAGCTATGTGTACTGCTGCTAATGGAACACTATTTAGTCTACTGGAGTAAAATTACTGGTAGCCTATCACCATTGCTGCCAGTTTCACAATAGGGTCTCTAATATTGTTAACAGAAAAAGAACGCTTGTCAGATGTTGAACCAATTAGTGAGAATACTATCTCTTTTGAAATTTATCTTAGCTCAGGGACTACACTGGTTGAGAAATAACTAGTTACAACTTGAATGGCTTCTTTGGTAATTGTGTGAGTTCTCTCTAGGTACATGTTCTCACCATGAACCTGACTCAAAATAATTCTGATATGCTCTTCCTAAAAATCTTCTAGAAAATAAGCGGAGTTATGAAAACCCTTCTCAAAAACCCTAGCATATTGTGATTGAATCTTTCCATTCTCATCACAAAGGGATTTTAGTAGAGTGTAAATGTAAAGTGATCCTAGATCCTCTATCTTACAATCAATATAACTTGACAAGTCTCCTTTAACCAAAACTCCACTCGGAACTTGTGATAATGCATTATACGACACAATTTGTTCTGCCTCTACAACTTCCATTGGCTCAGATGTAATCATTAACCTTTCTACAGTCTTTGAAGATGATGCCATTTCAGATGAACAAGATTCGAAGTAGGATGTTCAAAGAAATACCTTATTTTGCTACCACTGCCACATTTACTGGTTGAATACCCAAGTGCGCACCAGTTTGATCTTCTGCAACCTTCAAATCAACTTGATTGCAAATCACAATACAACTTCGACAATTATCAACCAACAATATTTCTTAGCTCAATAAGCGCTCCAAATTTCTTTCTCGAATATGTTAGGGTAAAAATGACAAAGTAAAAACTCACTTTTATCCTTTTTACCTACTGCATTAAATGCTCACTTGTTAGGGTTACAAACCCTAATTTCACCGCTCAAGGAGAAAACCGGTTGATAACATATTAACAAAAAGTTACCAAAATTTCATGCTTCAAAATTCTTTTACCGCTCATTTATCTCAAGGGGTCCGGAGGTAATTTTACCATTAAGCTCCCCTTAGCCATATTAAAAAGGCTTAAGTCACTGGTGCAGGGTTCTCTTCACTGGGTGAAGGAATAGTTTCTTCTCTAGGTGAGTCATCACTTTTCTTCTTCCAAATCTGATTCATTTCCTCTTTGGTTTCTTCAACATTAACTTTCTGCTTTCCTTTCTGATCCTTAGAAGAATTGACCGGTTTTCTATTTTTGGATCTACAAAATTTTGCTAAGTGCCCCAGTTTGTTATAGTGATAACAAGCCATACCTGATGATCTCCAAGGTCCTGCATTTCCTCTTCCTATTCTTCTTTTGCAGTTCATAGCCACATGACCAAAGTTATTATAGATGGTGCATATAACATTTATTACCTTTTCCATCTCAAATGGATTAAACCAGTTGTCGTAGGGTCTTTGTTAGTTCAGGTTTACCCAGTTGTCAAAATTCCTCATCCGGTCACCATTTGGTCTTGGATGCATGTGCGGTACAGGATTGTTTGCTCCATATCTGCACTCAACAGATCTATGTCCACACATTCCACATGTGAAGCAATGACCTTCAAATTTCTTGGACACATACCTAGCATTAGTATTGTAACTTGCATTTTTGTTAGGTTTGTCTCTACTAACATTTGCAGTGTGACCAAGTTTATGGTAGACATAACAAACATGTTTAAAGACCTTCTTACCGGTAGGTTTATTGATCTTAAGAGCATATTTGTTCTTAAGAGTGTTTCTCTTTGTACCAGAGGATTCACCTTTTTCAGATGCATGAAAACGAAGTCCAGAGATATCACCCTTCATCCTTTGTGATTCAATTTGTTCTTCTAGCATGGTATAACTTCTCCAATTTCTCATTGACTTCAGTAAGCTGTCTTGTGAGATCTTCATTATGTTTTGACAGGTTCTCTCTTAGAGATGATGCTAGTTTAAGATCTAGCTATAGGTTCTCCTTTTCTTCTATTTCAACAACCAAATGCTCATGCATAGTGACATTTTCCCACTTGATCTTGGCAATCTCTTGATCTCTTTTCTTGATAAGATCTTCTATAGCTCTTCTGGCTTCCAATTCCTGACTTAGGTGGATAGTTAGACCTTCTAGCTCTCTCCTCAGATTTAGTTTCTCACCGTTTAACTTTTCAACTTCCTCTACTAAAGCATCAATATTGGCCTCATCTGAAGAACTATTATCAGATATCTCTAACAGTTGTTTAGTTATCTCTCTCCTTTTGACTTGTGAAGCTTTCAGTTTGATTAGGCTTCAAAGAAGTTAGGCTCTGATACCAATTGATGGACTTGAAAAGCACTAAGAGGGGGGGTGAATTAGTGACACCAAAAATAAAACTACTTCAAACACTAACTGGTAGATGGACTTAACAAAACTTTTAAACACAATGCATGCAATCCAAAATGATATAACAACATCCACAATAAGTAAAAAATCCACCATAACATAAATGTTTGTATGTGGAAAACCCAAAAAAGTAAAAACCATGGTGAGATGGAACTCACAAGTTAACTATTTGCAGTAATAGATAACTGACCGGTTAAGGTCTACAAAGTGCTCTGCTAGGAGCGAATCTTGTTAGAGATCCCAAAGCTTGATTAGAAGCTTATACCCTATTAAAGGTAGTACCCTTTTAGGGGTAACCTCGATGGAGGATTTTTGAATCGAAACTAATAGATCACCCTGTTAGAGGATTTATTCATTGAAGCTTGTTAGAGCTTACCTGGTTAGGGAATTTGATTCTGTTGTAATTGTTAGAAAACAACAGGATTGGTTTGATCTGTTTGAGTAGCACAATACTTGCTTGATCAGATCCTTCTAAGCATATTCAACACTACTCTTTTGCATACTCTGCAACTTAACTCTTTTGAATTTCACACACAACATTACACTTTCACTCATCATGAAATAATTCATTGTGATGTCAATATATAGACATTATGATTTCATGTCGGCCTAAAGAAATCATAACACAATTTCCTAGGTGCAGTGTATCTAGACAAGTGATCATAATTCATCACAAAAATACTACCAAGCAGTCGGTGGTGGTAACTCATCACAAAACCAACAAATATTGGTTGGAACAATTAATACCAGTTGGGGTTAAATATATGAATTGTTGTCGTTGAATCTCCTAATATAATCTCCTCTTGATCTTCATCTTGATGTCGACTAATGTGTATTCACTGGTTGTCTTCTATGCATATACCAATTGGCACAAAGTACCGGTTAGAGATAAACCTCTTAGTATAACCTCTAGCATACCGGTTGCAGTATAAACAACTTGAAGTTATACCGATATAATATAAACATATGTGTGTATATGTGTTTCATCAATGACAACATATGATGAATATATTACAATCATCATCAAGCCAACAATCTCTTTGGGATTTTATGCAAACTTCATCAACACATCATTGAATGTTACAAGATGCTTTAAATAACTTAGATGTCCCACCCATAGTGACACCTAATAATATGGCTTCTTTGTTTGATCCTATAAGAACTCCTAAAGCTCAAATCATATTCCAACAAAATGAGTTTCCCTCCCATGAGATTCAAAACCATTTATGATCCTCTTATGATTGTTGTTATTATCAATGATAATGCTATAAGAAGAACCCTTGTTGACAATGGATCTGGCCTTAATATTTGTAGTGTGGATTTATTGCATAAGATTAATGTGGATCGTTCTCTTATTCAACCTGATCCTCTTACTATTCGTGGCTTTGATAATGTTGCTAAACAATCTTTAGGTACTATATCCTTTCCTATTAAGGTGGGATCTATTATTTTGCCTACACTTATACATGTCATGCCCAATAATCTCACCTACAATATTCTATTAGGATGACCTTGGATTCATACTATGCAAGTTGCCCCTTCTACTTTTGCCTAGGTAACTTGAGTTCATCTACAACAATAAGATGTATACCTTGTTGGCTGATACCAATTTAAATGCTCCATTGCAAACAAAATCTTCTTGTTCAACTACTTCTAATCCTTCTTCAAATTCTCCTACATCTTCAAATATATCTATTTCCTTGAATACCCTTGTTCCCTCTAGTGATTCCAAGACTCTTAAAAAGGATTCTGCTCAATCTAAATCTTCTCCCAAAGATATCTTTTCTCCTAAAGGGGTACTCTCAGATGACAATTGGGGATCTCTAGACTTTAACCCTACTTTTGTGGGAGATTATAGGGTCTCTTGGAAAGGATCTAAATTTGAGAAAGAAAAAGATGAGGAACCTAGAAAAGAAACCCACTTTGTCTAAACAGCTAAGTAACAATTTTGTGGATGCTTCTAATTCAAACAATTCTTCGGAATTTTCTTATAATTCATATAGCATTGAGACCTATGAGGCCCCACCATCTCTTTCTGATTTGGCATCCCTTTATGGTCCAATTTTTCACATTTTAGCTAAGGAGTGGATATAATGACAATGTTTGTGGTGCAAATGAACAAGGAATTAAGGTTCCTTTAGAAAATAACATGCATGAAGCTTCATTTGGACTTGGGTATAATCCTTCAAAGCCTACCAAAGCATCTAAAAGACCATTTTCAATGTGAATGCTATATTTAGTAGTGATGATGACTTCCTATCAATTAAATAATCCTCTATATCTCCCAACACTCATCCCCCTCATAAGAAAATTATGGCAATTGACAAGTCTCTTAATGAATCTCCTCAAGGGATTTCCAAGCCCGCTCATGAGGTTTTATCTTCTATTCATTTTAATATCCCCTCTTCTAGAAATAAGGCCCTAATGAATTATACATGTCCTTCTCCTAAGGTTTCTTGTGTGCAAGAGGAACATGACTTAGTGGCTTATTCTTCTCCTACAAACTACTCTCTTGATCAAGACTTCTCAATATTATCATCTTATACATGTTTTTAATCTCACAAATGGTAGAGAATTTAACATGTCATATTCAAATTCTTCATCCAATTTGCCATATCTTCTAATAACATTAGTGGCTATTATGTTGCTCATCATTATGTGACATTGGTAGCTCACTTACTGGGGGCTCATTATCATTCATGATGGTACAATTTCACGTGCAATCATACTTTGGAAGCAACATAATAGTCTATTTTTTGTCCTATCTCTTGTCTCTATGTGTGGGGGGCAGGAGTGATTTCAAACATCTCTCCTTCTTAAGGTTAAAACTTTCCCCTTTGGGAAGTAGTGTCTTCTATAAGGATTTCTTATTGATTGTAGAGGTGTATATTTCTATTGGGAACTTCCTCTCTCATATTGGAACAAGTATCCCTAATGAGGATCTCTAGTACATATCCTTAATTGGACCTCTTCCTTGGTGTGGGAAGTATTCAATCATGCATCAAATTCTTTTCTTCATTGAGTGGTATCTTTTATAAGTAACCCTTCTATGTTGGGAACATGTGTATCCTTGATGAGGATCTCTTTCCTTCTCTTAGAAGAGTGTTTCTTTTATAAATTATCTCTCTTTGATGTCCTTGCCTCTATGCTTGGGGGGCAAGGGTGATATTTAAATCTTCTATTCTTTCTCCAATGATTCACGTTTCCTTGTTGAGTTGCATTTTTAAAATGGATTTCATCTCTCACATAGAATATGTGGTCCTTATCTAGGACCTATTCTCTATTCAACATGATACATATTTCATGAACAATCTCTTCTTAGTGAAAGTGTGTAATCTTTCGGTAAGAATCCTCTTTTCCTAAATATTAGAGAAGGTGTGTATTATTATTTTAACTCTCCTCTCCTTCATGATGTCATATTTATCAAAGATTCCCTCTATTATTGAAGTTGGATGTGTTTTGCATAATGACCTCTTCCTCCTTTTTCACAATTTAGAAGGTAATTCTTTTCTAAACCCTAAGCTCTATATTTTTCCAATAAATCTTTTGTCTTCTATTAGAGAACTCCAATCCTCACACTCTTTGTTGTGTTGGAATTGTGGTTTAGTTCTATTTCTTACCAAATATTATATGATGAGCTTTGATCTTGTATCAAGCTTCATTGTGAGCATTTGTCATCACATCTTTTCACAATTCGTTGTGGTAAACATGATACCCTGTTTCACCTCACTAATTAGCAAGCTGAAATAGGGGGGCATATAGCTACCCGCAAATTTCACCACTTCTCTAGTAAGCATTAGGTGACTTTGTGATTTTGTCTAACATGTGATTTTGTAGGATGCAATTTCTAACAAGTGTACTACAGATAACACTGGGGGCTTTGTTTGACACCTTATGGATATATCCTTCTTCATGAAATGTTTAATTTTCTATACTTTAGCTTGCATATGCACGTAGTGTCATATGACCGCTAAAGTGGGGGCTAAATGTAGCATCATAAATTCTACACCCTTAATTGGGTGGTACAAATTACACGCTTAGGTTAGCACCTGCCTTAGTGTGTTTGCATCTTGCTCAATTTACATATAAGAATTTAACTAATTAATTTAATTAAATCTAAAGTCTTCTTTTATCCCTCTCCACATCATAAAATTGGGCCCTTTACCCTAGGAGTGCCCCTTTTTATTTGATTCTCCCAATTAATCATTTCATCAAATACCCTAATTATGTCTTATTTTGACCTTCAAGGCCCGATTTTGCATATCTAGACATCTCAAATTTCCACAAACTCTTGGAATTAGCTCTAAAAGAACAATAGCTTGCTTCCTCAAAAATTTGGCGAAAATTTAGTCAGACCATGTGTTTAGACCATGTTGGTACCAATATGGTCTTGACTTTTTCTCCTCAAATTTTAGGAGCATGTTTTGGTGGTATTTTAATATTCAAATCCAAGAGATTGGCGAAAAAATATCATTTCTAAGCCACCCTGTGACTCAAAACAAAGTTAGGGTCTCGTACATAAATCCTTCCTTTCCTCATTTGAAGAATCTAAGATCTAGCGATTGAAGAAGCCTCTTGTGAAATGAAAGTGCAGGTTATGTGAGGTCTATAATAGAAAATCAATCATTCATCAACTATTTATCAATCCTTCATCAATCATCTTCAACAACAATTAGGAGCTTTGAAGACATTGAAGAATAATAGGATATCACCGACTGTTGATTGGCTTGTACCTCTCCCTTAGGGTTTGGTATGGTTTCATGTTATTTTCATGTCTTTGTATGAGCTTCATAACATTCATTTTCAGATTTACATTCATGCTTTAGATCCATTGTGGCATTTGTGATTTGAAGCATTTACATTTACATTTACAATCATTTAGGGTTTACTATCCAAAGTGTAGGGTAGAACTCTAGATCTACTTTCTTATTCATTTAGGATCTTGCATACACAAAAGATTCTTGCACACACATTTTCAATACAATATTGGCTATTTCTGGAGGTGGAAATCACCAAAACAAGGGCTTGTCTAAGGCAAAACCCTATATAGCCACCTAGACCCCCTTTTTTCAGTTGCAGGTGCTTGTATAAGAATTTGATGAACGCACAAATTTTGGGAACGACGGAACACATAGGTGCAAACTTAGCTTTAGAAGTAGATCCCAGTTTCCAGGAACCAGGACATGGCATCTTGATCCATGGCCAGGGTGTGGTGCCTTGGTCCCCCTGTTTTGCAACATTTTTTGGCAGTTTTTCCTCTGAGTCTTAGAATCTAAAATCCAGAGTTTCAACCTTCTATTAGCACACGGACCAAGGCACCCAATGCCCTGGTCCTATACAACCAACTTCAAATTTTAGTCACAAGTGCACATTGGAATTCCCTTCCCTGCTCTGTGCTCAGTTTCTCAGTTTTAGTTTTTTCAAATTCTGCATTTTTAGTTTAAACTTGTATCTTTGTTCATCTCCTAGCATAGTTGATTGCATCATCATATTTTGCACATCTACTCTTCATTTACATCAAAGGAATAGAAACCCTAAGAGATATTCCATGGACCTCTCTTCCTCACAAGAGGTGGCCAAAGTGAACTATCTCCCTAGGCTCTTTTGTATTCGACTATGTGTACATGAGAGTAGAATTAGGTCTTAGCTACTTGGTTCCATTTTTATGCTCCATAGGTAGAAAACAAAATGCTCCATGCTACAGCTACTAAACCTCCAAATAGAGATGTTTCTTCAAGAAAGAGGAATGAAGGCCACGTATCTTCATATTCCTCTTCTAAATCATAGAACTCCACTACAGTACCGAATTCAAAACAAATTACTATGGGCAATAATGGTGATGATGAATACCGAAACAAAAGTGGGCATCTTGGAAAAGCATGTGAAAATGATTCTACTATAAGAAAAAGGAGGTTTGGGACAAGGAGAAGTGTGATGAGTACAATTTAGGAAGATGAAGGAGGAAATGAGTATAAAGCCCTGCAACAACCTCCCAATGATAATGAGTAGAAAATTTCTTCTATTTCACCATCTATTATCATTTCATCACCCCCTCATGATGATTTAAAAAAATAATAATTTACAACAAATTACAAAGATGAGGTCTCACTACCATTTGTTCCCAACTCCTTAATGTCATTGAACTTCACCAATCACCAAAATTCAAGAACCTTCTTCATGGCTACAATGAAGTTTACAAAAGAAGAAAAGGGATATCCAAATAGTAACACTTGGGTTTGACATAATTGCTAATAAACTCCAGAAAATAGTCAAACGAAAGAAGACTAAAGTGACATCTTGGTCAGCAATTAATTCTTCATTAGGCAACCTTTGTGTTGAATTCTCTCAATGTACTTTAGAGAAAAATACGGAAGAGGCAAATGAAATTGATTTCAACATTACTAAAGTGGATCTTGGTCCTTCATCAGTTAAGGGAGATGTGCATAACTTTCGAAAGTTTGCAGTCAACATAATAGAAAGAACAAAAAAAGAAAAGAAATAAAAAGTTCAACTCAAATAGCAACTGCAAGTATTGACATCCTACATCAAGTCTATTGTGGACCCTTCTGATGTGCCTTTAGAGACAACCCCCATATCGACACTTATAGGTTTTGAAGGTATTATCGAGAAGAGAGTTGTTGAATATGTACATAAGTATCGATCTTATGGTAAATGTTCGAAGGATGGGTAAACCAAATCAAAGATGATGCTTTAGATTTCATACTCAAAACAAAGGATATTTATGGAAAGGTTGATCTTCAAGAATAGGAGATAATAGGTGAGTTGAAACATGTCAAAGAACAAGAATTGGCTCGACAAGGTATACCAAAGGAATTCCAGGAGATGTCTAAGATAGATACAAATACATTTATTGCTGAAAAAGTTTTCATCAATCGTAAAGATAATCAGTCAAACATATGGTACAAATTGTGAGTAGATAAAAATGAAAATACAAGATGATCTCATGACCATCATTGCAGATTTATTAGAAAAACATTGTTTTCAGCAAATGGATGTTCAAACTCTCTTAAGTAAGTTTGATGACAAAATCAATGAAAAGTTGGCAAACAACAATTTTTTGGTGTTGATGTGATGAAGAGGTTGAGTATTATTTCAATCACTTTGGATGCCTGCAATATATCCGGTTATCATCAAGAATTACTTGATATCTAAGATAATCAATCCACTTCCAAGCTGAAAATGAATAATTTGGTTATTCCTAGGTACAAATCCATGATGGAGGCCCTTAAGTTATATAGAGATTTCAAAGCTAAATATTTAGTTTGGCAAGAGAAAACTATAAATTAGGAGGTGCTGAAAACAACATCAAAGAATAATTTTGGTTTTTCTCATTGTATGCTTTCCTTATCGTAATTAGCTGTAAAAGATCACTTGTCACAGTTTTTCGCATTATTTTTGTAATTGTGATCTTCTATCACATTTTAGTCAAATTTAAACCATTGACACTTTTTGCACGAGAATGTAATGGTTATTAAGTTAATTCTTTTTGCATGAAAATTCAAAGGTTAATAACTTGATCCTATTTACCCCAAAACGAGTTAGTTATTAGCCCAAAAATGAAAGGTAGTTACAAACACATAGTGGTTATTTTATGAAATCTATATAAGGAGATTTCATGCCATTGTAAAGGAATTTTGGCTTTTATGAGATTTTGGGAGAGCACGAATTTTGATTTGTACAACTTTGCAAAATTAATGCAATTTTTTTTTGGATGTGTTTCATGATGTTAAGTGTTCTTTGTTGTTAACTTGTCATATGATAATATTGATGACATCACTAGCACATTTGGGGCGATTTTCTGATGAGTGTTTGTCAGAGTTCAGACAACAAAACATCAGAATTCCGATGAGACTGGGAGAAAATCCCCATCACTATTTTTTCGTCTGAAATTTCGACGACAGGCTACACGTCAGAAATTTCTATGGAGTAGTGGCATTGTTTTTCGACGAGGAGAAGTCAAAATTACGTTGTGTGTGAGACGATGAGACGTAGGACACATTCCTCTTTTTTTGACGAGGAGACATTGGAATTACGATGTGTATGCAACGATGAGACGTAGGAAACACTCATCTTTTTTCGACGAGGAGACATTGGAATTTTGACATATGTGAGACAATGAGATATAGGCCACATTCCTCTTTTTTCAATGAGAAGATGTTGGAATTCTGACGTGTGTGCGACGATGAGATGTAGGACACACTCCTCTTTTTTTGATGAGGAGACGTTGGAATTCTGACATGTGTGCGACGATGAGATGTAGGACACGCTCCTCTTTTTTCAATGAGGAGACATCAAAATTTTGATGACTACGACCACTGATGAGGCTGCATCTTGTAATATTTTTGTCATCACAGCTATGGTATCCTCGTTGCATAAATGGTTGTGTGCATCAAAAATCTGACGAAAATCGCAACGATAAGAACATCGCAAGTATGACAATCTCATTGATTGTCTTGTGGTATGACAACCTCGTTGATTGTCTTGTGGTGTTCATTGGAATTCCAGCGTTCCCCAACATTTTTTTTTTAAATATAGAAATTTTTTGATGTAGGTTGAATGCCTTATATATGGGATGCAGGTCAACTATAGGATTTTGATGCATTGAATGAAATACCATGTGAAATACAAGAGCTGTGTAATGTCCCCATTCTTGAACTATTCCCACTAAAGTAGTAAGGTACATTTGTGGACAAGGAGTGACAGTCCTTGGACACCATTAGAATTTAGGAGTTAGTAAATTTTGTTAGAAGTAAATATAACTAAAAATTAGTAAGAGAATAATAACTGAGGAAACTATCGAGTCTTATAAATAAGACGGTTTGGTAAGGTAAATAAGGGTTGAACCCAAGAGATGATCACCACCAAGACAAAATATCATGTGTCTCCATCATATTAAGGGAATGCCTAAAGGAAGGAAGATCTTAAAGATAAGGCCTTGAAGATATCCATCACACTAAGGAGTAAAGATATTAATAAATGATTCATCAAGAAGAAGTAACTTCTTCCATACCATTAGCCAATACATTCGAATACAAGTCATATCATTATAAAGATAGAATTCAAGATGAAGAATACACCATCAAGGCAATGATGATCATTGTAACAAGTAAGAAGTGCATCTCCATTGGATTATGATTATATGGAGATGATTGCAAGAAACATAAAGATAGTCATAGACATTCAATATTATATGGAAGCTACAATGATCCTAGGCATGTATGTCGACATCACAATATATACCAAATTTGACTCCCTTTGAATGAATTAATTCACCAAGCCTTGATGTAACATTGAATATGTAACCTGCAAACAACATGATTTTTTTTTTATCAGCATTTAATCCATCTCAATGTTAGGAACCGGAAGGGCAACTGAGAGTGGGGTGGTTGAATTAGTTGTCAATGAATTTCAACCCAATTATAACTTTATCAAACTTGATACTTAATATCGGTAAACCAAACTTAATGCTAGTTAACAGATTAACACTTAATATCAATACCAGTGAAACTTAATGCATGAAACAAAAAGAGAAACAACATCCATAACACATAACACAGAGATTTGTACGTGGAAACCCAATAAAGGGAAAAACCATGGTGGGAAACCTTACCCACAATCAGATGACACTACTGTAGATAGTATGTGTATACAAATGGGGTCTGCACATGTAGAAAGGCCAACCGCCTAGAGCACACTGCTCAAATGGGAGTCACAATGACTACAATAGGATGGTTAAATCCTAGAATAATGTACTGCTCAAAATAACATCTCCAATGCTGGATTCAGTACCGGTCAAGCTTTGACAAACACCTTCAAACCTTCCTTGAACCTTATCTATGGTCTGCTCATATGATCTTCAATATTCGCACATACCATGTTACAATATCATAACCTTTTCCTTGTCATACCATCATATCTCATCTCACAAATGAAACCTTACATATATACAAAATCTAAGACCAAATGTGTAGGTCGGCTAACTAGGAATATTACAATTAAATCAATTACAAATAAGTCTTGATGCGATACAACATGTCGGCTCAATACATTTACAACGATATCCAATCAATAAATCATCTCCATAATGTGTTGTGCTGATCTGGATTAGATAATGCATACCGGTCCATAACCTAGACCAATTTGTTGGTAACAACAAATATGTCAACCCAATTAGAACAATAACCATAATACCAAAACCAAGTATCCAAACCAAGTCTTCAACATAATTAAGTGTTCTCCAAATGATAACAGATCATCATCAATGTCGGTGAACCATATAACCTGCTGGTGAACAATATATCGGTGACTGTGCCTAAGTCACTGAACTTGCCGGTGAACACAATGTGCCAGTTCAACATAACCATAGATCTCTAGAAGGATAAGTGTTGACATCAATGACAAAACTAATGCAACACATCCATAATACCAACAATCTCCCCCTTTGGCATTGATGGCAACACTAGATGGAAAAACATCTAAGTGCCAAACCAAAATGCCAAAAACCAAAAAACAACAATCTCCAAAAGAGATCAATTACTAGAAATCAAAACCAAAATTACAGAGAATAAATATCTCTCCCCCAATGAATAATATCTCCCCAAATACAATTTTTTTCCATAGAACTCTCTCCCCCTTTGACATCAAATGCCAAAGCAATAAAAATACCAGAACATACAACCAATTAATACCAACTACTCCCCCTGAGAAGGAGCTCCCCTCCATCAAAGCCGGAAAAATAATTTCTCTGTTAGGTTCTGCCGGTTTGATGCCAATCTTCAATCATATAAGTCTCAGTTGGTGAGGGTATTACCTCAATCTTCTCTCTGAGATATTCAAAGGTTTCCTTAGGCAAAGGCTTTGTAAAGATATTTGCAATCTGCTCTTTAAAATTCACATAAACCAATCTTACTTCTTTTGCTTCAACATTCTCTTTCAAAAAATTATATTTGATAGAAACATGTTTAGTCTTAGACTGAAATACTGGATTCTTTGATATATCAATTATTACTAAATTATCACAATAAATGATTATAGGTTCTTTGCATTTTACCTTTATGTCCTTCAACATTTTCTTAATCCATAATACCTGTGTACAATTAGTTGTTGTGCAACATATTCTAATTTTGCTGTTGATAATGATGTACAACTCTGCTTCTTGCTTATCCATGAAATCAATCTGCTACCAAGAAAGAATGCTCTGCCAGTGGTACTCTTTCTGTCATCTACATCTCCTGCCCAATTTGCATCGGTGTATGCACATAAATCAAAATTTTCATCTTTAGAATACCATAAACCAAGATTTGTTGTGCCTTGTAGATATCGGAAAATCCTTTTTACTGTTGATTCATGATTTTCTTTAGGATTACTCTGAAATCTTGAAACAATACATACTACATTCATAATATCAGGTCTTGTTTGTGTTAAATACAGTAAACCTCCAATCATAGATTTGTACCTTGTCGGATTAACAGGAGCTGAATCATCTTTCAATGTCAATTTTTCAGTTGTAGTCATAGGAGTACTTACCGGTTTAGAGTTTTCCATACCAAATTTCTTCAGTAGTTCCTTCAAGTACTTTGTTTGACATATGAATATACTTCTATAAGTTTGTGAGTTCTGCAATCTTAAAAAGAATTTTATCTCCCCAATCATAGACATTTCAAATTCTTCCTGCATCTTGTTAGCAAAATCCTTACACAATCCATCTTCTCCTCCAAAAATGATATCATCAACAAAAACTTTAATAACCAAGATGTCTTCATTAGTTACTTTGAAATATAAGTTGTTGTCAGCATTACCTTTAGTGTAACCAAGCTTCAAAAGATATTTTTCCAATCTAGCATACTAAGCTCTAGGAGCTTGCTTCAATCCATATAAAACTTTGCTTAATCTGCAAACCATATCTTTATCATTTGTCAAAGAAAATCCATCAGGTTGTTCAATGTAAACTTCTTCAAGATCACCATTCATAAATGCACATTTCACATCCATTTGATATACTTGTAGACACCTAAAAATGTCTCATTGATCATGTACTAATTATTCCTCTAATTGATTAAATAATTGTTTAATTCTTTAATTAAGTTAATTAGTTTTAAATAATCTTTATTATTTAAATAAATTACTAATTATTCAATTTGTGTCTCCAATTATCTAATCATTCAACCCTCTTCTAAATATTAATTAAATATTTATTATTTAATTGATTGCGATTTAATTCCTTTAATTTAAATAATCTTTATTATTTAATTAAATTCCATTTCTAAAATAATTAAATAGTTTCTTTAAATTATTTAATTAACTAATTAATTCTTTTAATTCTTCCATTTCCAAATCCCCAAATTCTAATTTCATTTAATTTCATATTCTTCTAATTTCTTCCAAATTCAAATACATGTGCATGATTTCAAAAACCAAATTGAAAATCAAAGTCAAGTTCTAAATATATTCAAATACTAAATTGAATTAAATAAATTCAATTATTTGAATAATATCTCATGCAAAGATTAAATTGAAAATCTAAACCAAAATGCAAGCACATGCTAAATTAATTAATTCAATCAATTAATTAATTAAATCAGTTATCTCTCCAACTTCTATTTTCATCTTTCAGTTAGCTTTTTCTAAATTAAGCTCTCTGTGTCATCCTCTTTTTTTTCTCCAATCATTCTTTTTCTTCCTTCAGTTAAATCTTTCATCAATCAATTGACTCCATTAATCTATTCAATCTATTGAGTTTCACTCCTACAATCAGCAGTTCAACAATCAGTTTTCATGTGAGCTCACTTGAGTTCCACCTCTTGATCAATCTGTTCCACCTTTGAATCAATCTTCTCCAATTATCTATAAATTGAGCATCCATTCTCCATTTTCAACAATCACGAAATTTGAATCTTTGTGTCACTTGCAGGTTACCAACGCAATATCTGAGAGCCATCGTACCACGAAGAGGAGAAGAACAATGGAAGTTCTATGCAGCCACAAAATAGGGAGTTTTTATTGATCGATTATTATAATTCCTATTTTGCTTGGTTGTATCATACCATTATTAGTTTGTTAGATTCTTTGATTAGGAGGGATTCATGATTTCCCTTGTGCTTCTAATTGATTACTTGTTTTTATAAGATGAACTCTAGCATGTGTTACATTTTGGTGAAACTGACGTGAACTAACAACAATTTAACCTTTTTTGTGTTCTATGTGATTTTTGCAGATTGGGTAGATTTTCCATTTTTTTGCAGGTTGCATGAATTTCGAGAAAATATATTTCCATTACGCAATCGAGCTTACATCGTCATGCAATCAAATAGACAGAATCATGCATTCGACCCTTCGGGGTCACGCATTCATTCTGACAGGGTCACGCAATCGCCCTTTCTAGGTCACGCATTCGCAGGAAGCTTTGCTGTTTAATTTTTTCTTCCGTCTGTTATCTGTTCTATTTAATTCTATCTTAAATTTGGTTAATCCAGGATCAAATTACTTTTTACTTCACGATTTGATTAACACAGTCTATGGCAAGAAAAGTTCAATTCAAGATTTCAGGTGCAAGAAGGACGAAACAACAAAGGAGGGAAGCCAAACGATATCAAAAAGTTCTCCAGGCAAAAAAATTGATACAGGATTCGGAAGAACAACTGGCCTTAGAAAAATATAATAGCCTAGTTCTTTCTTATACAGTTAAATATGATCTAATCAATATTGAATGGATGATGAGGGATTTGGCTAGGGCTCCACAATTGGTTTTGCAGGTTCCTGATAGGGTTTAGTTTTCTTTTATTTTTTTTAGTTTTTAACTTTTAAATTTTTTTGTTGTTGTCTGCATTCTGTCACACAATTGACCTATTAGTGATACGCAATTGGCCAAATACTGTCACTCATTTGGTCTGTCAGATTTACGCATTTGGTCTGTAAGTATCACACAATCGCTCAGGTAGTATTACACAATCGCCTCTGTCAAGTTTTGAGTTTCTATTTTCTGTTGGTTTAATTTTACTACTAATCTTTTGTTTACAGCCTATGGTGGATTCACAAAGAGGATTAGATTAGTAATTTTGCATGCACACTTCACACTTAAATTTTTAGTGCTTAAAATCAACAACAGTTAAAATGGACATGCCTGGATAATCTCACACTTAAATTTTTAGTGCTTAAAATCAACAACAGTTAAAATGGACATGCATGGATAATCTCACACTTCGTTGTTGGTGTTTAAAATGAACATGAGGTAAAATTGACATGTGTGTATCTCACACTTGGTTTTTGGTGCTTAAAATCAACAAATGGTTAAAATTGACATGTATGCTTTCATACTTGGATTTGGTGTTTAAAATTGACATGCACATGTGTATCTAACACCTAAATTTGGGCTATAAAATGACCGTGAATTAGGCTACATTAGATTAAATCATTTTTCTTTTTCTTAAGGTAAAGAAATTTTTATTGTGTTTGGGGTGGACCTATTGTTGCACTAACTGCCTTTCCACCCGCCTTCGAGGTCTTGGGAGAAGGAAGGAAGGTGACAACGACATCCAAATTTTCTTTTATTTCTACGTAGTAAGGGGAATCTTGACTGGGGATTTCATCACCCCACAGAGGGACTTTGAATTGGGATGCGTTGGGGATATCATCTCTCCCATCGTACTCTTGAGCGGGTTTTTCGAGCCGCTATATAAATATACTGGCTAGGCGGCTAGAGTGTTGAGTGAATTCGACATATGTGGGGGCCTTCCTTGCATCAATAAGCTCAACTAAAGCCTTAAGTGGCTTTCTCTAAGGATCCATCATTGGATTGGGACCCGTTGAAGCCTAATACTAAGAACCAAATTAGTTGCCAAAAATCCTACGTTCAGTGGTTCTGGGAGTGCGGATCATACCCCATAGATACCCCTCATGTACCTTACATAATGAGACAAAAATCCCTCGGTGAAAAGATCCTCAGATCTTTAGGGTAAGAGAGACTGGCATGCCTGAGAAGTGTGTGCCATGGAGTGGAGCCAGTGCTGCCAGACTCTCTATATGTCCATCTTGTTTCGGTATTTTGCTGCAGGGGCCTCACTGAATGGTGTCCACTATCCAGCCTAAGATTGTATTCTGTGCTTTTTTATGTATCATTGTGATAGACCAGTATTGAGTCAGTCCCTTGGGCTATTTTAGGCCCTATCCCACATATCTCTGAATTTTTCAAGATTGTATGAAAATTGAGTCAATCAGCTATACATACCTACCAGCAATTGTTCTCAAATTTGGAAAGCTACAAAACATTGTCCTACACATGAAGTTACCGAAAACAAAGTCCATTTTGAAACTGGTTCTCAAAATTCCTTACGTACTTGTCCTATGTCTTTTGCATAGTCCCACTTACATCCTCATTATCATCCTACGTCTTTCGCATAAGTCCCACTTACGTCCTCATTATCCTCCTACATCTTCTGCATAGTCCCACTTACGTCCTCATTATCATCCTACATCTTTCACATAGTCCCACTTATGTCCTCATTATCATCCTACGTCTTTCACATAGTCCCACTTATGTCCTCCTTATTGTCCTAAGTCTTTTGCATTATCATTCATATTAGTTGCATAGTCCTGCATTATCATATACATCTTCATGTAGACCTCATATACATCTAAGTCGATTATCAGTTATAGGTTCATAGCATGTGCCTTCATGGGCCTCCCAGGTGATGGTTTTCTCCCCTTTGAGCAACCTAATCTAGTTCCAAACGGCGGTCAACGAGAAATCATTGATGGTCTAGCTAACTTAGCTTGGGATTTAAGAAGCACACCTCAATATATAGGAGTCATACACGAGATAAACATTGAGTCAAGAATTTCCCATATAATTGATAGAGAGATTGAGGCTGAACAACTTTGTCAACAAATGGAAAGACTTGCATTAGAGAAATCTAGAAATGCTAAAAAGGTCTCACATCAAAATCCTCAATAGAGAGTTTAGTATAGTCTTGCATACCTCATATTTATGTCTATTGTCTAGTGTTAGCTCATCGCCTTGCATAGAACCATCCTTATATAGGTAATTTTAGATGCCTGTCACAAGGTCCTAGAAAGCAAAAGGAATAATGGACCCGAGCAACACACAGTCTATAAACCCTACTTGAAACATGGACATGTCAACAGGTCAACACTCAGGTACACATACAATGTCTACCATAAACGAATTACAACAGCATCTGACAAAAGAAGAAATTGAGTCCGCATAGCAAGACCCACATGTCCTCATGATCCTAGATGCACTTATACATAGCGATAGGGGCAAGTATCTTTTGCTGTTAATACAAAATGGGGCAAAACTACCTGAGGATTTTGATGTCACAAAGATTTTACCAATATGAAAAACTTTAGGTCAAGATAATAGTCAAACACCACCCTTGACACAAATACAAACAATGACCTCCAGTTTTCCTCAAAACGTACCTATCCAAACAAATGTCAACACAAATACAAACTTTCAAAGAAGTGTGTCATCTTCAGCAATCAATGCTAGTATACCATCAAAGAGCATACCGATAATATCAAGTGTCTCAACACCTATTCAAACGCAAGCAACAAGTGCAACCCAACCTCCAGTTTCCTATTCTATGGGATCCACATATAGTTATCAAAATGCAAATCTAGGTATTGCCAATAGAGCAAGTACAACTCAACCAAACATGGCTTCGTATATTGCCTATTTCACAGTACCTAGTGGAACACACAACACACAAGGTTATAATCTTGGTACCTTCCAACAACCTCCTAGTTATGCAACCACGAATCCTTTTGTGGGACATACACAAACACAAGGTATACCTTTGACACAAACAAATATTTTGACACAACAAATACATAATTTGCAACAACAAATGATGACCATGCAAACTGGTAATGATAAAAAGAGCTGCACAATGCAGGACTTATGTCCTTATCCATTCGATCACACATTATACATGTTGTTGGTATTTTGGTATGGTTTTGTCATTGATCTCAACACCTACTAAAACACTAGCACTCTGGATATCCAATAGCATTCACCGGCAGACAAGTAACTATTGCACAGTTACTGGTATTGTTGGCAATATAGCATTATAACAGACAATGAAAGATTGTTAGCATTTCAATGAGAGATATTGAGAAGGTTGTTGATGATTATGGACATAACTAATTAAAGATTTTTACTATCTTGATATTATTATTTTGTCATTGATGTCAAGAAATTGATTTTCTAATTCAGTATGATGTTGCCATATCTTGAGAAGTATGATATGAAGATTATAAAGAAGTCGGTAAAAGACATAGAGAAGAATATGATGAATAAGGTATTCAATGGGCAACTAATACCGAGTTAGACAATGATGAGATCATGATGTTTTAGATTGTTTTAACATCATACATATGTTGTAAATTGTAAAGGTTAATACTATACTATGTTATCAACTAAAGAACCTAGTTGGTAAACCCTAAGAAACCTAGTCGGTAAACCCTACAGTTATCGCTATCGGTTAATGAAGGCGTAATGTCTACCGCGTGAATTTTATTATTCACCGAGTTGTTACCGAGTTGTAACCGAGCTATAACAGAATGCATTAAATGTTTACATGTGATATTTAATGAAGGAAGCTGATGAGCTAGAGTGGATTAAATGATTGGTGAGTCGTGGATGAAGTTTGTTAACAAATCTAAGGCAAAGGAAAGTCGGCATGAAGATCTACAACTCAGATTGAACCGCAATACCCTAGCACAAGTTCCAAGGAATTTATGCAAGTTTCGAGGCAAGGTAAAACATTTTCAGATCGAAGGATACATTGAACCTGGACAAGATTGAAGATCTGATGGCTATGATTGATCATGGGAAATGTGATCAAGGAGATTAAGCGGTTATCTAATTGTTTATAAATAGGAAACTGTTGATAAACAATGTATGCAGGCAAGTGTATGCATAGGGATGCTACTGAGTGATTACCAAGCACAAAAGCTTGAAGACCTATTTGAATAACAGAGTACAGAAGCCCAACAGATAGATAAGATTAGTTCTATGTCTAGATTGTATTGAACAAATAGGAATTTGCAAGTTAGCATTTTAGATGTGAAGTTGCAGATAGATTTTTATTCCTGTTATTTTGTGAAAGTGACAAAAAATCTCTTAACTGAGTGGACTTAATAGTCTTATATGTAAAATCCTCTAGCAAGGTGACATTTTGATTGAGTGTTTTAAATCCTTTAACAAGGTCACTTCTAACAAGGTGAAGATCCTAACAGATATGAGGGAAATCCCTTAACCGGGTCACATCTAGAAATGTGTTTGTAATCTTTAACATGATTTGCTTTTAACTGAGCATACTCTAGAAGAGTATATTTCTTAGTGGGTCCGAAATCCCACAATGGTTTTTCCCTATTTGGGTTTCCACTTTAAATTTGGTGTTATGAGATTTATGATGTGTATATGCTTTTGAGTTTGCATGTTTAACAGTTTTGGTTATATTACTGAAGTATATGTTATCGAGGTTGAATCTGATGTTTTTATGGATGAATAAGTTTGTATGGTTCACCCCCCCCCTCTCATCTTGTTGGCTATTGGATCTGTACTTATATTAAGTATCAGAACTTATCAATTGGTATCAGAGCTTTGGACTCTGGAAGGAAAGTTTAAAGGCACTTGAGTTAAAGATCCAAAGATGTATAAGAGGGATGTACCAAAGCTGAACAAGTCAAGTTTCTCTACATGGCAGAAAAGGATGAAGCTACATCTATTAGGAGTTGGAGAATATTCTATATATTATCTAGAGAATGATTTCACTCCATCGAGCACCTATCCATTGACTATGGAAGAGATAAAGGCAAAGAAAGAACATATTCAAGCAATGCTTGAAATAACATCTGCATTGACCGACTCAGAGTTTAATGATCTAGAAGGCTGCAATGATGCAAAGGCAATGTGGGATAAGCTCATATCAGTATATGGAGGTGATGAACATGTTCAGAGAGAAAAAGTAGATAGTCTGAGAGGACAACTTGAATCTATGAGGATGAATGAAGGTGAGAACATAACTCAGTACAATACAAGACTAAAGGAGATTGTCAATCAAATCAAAGGAGCAGGTGGAACTATTGAAGAAAAGGATATAACAAGTAAGTTGTTGAGAACCCTTCTACCAGCTTATGCAATCTAAGTCTCTACAATAAATGAATTAAGGTCTATATCTAATATGCCAGTTTCTTTAGATGCTACTATCAGTAAGTTACATGCATTTGAGTTAAGTAACTTTGATAACAGTGGATCTTCGGTAAATAAAGTTGAATATGCATTTAGTTCTTTTCATCTTGATGAATCTAATGATTTCAATGAAAGAAAGTATAAGTATTCTGAAGGAGATCACAGTGGAGCAAGTGAAAGATTTCATAAGAACATGGAGGCAGTACACAAACTGTATGAGGAAATCAGAAAGCAAGAAGAGTTTGAAGCACTATTAGACACAAGGTTACCGAGAGGCAAAGGTAAGTATAAAGGAAAGCTACCTTTGAAATGTTTCAATTATGATAAGATAGGACATATGGCTTCTAACTGTCTTGATAGAGAATCTAGTGAAAAGAGATTATCAAGATGATAGGCAAAAAGATAACTATCACAGAGGACACCGAGACTTCAGATTAAGAGATAAGAAGACATGTTTAATAGTTGATGAGGAATCTAATGATGATAAATTAGATGAGACTGATACAGAGGAAGTAGTTTATGTGGCTATCAAAGATGGATCAGATGAGGAAAGGTATGAAGAAAAAGCCCTAATATCTCACATAAACACTAATGATTCTTGGATTATAGATAGTGGATATTCACATCATATGACAGGAGATAAACACAAGTTTGTTATATTAGAAGATTATGATGGAGGCTATGTCAGATTTGGTAATGATGCACCATGTCCGGTAAGAGGTAAAGGTTCTATAACACTTCTTGATAATGCAAGATGCAATGATGTTTATTGGGTTGAAGGTTTGATATACAATCTATTGAGTGTAGCACAACTAAACAACACAGGTTACTGAATAGAATTTCAGAATGGAATCGTCAAAGTTCATGACAAGCATGGAAAGTTAGTTGCTACCAGGACACAAACAAAAGGTAACACATTTCACCTTGACTCAACTTGGAATAAGTGTTTGTATGCAAAGATTGATGATACCTGGTTATGGCATAAAAGGTTTTGTCATGTAAATTTTGATAATCTGATCAAAATAAGCAAAAAGCACCGAGTAAGAGGTCTACCGAGTCTTGAAAAACCTGAGAATGCTATATGTCGAGGATGCTAGATGGGTAAGATGACAAGATCAAGCTTTACAAGTAAGTCTTACACTTCTAAGGGAATTTTAGATCTAGTACACACTAATCTTTGTGGTCCTATGAAAGTTCAAAGTTTTTATGGTGATAAATATTTCATATTATTTGTGGATGACTATTCAAGGATGATGTCAATAATGTTTTTAAAAGAAAAATCAAAAGCCTTTCAAATGTTTAAATGGTACAAGGCAAGAGTTGAAAATGAAATAGGAAGACAACTGAAATGTTTTAGATCAAATAGAGGAGGAGAGTTCACATCTGATGAGTTCAATTTATATTGCAATGATCATGGTATTAAAAGACAAGTCTCTGCACCGAGAACTCCACAGCAGAATGGAATAGCTGAGAGAAGAAATAGATCTATTGTGGATTGTGCTAGAACACTGATGATTGAAAAGAGGGTGCCACAAACATTTTGGAGAGAAGCAATAAGCACTGCTGTTTACACCTTGAACTGAGTTCAATTGAAGAAAGGTACTTTGAAGACACCATATGAAATCTAGTATGATAAGAAACCTAATGGTAGTTATTTTAAAATCTTTGGAAGTAGATGCTATGTTCACAAAGATGATAGAAATGGTAAATTTGATTAGAAAAGTGAAGAAGGAACGTTTCAGGGCAGGCTTACAATCAGCCATATGAAAGCGTGCAAGTAGATCAAGAGCATACTTGGGCTACGATAGTGTAATCCTGGAAGGTGACCGTGAAATCTCTATCTCGAGAAAGTAGTGCAAAAGACCCAAGCCAGTCATAGCAAATCTATCATGCAAAGTAGATTTGACCCTGCTAATGATGGATGAAGTACTCCCTGTAATGATCAAGTCATCAACATAGAGCACAAGTATCAAGTGAGAGTCATCGTGTTGCAAAATGTAGACATTTGGATCGAACTGACACCTGGTGAACCCTACAGAGAGAAGAAAGGAATCCATCTTGGCGTACCAAGCCCTGGGGGCCTGCTTAAGGCCATAAAGAGATTTCCTTAGTCTGCAAACCAAGGAATTATTCTGGATGAAACCCTGTGGCTGCTCCATATAAATCTCCTCATCAAGGTCACCATGAAGAAAAGCACTCTTCACATCCATCTGATGTACAACCCAACCATGAGCTGCAACAATAGCCAGTGTCAAACGAATGGAGTTCATCTTGGCTACGGGTGCAAAGGTCTCAGTATAGTCAATACCTGCAACCTGAGAGAAACCTTTCGCAACAAGCCAAGCCTTATACTTATCCACACTACCATCCACTGCAAACTTGGTCTAATAGATCCACTTACATCAAACCATCTTTCTCCCCTTAGGGAGATGGACTAGATCCCATGTGTTGTTCCTCATCAAGGAACTATACTCTTCCTCCATAGCTTGGTCCCACTCAGGAACCCCTGATGCTTCCCTAAATGTCTGTGGATCGGAAGCGGTAACAATGAATGCATGAGGAAGATCTTGATGTTGTGATCGAGCTCTCCGTGTATTTGAAGGATCCCCAACAAGAGAACCCGCCGACTCAAGTGTCTATCAAGCCCAACGAGGTCTAGGTGGAGGTGGAGAACGAGGCTCCTCAACTTCAAGTGGACCCTACGGAGGTGTAACCCTGTGAGTTGGAGTTGAAGGAGTCTCATCATCTGAATCACTAACATCACTATCCACAATGGAGGAAGGCGGAGGAGGTAGAGAGGCTAAGCTAGGAGAGCTTTCCTCAAAGTGAACACTCCTCTTAATGAACACCTCATGTGTCTCTGGATCCATCAATCTGTATGCCTTAACACCCTCAGGATATCCAACAAATATGCAAGGCTGACTCTGAGGTTCTAATGCCTTGTGCTTTCATGGAGGTATGCGAGCCCATGCTAGACACCCAAAGACTCTGAAATGTCTCACAATTGGTTTCCTACTAGCCCAAGCGTCAAAAGGAGTAATACCTTGCAAAGCTTTGTGAGGAACCTGATTCTGGATGTGTGTGGAACAATTGATAGCCTCTGCCCAAAAGGCGAGATCAAGAGAACGTTCATGTATCATACAGCTAGCCATTTCTTTGAGAGTTCTATTCTTGCATTCTGCAACCCCGTTCTGCTGTGGAGTGTATGCGACAGAATGCTGAAGATCAATCCCCTCAAATGTACAAAAATCCTCAAGTCTTTTGTTCACATATTCCCTTCCATTATCTGTATGAAGAATCTTGACTACTTTCCCTGATTGCTTCTCCACACGAATCTTGAAGTCCTAAAATCTATCAAAAACTTCACTCTTATGCATGAGAAAGTAGACCCAAGTGAAGCGGGAGTAGTCATCAATGAAGGTGAGGACATAGCGGGCCTTACTAAATGAAGGTGCTGGAAATGGACCTGCTACATCACTGTGAACAAGTTGAAGAACTTCCAAAGCTCTCCAAGCTTTCCCCTTATCAAACTTCTCTTTGGGATGCTTGCCCATGGAACAACCTGAACATACACCCTCTGAAAAACTGATTCGAGGTAGACTTGTGACCATGTCTTTAGTGCAGAGCTGCTGAAGATAGCGGTAGTTGAGGTGACCAAACCACTCATGCCATAGCTTACTTTCTGAATTTGAATGAGTAAGCAATTCCCTAGAAGGTGAACTTGGCACAAAGTGGGAGAATGAATAAAGCCTTGAATTGTCATTGACTTGTCCCACTGCTACCAAGGCTTCATCATCAAGTTCCTTTGCCACAACTGAATCTGGTGTGAACTCAACCTTTTTCCCATTCCCATAGTGAGTGATTTGGTAGATGGAGAGAAGGTTGGTAGACAAGTTAGGAACATAGACAACATTCTCAAATGTTCCATCATCCATGTCAAGTGAACCTTTCCCTTCAACCTCTACTTGTGTATCATCACCTATGTAAATGTGAGGTACCTTAGATGGCTCCAATGAAGAAAACTGCTCCTTTGTAGAACCCATGTGATATGAGGCACCTGAGTCAAGTATCCATTGCTATGAAGAACCTGTTGTAGCCACATATGCTTGCCCTTTTCCCTTAGACTGTGAGGAAGAGGAAGGAGATGAATCCTTCTTTGTGTAGGTGGATGGCAAGTTGATGTTGTTTTTCTTAAGAAGATTAGTTAACTCATGAACTTGCTTTGCATGGCATCGATGCACATCATGACCATACTTCTTGCAATATGCACAAGTTGGTTTATCCTTCTTAGGTGGTGTCCCCTTCTTGGAAGAGGATATAAAATCGCCTTGTGATGGAGAGGATGATTATCCTTTTTCTTGGTGTGGCTTAGACTTAGAGTGCTTCTTTTTGTTGGAATCTTTGCCTTGACTTCCTTGATTCCCTTGATTTGCCACCAAAGCCTTGGACTTTGAAGACTTGAGAAGCCCCATGTTCAACAACTTAGATTGTTCCAATATCAACATTTCTATGAAAGCATCAAATGAAGGCATAACATAGGAACTCCCCACTGTCAAACGATGAGTTTGGAAGCTAGACACAAATGCTGCATATTCTGGTGCAAGCTTGTCCAACAAGTTGAATATCAACTGAGCATCCTTTTTGTCAATTCCACAATCCTTAAGCTTTGCTCTTAGCTCATTTGCTTTGGTGACATAATCTTGGATTGTATCAAAACTCTTGGGATCCAAGTTGGTGAGCTCATTGTCAATCTAATAGCCTCTGATTTCATCAACTTGACCATACAATTTCTGAAACATATCCCAAGCCTCTTTGATTGTTTTACACTTCTCAATGTGAAAAATGAGGTCATCTGATACATACTTGCGTAAAGTTCCAAGAGCCATGCAATTCTTTGTGAGACATTCTAATTGAGCATTTGGATCAGCCTTAGGATCAGGTGGTGCTGTTATTGTTCCATCTATGTAATGTGTGAGACCCTTTTCCATTAATTTACTCCATACTTTAATTTTCCATGATGCATAATTATGTGGAGTTAAAGGTGGAAATTTATGAGGACTCATTGCAACAAAAATGGAAAGAGCACAAAGAGAGGCACAATCACACAAGACACCCCCCCAAATTCACTCAATCAAAGAACCCCCCCAAAAGTGATGATTTGACACTTTATAATTAGTGCGTATACAATGGGCCACTTGCAAAAGATGGAAAAGTGGACTTCTGATTAAAATTTTACAACTGCCTCAATAAGGTCAAAAGAGACTCAAACTGATAATGCAAGAGATCTAAACTAAGATCCAAGCACATTACAAGCACCTAATAGGCCAAATAAGACCAATGTTTGAAAGTACAATTTCCACTCAAAAATCTCTGAAATCTGATCATAGATTATGAAAGTAGATGAAAAAACATGCACTTTCAAAAAAAACCGGCACTTGAAAAGGAGGTCATATGAGCTCAAACGAGGCCTTTGAAGTTGCAGAATTGAGGATTGGACAGGTACAGCTAAGAGAATCCAAAAATTCCAAAAAACCTATGCACAAAAAATCAGAAAATAACCACACCACTGCGAAGATCATGAAATTTTAGCCCATTTCAAAAAAAATTGCACCAAAAAAGGAGCAAAAATGAGCAAGATATGGCCTTTCAAAGTTGGACTGCAAAACTGAAAAGCTCAATGGAGAGGGGTCAAAAAAATTTCAAAAAGCTGTTGATGTGGTGCTGACATCAGCAATTCATGAGTTTAAATTTGATGACCGTATGATCATCGCAAAAACTTCACCTCTTTGCTAGCTGGGCGTCTGTACCGTACGGACTGCTGACTATGCGCGATGACTGGGCGTATGGTTGGCTGATGTGGCGTGGTGACAGTGTGTACAGAGGTCGACTGCGGGCCAGTGGCCACCTACCACATGGCGGATATGGGTCCATCGGTTTAGTGGACGCTGATAGGAGCAAGGCGTCATTGGAGAATGCTGGCTGTCGGGAGCGAGGTCGACGGAGGCGAGAGCTGGTGGAGTTGGAGAGCCGGGGTCGTCGGAGGCGGGAGTTGGTGGAGCTGGAGAGTCGGGCCGGGAGCTGAGGTTGCTGCAGGCGGGAGCTGGTGGAGCTGCTAGACAATGGGGACTGCATGGGTGGCGTCAGTGGATTGGTCCTACAGTGCGGTACGACGGCGACGGCAGCTTCGACAACAGGTACGGCCCTGCAACCTACAGGGTACTGTAGAATACGGGGGGGTCTGCGGACCCCCAAAAAACAACGAAAATATCTTTTTTTGATTTTTTTTTGGAATGCTTTTTCCGAAATGTTTTTCACTTTTTTTTTTTTTTTTCAAATTTTTTTTTTTAATCGCTATTTTTCTAATTTTTTTCCGAATTTTTTTTTTTCAAAAAATAAAAAATTTTCGAAATCCGTACGATAATAGCCAAAATGGGGAAAAAAAAAATTCTCACCAAAATAGGTTGACTTTATAGTCGAAATTTATGGAAACGACCTCCCGGATTCAACAGTAATGTCCAAATTGTTGTATGATGCCCCCAAAAAATGAAGATCCCCAAATCCGAAAATAGAAGCCTTCTACGATGTCTCCAAAAACCAATCAATGAAGCCCCAATGGCTTTGATACCATGTAGGATTTTGCCAAGATCAAGGGCACAATGAAAAGCATAAAAAGAGAGACAATAGAATGACAAGAACAAACTGTATTCTCATCAATATGCAAGTGATCAACTGGATTAACCAATACAATGAATATAGGCTTGCTTATATAAGCAAGGCCATATGGATGTATGAGCACACAAATATGACATGTGGCTCAATGAGAAACAAGGGTAGGTAAGAAATACTAGGGGTAGGTAGGAGAAATAATATAATATTCCATAAGAGGTGGATGACCCACCGAATGTGGAGTGTAACAACAAAATAAGACCACAAAAGGTGGAATTTATCCTACAAGCTCTATCCCTATGTGCACACATCCCTAAGTGTCTCAAATCCAAACTACGAAGAGATGCATTATCCTAAGTTAACTTAAGTAAAGTGTAATAATATCCAAAATGAATATTTATTTACACCAACAGTTGGCCTATGCTGCTTTCAAAAACTTCAAGGTATATCAAATGGATGTCAAATCTGCATTTCTGAATGGAATATTAGAAGAAGAAGTTTTTATTGAACAACCTGAAGGATTTGTTGAAGACAAGAATAAAGATCAGGTATGTAAATTGAACAATCTTTATACGGTTTGAAACAAGCACCTAGAGCATGGTATGAAATATTGCACTCTTATTTGATTAAGATTGGTTTTATAAGGACAAGTGAAAATAGCAACATGTACATGAAGAATGATGAAAATGGAATACTGATCTCAGCCATATTTGTTGATGATATTATATTTTGTGGAAATGACTCTTTATGCAAAAACTTTGGAAATGAAATGAGCAAAGAATTTGAGATGTCATTAATCAGTGAGATAAAGTATTTTATAGGTTTACAGATACTGCAAATGAAAAATGAGATTTTCATTACTCAATCCAAGTACATAAAAGAAATCTTGAAGAAATTTGGAATGGAGGGTTCAAAACCAGCAATTACTCCTATGGCTACCAACTGTAAATTGTCAAAGAGTGATGAATCTGCATCTGTTGATGAGACACTTTACCGATCTATGATTGGAAAGCTGCAATATGTTGTTCACAACAGACCGGATATAGCACATGCAGTAGGTATAGTTGCAAGATTTTCTACAGATCCCAAGGAAACACACATGACAGCAATCAAAAGAATTTTTAGATACTTGAACGACACAGAGGATTATGGCTTAGTATATCAGAAAGGAAATGATTTTGAGTAAAAAGTTTATACTGATGCTGATTGGGCAGGCAACATTGATGATAGAAAAAGCACAAGTGGAGGAGCTTTCTTTTTAGGAGGAAGACTAGTGAGTTGGCTTAGCAAGAAACAAGGATGTGTTTCACAGTCAACAACAAAAGCTGAATACGTTGCTGCAGCATTGAATTGTATCAACATTGCATGGATCAAACCATTGTTGGAAGGTATAAATGAAAAAGTTACCGAGCCAGTAACTATATTTTGTGACAATACTAGTGCCATTAATATTTCAAAGAATCCTGTTATGCACTCTAAGACAAAGCAAATATCTATCAAATATCATTATCTTAGAGAAGAAGCTCAAGAAAAGAAAGTGGTGTTGGAGTATGTTAGCACAAAGGAGCAAATAGCAGATATCTTCACCAAACCACTACCAAAGGACACCTTTGAATATCTCAGAAAGAAGTTAGGGGTCCTACCCCTATCTTCTACTCACTGACCGAGTTCGGTGAAAGCATCAATCCGATGACTCTATTGAATATCTTTTGGGAGTTGATGCTGCGTTATACACTTTAGGATGTTTTCTAAAAGTGTACAGAAATTAATACAAGAATTATACAGGGAACAGGAATTGATGACAAATGCTCTGACCGAGACTCAGTTGATACACAACAGCAGAAAATCACTTCTTATAGAAAGAAATTATGTTTTTAGTTCTTTACTTTTTGACATTATTGTCAAAGGGGGAGAAGACCTATTGGGGGAGAAGACTAAGAGAAAACTAAGGAGACTACAGATTGGGAAGAAGACTCAAGAAATGAGGAGAAGTCTAATGTATGGGGGAGAGCATTTCAACATTTCAGAATCATAGCAATCCGAATCTTTTAAGGTCAAATCAATTGGTTTTTCCATCAATGCCAAAGGGGGAGATTGTTGGCAATATAGCATTATAATAGACAATGAAATATTGTTAGCATTTCAATGAGAGATATTGAGAAGGTTGTTGATGATTATGGACATAACTAATTAAAGATGTTTATTGTCTTGATATTATTATTTTGTCATTGATGTCAAGAAATTGATTTTCTAATTTAGTATGATGTTGCCATATCTTGAGAAGTATGATATGAAGATTATAAAGAAGTCAGTAAAAGACATAGGGAAGAATATGATGAATAAGGTATTCAATGGGAAACTAATACCGAGTTAGACAATGATGAGATCATGATGTTTTAGATTGTTTTAACATCATACATATGTTGTAAATTGTAAACGTTAATACTATACTATGTTATCAACCAAATAACCTAGTCGGTAAACCCTAAGGAACCTAGTCGGTAAACCCTAAGGTTATCGCTATCAGTTAATGAAGGCATAATGTCTACCAAGTGAAGTTTAGTATTCACTGAGTTGTTATCGAGTTGTAACCGAGCTATAATAGAATGCATTAAATGTTGACATGTGATATTTAATGAAGGAAGCTGATGAGTTGGAGTGGATTAAATGATTGGTGAGTTGTGGATGAAGTTTGTTAACAAATCTAAGGCAAAGGAAAGTCGACATGAAGATCTACAACTCAAATTGAACCGCAATACCCTAGTACAAGTTCCAAGGATTGTATGCAAGTTCTGAGGTAGGGTAAAATGTTTTCATATCGAAGGATACATTAAACCTGGACAAGATTGAAGATCTGATGGCTATGATTGATAATGGGAAATGTGATCAAGGAGATTAAGTGGTTATCTAATTGTTTATAAATAGGAAACTATTGATAAACAATGTATGCGGGCAAGTGTATGCACAGGGATGCTATCAAGTGACTACCAAGCACAGAAGCTTGAAGACCTGTTTGAATAACAGAGTATAGAAGCCCAACAGATAGACAAGATTAGTTCTATGTCTAGATTGTATTGAACAAATAGGAATCTGCTTTAGCATTTTAGATGTGAAGTTGTAGATAGATTTTTATTACTGTTATTTTGTGAAAGTGATAGAAAATCTCTTAACCAAGTGGACTTAACAGTCTTATGTATAAAATCCTCTAGCAAGGTGACATTCTAATTGAGTGTTTGAAATCCTTTAACAAGGTCACTTCTAACAAGGTGAAGATCCTGACAGATCTGAGGGAAATCCCTTAACCGGGTCACATCTAGCAATGTGTTTGTAATCTTTAATAGGATTTGCTTTTAACCGAGCATACTCTAGAAGAGTATATTTCTTAGTGCGTCCGAAATCCCATAGTGGTTTTTCCCTATTTGGGTTTCCACGTTAAATCTGGTGTTATGAGATTTATGATGTGTATATGCTTTTGAGTTTGCATGTTTAATAGTTTTGGTTATATTACTGAAGTATATGTTACCAAGGTTGATTCTGATGTTTTTATGGATGAATAAGTTTGTATGATTCTCCCCCCCTCTCATCTTGTTGGCTATTGGATTTGTACTTATATTAAGTATCAGAACTTATCAGGTATATGGTTCACCGACAGGATACAATGATCACCGACACTTGGAATGGCATGAAAATACTTGGTAATGTCGAAGATATTATCTAGATATCGTATCTTGGAAAGTTGTTTATCAACTTATTCATATTTACATATTTGCCTTTACCGGTAAATAGGTCTAGGGTTATCTAGGGTTACACCGGTAGGTTTAACTTTTCTAGAGTAGCATGGCACACTATGAAGATAATTAATTAATGTTGTAAGTGCATTGAGCCAACATGTTCAATTGGTTATTGCATCAGCTATTGTATTATTTGTAAAATGATTTTATTGTAATATCTTGTAGAGCCGACCTACTATAATTGGTCTTAGGTTATGATATAAATGTAAGATCTTAAATGTAAGATCGAGTGTGGAATATGAAGAAGATTGTGTGTGAAGGTATATGCGAGATTAAGCAGAGCTATACATGAAGACATCATTTGAAGGTAAAGCTAGGGTTTTGTGAAAGCATATCAGCATTACACCGATACTGAATCTAGCATATGAAGATGCTATTTTAGTAGTACATTCTTATTGGATTTAACCATCCAATTGTAGTCAGTGTGACTCCCATTTGTGTTTGAGCAGTGCGCTCTAGGCGGTTGGCCTTTCTGCATGTGCAGACCCCATTTATGTACACTTACTATCTGCAGTAGTATCATTTGATTGTGGGTAAGGTTTCCCACCGTGGTTTTTCCCCTTACAGGGTTTCCACATACAAATATTGGTGTTATGTGTTGTGGATGATTTTGTCTTTTGGTTTCATGCATTATTCTTTACTGGTATTGCATTTATCAGTTAATTTGTTTCACCGGTATCACAGACTGTTTCACCGATATTAAACTGTAATTTGTTTAAATGGTTTTTGGCTTAATATTTTAAGACAACTGAATCACCCCCGCCCCTCTCAGTTGTCCCTGGGACCTAACACATGCCACCTTTCCCACAACATTTTGAAACACCCAAATTTGATAGATATTGAGGGAAGGGTGATCCTAGAGATCATATCGGAGAATTTTTTACGGCATGTATAAAAGTTGCCTCAGAAGATACTTATCTAATGAGACTATTTCCTAAAAGTTTGGGAGGTCTGGCGTTAGAGTGGTTTTCACATTTACCACCAACCATCACATCATGGGGGAAATTAGTTGAACAATTTATTGCAAACTTATCACACAACATTGACACCCTGATTAGTTTGATGGAATTATGTGCTGCTAAACAATATGAGAATGAAACATTTGCATCCTTCATACAACAATGGAGGGCTCTTTATAGGAGATGCAAGACAGTTATGCAGGAAACAGAGCAAGTGGATATGTTTATAGAAAATTTGATTACTAAGATTAAATATCTGATACAAATGCAATGTCTAACCATATTCAAACAAATCACAGAAAAGGCTCTCAAATGTGAGAAGGGATTAGTAGAACAAGGTGTAGCATCCTAAAATTGTGACACTTGCAATTTCGACTGCATTTCGGTCTTCACGATGGCGACGCAACATGCAACCTGAATGGAGACCCCAAAACTTGCTCACGACACTGAAAACTGCATTTTTCAAGCACCCTGGCCTGAACCTCCTTGCACCCTGCTGTCCCGGGAGGTGGGACCAGGGCGCCCAGCGCCCTGGTCCCTGGGTCCTATTTTGGGCCCGGTCTCCTAAGGGGCTCGGGTCTTTTTGTTTGCAATTTGGAAATTAACTTTCCCTGGTCGGCCTAAGGTCGGGAAAATCAGTCTATCAGCCCTAATTGACAAGTATATAAATGACATTTTCCTCTTTCATTCGATATGATGGAAAAGGCGTGGAAACTATACTCAAGCATTCAAGCATTCAAGCATTCAAGCATTCTTTCAAGCAATTGATCATTTCAAGTCTCCATTCAAGGCTAAGTGTTGCATTCAAGACAAGGATTCAACCATTGAAGAGGAGATCATATACTACATGCTACAACATACAACATACAACATCTAAACCTTCGCACATAAGGATACCAACATCCTTAGAACAAGGTATTAGTACTTGTTTTACATACATTTACATTTACAGCACTTGCTCATTTCTTGGTTAATTCCAAAACTGGGGTTTGACCTAAAGGCAAACCCCCAATCCCTAACCCCCCAATCATCTTCGCTTTTCTGTGTGTAGGTTGCAGGTACGCGGCTGAAATTTAAGATCTGGAATCCTTGTGCAGAGACGAACAGATCCCCCTTCGTTTCGCGGATTTTTTGGAGGACCGTGGCGCCGGGCGCCATCATCCCGACAACTTTTGCTCAAATTTGCAGGACAGCGCTGTATCGACATTTTACTGCTAATTCCAGGTCCGCAGCTTCATCCTATAACCCGAACTCAGTTTATAAGTGAATCTTTATGATTTTCTATGCATGCTTAGCTTAAATTCCTTAACAACATTCTTTACAAAAGAGGGTAGCCTTGCTTTCCTAACCCTTGAAATTCATTTAGCATCCAATCTTGCATTGCGTGGGATTGGTTGGTGAACCCGACGTGAACATCCTTTCTGATTTTTCATGCTTAGATCTGAAAAAAAATTGATTACATTTCCATGTTTGATCTTTTGCAAAATTTTAGAGGTGATTGCATAAAAACCCTAAATTTTCTTTTTGGTAATTGAACTTGCGAAATGTCTAAATGTTAATGCCTATTTCAGATCTGCCTTTCTATTACAAATTTTCAATTCATATTTGTGCTTTAATTCTGAAGATTAAGTGGTTAAATATCAAAACCCTAATTTTTGAAACCCTCTTAATTCAACCTTTGTCCGACAATTTGACCAATCAAAACATCTCCAAATCAGCTGTAACTTTGGATTCTGCAATAAAATCACAATATCTTTCATCCCTGAAAATTTGGAAAAAAGTTGCGAGGACCGTGTTGCACTCCGAGCGCCATCGTCCCCGACATTTTTTCCAAAATTTCGGGAGCGAGATCTTGCTGTATTTTCCTGCTAAAATCTAGAATTTTGGCTGATTTTATCAATTATAACACTTTCAAAATTATAGTCAAAGTTGGTCTTGCGATTGCTTGGTCTAAGGCTTCTAATCATTCAAAAGTCATTGAAATTAAAATTTTGTGTCAAAATTGCGTTTTTATTATCATAAATCTGAAAATTGTGTTTGCAATCATTCGAAATTTCAGTGCTTTATTCAAATTCTTGCATTTTGTGACTTTTGAAATTAAGTGCTTAATTACAACAACTTCGATTTCTGCTTTCAAAATTGAATTTTGCGTGAAATTGAGTCAATTTTTGAATTTCAAAATTTGCATTGCTTTTGACATTCCCTCTAAAATCATAAAATTCAAAATTTCAGTTTCCCTCTCTTTTTCAAAATTCAAATTTTGCATTTTTCGACAATCTTGATAGGGTTCAATTTTGAGATTACAACTTTAATTTGGCCTATCTACAGATCGTAAAATCACTCAATTTTTTCAGATTAGCTCTAAAATCATCATACCTTTCATCCCTGCAAATTTCAAAAAAAGTTGCAGGGACCGTGTTGCACTCCGGGCGCCACGGTCCTAGACATTTTTTCCGAAATTTCGGGAGACTGTTGTGATTGCATTTAACAGCTTAAATCCAGAAAATTGGTTGATCTTACTGAAAATTGCTACCTCTAAATTCAAAATTTTCTCTCCTTCTCTAGTGCATGAGTTTTACAACAATAAGCCCTACTTACACTATTCCCGTTAGACGAAGCCTTAGAATTAAGTCCTTCCAAGGTTTAATTACTGAGGAGATGGAACCTAATTTGAATAGCCTTTTTAACGAGGACATGGGTAATTCCTCTAATCCTCCTAATGATGAAGAAGCTCTCCATGAGGTTTCTGAAGAACAACTTTCAAAATTGGATAACCAATTTGACGATTTTCGACAATGGATGTCTCAAGAATACCCTGATAGTCAAGCTCTTCCTTTAATTGAGGGTCTAAAACGTATGCTTCAAAGTGATAAGAATGGAATTGATATTTTGTGTGGTATTTCACACATTGTGAATTCGAATGTGATGCCTATGAAGAGTTGTGCCGAAACCTTAGGTTATACACAACCTCCTACACAAGTCAATCATTCTATTCCTTTGATGACTTCTATTGCTAGTATACCTACCTTTACATCAAACATCATGGCTACCTCTATACAAGACACTCCTCCTGTGATCACCAGTCATGGGGGCAACCCTTCTTCTTCAATTAACCCTATTCCTTCATTCAATCCGACTTCTTCATTCATTCCTCCAATGAGTGTGCCTATTATATCATCACAAATGAACATGACGCAAGGGGGCAATTCATTTAATCATTCTATTCCTCCTTGTAGTGTTCCTCCTGTCCAATCATCTCCTATGACTAATTATCATAGGGTCCCACCACCTTACTCTCTACCTTCTTTCAATAACATAACACCTCCATCTCAATCTAACACATCCAATATGAATTCTTCGACTAAAGCGACCATTAACAATCTAGCACAAACTGTCTCTTCTTTACAGCAACAAATTGCCTCTATGAATCAATCTAAGTTTAGTGTGCCCACATTTGATGTTGCGAGCCCACTTTCTCTTGACATTGTTCGAGCTATCCCTCCTAAACATGTTGAAATCCCGCATTTGGAACTTTATAATGGTAAAGGAGATCCTCTAACACATGTTAAGACTTTTCAAACAATTTGTACTGATTTTGCTTATGACCAAAGGTTGCTTGCAAAACTATTTACGAGAACATTAAGAGACAAAGCCCTACAATGGTATTGCTCGTTGCCTTCTTATTCTATTACTTCTTTCGAACAACTTGCAAATGCTTTCATTCAACAATTTCAAAACAATATAAGTCCTAAAGTTACTTTGATTGATTTAATGCATTGTAAACAAGGTGTTAAAGAAAAAGTGACTGATTTCATTGGTAGATATAAGCATTTGTATGCTCAAATTTCTTTTCCAGTGCCTGACAATGATATTTAAAGAATCTTTATTTCTAATTTACAAAAAGATATTCAAGACAAACTTCTGTTTTCTGAGTTTACTTCTTTCCAACAGTTGTGCGCCACTCTTCACAATTATCAACTGACTGTGAGTCAAATGAAACAATCACATCCTATGGCTCCGAGTGATAAGGGTGATAGCAGTCAACAACCATTTGGGAAGTTTAAACCGAACAGAGATTCCATCAAATTCAATGAAAACATCATCAACATCAATGTGAATGCAGCATCAAGTGTGCCCCCTATTTCTAAATTTTTCAAGAAAGAAAGAAAGTATACTCCTTTGAATGAATCATTGCATAGTATTATGAATAAGTTATTGGAACAAAATGTGCTTACTCTTCCTCCTATAAGACAAATTGATCCTGTAAAGATTACTTCACCTTATTTTGATAACAAAGCCTTTTGTCAATTTCATCGTCAGCCTGGGCATGATACTGAAAAATTTTTTTCTTTAAAGGGTAAAATTCAAGATTTGATTGATAATAATACTATCTCTGTTTCTGGAGTGAATGATAAAGGCAACACATCTGTAGCTCCTCCTAATCAAAATCTTCATATTTTCACTGATCCATTGCCTTCTCATACCTGTAATGCAATTGAGGCTAATGATTCCTCTCTCTCATCTGATGGTCTTGTGTCTATGACTCCGAATGTGATTAACTTTGTAGAACAGCAAGAAATCCCTGAAGAACCTTCCATCACATTTGATTCTAGCGAAACCATTAGGGCACCTGATGGTCCTTTATACATAGTTGCAAAAGTTAAGAATACACCTTGTCGTGGAGTGCTTATTGATCCTTCGTGCATGGTTAATGTTATTACTGAAGAATTTCTTTTTACTTTGCAATTGAATCAAGTGATCTATGACAAAACAGATGTGATTGTGAAACTATTTGATGCATTTTCTTCTCCTGCAATTGGTTCTATTACATTGCCTATTGAAGTCCATAACAAATCCCTTGATGTGAACTTTGCTATTATTCCATCTTCCGAACAATTTCGTGTGAAGCTTGGCTATCCTTGGCTATCTTCCATGAAAGCTATTGCTTCTCCTATTCATAAGTGTTTGAAATTTCCCCACAATGGTGAAGTTGTTACTGTCAATCATAGTCTCTTTAAACCAGCTGAAAGAACTTCTAGTGTTCCTATAGACTACTTTTGGCCTAAACAATTCCAATCTCTTCCTCCGCGAAGTGATCATCTTTTCAAATCTTATCAAAAGTGGAAAACAGATATGATCCTATCTCTAAGTGAACCTAGAACACCTAAACTTGACATTCCTATCATTCTTGAGAAGGAAGTTCTTCCTTTGAAAGATAAAACTAATGTCTTTCCTCAAGAAGATTCTCAACCCATCCCTATGGATGTGACTATGTCTATACCTAATAAACTTCCTAAGAGTAGACCTATACCTCCTCGTCATGATGGACTTGGTCTTCTCCCTAAACCAAAAATTCCTCCTTTGTATGGAGCAGTTCCTCCTCCTTCTTTTTATAGAGAGAAGAGACCTTCTTCTTCTCCTATTATCCAGCCTAAGAGACCACAACCTAAACACCCAAGTGCTAAGGATGAGAACATTCCTCCTCCTCAATCTTCTCCACTTCCTACTAAGACTAGACGAAATCGTTCTACACGTGAACACTGACGAAAGCGTCGTCTTAGAGCTCAGGCAGCTGCTTCTCAAACTTTGCAATCTCCAAAAACACCTTCAACAAGCATTATTCCATTTTCTCCTCAGCCGGACATTGAGCCTAAATCTCCTAAACATAAGATGTATGATGCTCTTGATCCTATGCGAGTTAAAGATCCTATTTTTATAAATCTTGATGATGATATAGATGAAAATGTTACTCCTCTTGCTTCTGATAGTGAATATGAACTTGTTGATGTTGATAACCATTTATCTAACGAATTTTCTAAAGCACTTATCCTAGCTCCTAGACAAAAACAATGTGGCTCGGAACATGAACATAGCCCTTGTTTGGATCTTGTGATAGCTCCATCTGCTGTGTTGGATGTTCCTCCTCTGGCGTGTTCCCTTCCTTCCCGAAACGTTGATCAGCAAGATCAGGGGGTAGATGACATGCTAGACTAGTTACATTAGCATAGCAGATTCTCTCCTCCTCTCTTTTGTTACTTCTTCTATATGTTATTCTCATTCTTCTATTTGTCGTCCTTAGTGTTGTCTACTTGAGGACGATGCAAAGCATTGAGATCTCTTGATCTCTCTCATGTTGACTCAAAAGACACATGTGTTCCCTTCTTCTAGGTGACCTTCCTTGATTGGGGAATGAAGAACAATTATGCATACATACATATGATATATATACATGAATTATCATACAGCATACTAACCCTGAGGAAAGCGAAGTCACCTTGTGCTTTGTGTTTTGTGTCTATTATCCTTGGGTTTATCTCACACTTGGGGGCTAAATCCTTGTGATAACGTGCTCCTTTTTCATTTCTTATATGTATCACTACGTTAAAAGAATCACCCCCGGTGAGGCGTGTGCGATCGCTTTAACGTAGGGGGGCATACATCCCGTTCATATCTTTTCAAGATACTTGAAGATTTCTTGGTAAATTTAGCCTTGCCTTGAAAATTTTTGATATCTTTCTTGCATGACTCATAGTGAGGGAACCTTACTACTGACAGTCATGGTTCTTCCTCGTGATCTTCCCTTTTACTTTGTCAATCGAAGTCGTAAGATCCTTAGTCCACTGGGGGCTCAGTGTATCTTGCCTCCTTGACGTGGTGAAAGTCTTTCAATGTTGTTTCCTTGTACTTTACCGGAAGTATGAGCATACATACTCCCGCTAAAGTGGGGGCTAAATGTAGCGTCCTAAAATTGCGACACTTGCAATTTCGACTGCATTTCGGTCTTCACGATGGCGACGCAACATGCAACCTGAATGGAGACCCCAAAACTTGCTCACGACACTGAAAACTGCATTTTTCAAGCACCCTGGCCTGAACCTCCTTGCACCCTGCTGTCCCGGGAGGTGGGACCAGAGTGCCCAGCGCCCTGGTCCCTGGGTCCTATTTTGGGCCCGGTCTCCTAAGGGGCTTGGGTCTTTTTGTTTGCAATTTGGAAATTAACTTTCCCTGGTCGGCCTAAGGTCGGGAAAATCAGTCTATCAGCCCTAATTGACAAGTATATAAATGACATTTTCCTCTTTCATTCGATATGATGGAAAAGGCGTGGAAACTATACTCAAGCATTCAAGCATTCAAGCATTCAAGCATTCTTTCAAGCAATTGATCATTTCAAGTCTCCATTCAAGGCTAAGTGTTGCATTCAAGACAAGGATTCAACCATTGAAGAGGAGATCATATACTACATGCTACAACATACAACATACAACATCTAAACCTTAGCACATAAGGATACCAACATCCTTAGAACAAGGTATTAGTACTTTTTTTACATACATTTACATTTATAGCACTTGCTCATTTCTTGGTTAATTCCAAAACTGGGGTTTGACCTAAAGGCAAACCCCCAATCCCTAACTCCCCAATCGTCTTCACTTTTCTGTGTGTAGGTTGCAGGTACGCGACTGAAATTGAAGATCTGGAATCCTTGTGCAGAGACAAACAGATCCCCCTTCGTTTCGCGGATTTTTCGGAGGACCGTGGCGCCGGGCGCCATCGTCCTGACAACTTTTGCTCAAATTTGCAGGACAGCGCCGTATCGACATTTTACTGCTAATTCCAGGTCCGCAGCTTCATCCTATAACCCGAACTCAGTTTATAAGCGAATCTTTATGATTTTCTATGCATGCTTAGCTTAAATTCCTTAACAACATTCTTTACAAAAGAGGGTAGCCTTGCTTTCCTAACCCTTGAAATTCATTTAGCATCCAATCTTGCATTGCGTGGGATTGGATCTTATGAGTTTCAACCCCTCTTTTGAATGTAAAGTCTCTCCCCTAAGTGAAAAACCATCGAATCCTAGCGAACCTCCCTTCTCTCTCCTCGGAGTCGGAAGAGGGGAGAACAACTAGGGTTCGATCGCGATTTTTTCGCTTTACACAAGGTCTTATTAAGTATGGTGACACCAACAACAATGACAAATCTAAGTTTTGGTCGAAAAACAAAAATGTGACCAATGATGGTATTGTAGATGTCAGAATGATAAGCATAACTCAACCCATTTTATCTTTGGGAATGAGTCAGTCAACAAATCCACATATAGGGAATAACACAACATCGACATATGTAAATGCTACGCAAAACATGAACACAAGATACCCTAGGGTAAATGCTCCAAGAAGAAATTACACACCTTTAGGAGAACCTATTCAGTCAGTGCTCAAAAAGTTAATACAGACAAACATGATCACTTTACCTTAAGTAAGAGTATATGAACCAGGTCCTTTCAAACCCACATGGTGGAACAACAATGATTTCTGCGATTATCATAGGACTAAAGGTCACAAAATGACAAGTTGCTACAAATTGAAAAACTTGGTCCAAGATATGATAGACCAAGGGGACATCACAATTGATACCGATAAGACCTCATCAAACAAAAATCATACAATTTTTAAGGATCCTTTTGTTAAGCATGACAAGAGAAAAGCTACCACATTAGGTACCCAAGACAATATGGCTAACTACACAAAGGTCTCATACGACTACACTATTCATGCAATTAGCTCAGGAGATACAACAAACAATGATTCACAAGAAACACCTGATCAGGAGGACCAATATCAAGACACTCATAAAGATGACAACTAAATTTGCATGATATCCGAAGCACCAAAGTACAATGATGATACAAATCACTTCAAGATTCAGTAGTGGATAGAGATATAGATGAACATGCCTTCCAGTCTATGGTAGGAAATCTGACACAAGGCAAACGTATTGCATTCATAGAACAAGATAATCCTAGTGATAAATTGCTTCATAATGACCCACTACATCTAGGAGCTTACATTCATAAGAAAAGAATCAGAAGAGTGCTCATAGATGGGGGAGTCGGTCTCAACATTTGTACTTTAAAGCTGGTCAAAGCATTGGGATATTCTGAACTTCACATTGATTCTTCCAAAAGGATAAATATCAAGGTTTACGATGATGAAGAACGTCCATCTAAAGGCATTGTAACATTACCTGTACAAGTAGGACCAATAACAACAGAGGTCGCTTTTCAAGTCTTGGACAAAGAGGTGGGATATAATATGTTATTGGGCTGCCCATGGATCCACACCATGCAAGTAGTACCATCCACATTTCATTAGTGTGTCGAATTCCCATACAATGGTATTGAAATCACCATAAAGGGGGATCCAAATCCATTTCAACATTGCAATTATCTAAAAGACAGTGTCGATAATCAGGTACCTATCAATCAGGCCGTACCTCTCACTACATAGCTGGAAACATTAAAGATCATAGAAACAAAAAAGGATATGCCTACAACATCCTCCTTACAAATCAAGGATATGTGTTGTGGAGAGTACTCTATTGCAAATACTTTAAGTGGGAAATAGTTGTCTCTTTCTCCTAAGTCCTTTGGGAAACCTCACACTACAGTGCAAAACCAGGACAAAGGAAAAGAAATTGTCAGATACACAAATTATGCTCTTTCATTAGATGGGGTGACTTATAGGAAGAATCCTTGAACCAAGATGCATTTGATATATAGAGAATAAGATCATATGACAAAACCCAGAATACACACAGATCAATATGGTAATGGATTCAAAATACTCCAAAGACATGGATATGGTGGTACCACAGGCCTTGGGTTATAGAAACAAGGAAGACTAGAACCTGTTGTTCCTAATGATAATCCAGGAAATTAAGGATTGGGATACAAGCATGTACAACATATCACTGAAGCAAGACAACATACTCTTGATATACTAAATCAACCAAGCAAACCATCAAATTACATATCACAGAGGAATTTGTCCACACAGATGCTTCCATCTTCATCTCAAACAAGTAATTAGGTACCTACATCACCAAGCGCAAAATCAGATGGGGAAGAGATGAGATAACTCTTGCAAGAACCTACCACTAAGTTACAAAATGATGCAGTTATTGACACAACAGTACATGCTAATGTGGCAACATATGCAAGATTACCCCCACCACCTGAATCCCACCCATGGTTATTGTCACTACTTCTACCACGAGAAGCAACTTAGGCTCAACCTAATGAAACAGATGAAGAAAGATTGGAAAGGCTTATACCTGGCTTAAGAAGGGTCACTAATGTGCAAAGAAGACTAGTCAATCTACAATAGAATCAGGGACAAGAACAAGAAGAAATAAGTAATGATAGCTCATATGATGAAACATATATTGAAAGTGAGACAGACTCTCATGATTATGAGTTCTTATCACTCCATGATTCTACCCCACTAGAAAGTTTAATATCAAACAATAAAGTCTTCATGTTAATAGAGTACTAAAGAAGGGAATAATGATTTACCCCTAGTACATTCACACTTGATTGATTGGGGGCAAGAAGGAAAACCAACGCTGGATTGGTTTGAAAATGATGAAGCAATTTCAGAATTTATCGGAGTCAGAGAGGGATTTCCGCAAGGTGATCATAAAGCAGGGTTTTCTATAGACCTAAATAGAATGGCATACTTTGGAGATGAAAGTAATTCTCGAATAGAAGATAAGGATCAAACTACCCATAATGACAAAAGTGACTTGGGTAATCTTCCTATGGAAAGAGAAAGTTCAACATTACTTACAGAGGAAACATAAGAAGTAAACATAGCAGAAGGGGAGGTTGTACATAACATCCACTGGCAAAATCACTGAGCAAAGAAGAAAAAGATAGATTCATTCATTTTTTCAGGCAATGACCTATCGACTTTGCTTGGTCCTATTCAGACATGCCGAGCTTAGACTCTGAATTAGTGTTGCATCACTTACCATTGATACCAAGAATTGAGAAAAATGGATCCAAGTATTGCATTACTCGTTAAAATAGAATTAAAAAAGTTGATAGATGTAGGTTTTATTAGATCTATTGACTATGTGGAATGGATATCCAACCTGGTACCTGTGACTAAGCCCATGGGAGGCATACAAATTTGTACTGATTTTTGAGATCTAAATAAAGCTTGTCCTAAGGATGACTTCTTGCTACCCAATATGGACATGATAGTTGACCTAACAGATAGAAATGAGATGCTATCCTTTTTGGATGGTTTTTCAGGATACAACCAGATTAAAATTGCACTAGAAGATCAGCATAAAATGACCTTTACATGCCCATGGGGAACGTACTGCTAGAATGTGATGCCATTTGGTCTCAACAACACCGGAGCAAAATACCAAAGAGCCATGACAACATTGTTTCATGACATGATCTATAACATAATGGAAGATTATGTGGATGACATATTGGCTAAATCACAAACCAGAGAAAGTCACCTTGCAGATCTTACATAGATATTTGATCAGTTGGAACAGTATAATGTTAGATTAAACCCGAAGAAATGTGTGTTTGGTGTAACAACAGGTAAATTGTTAGGTTTTATAGTATCAAACAGAGGAATTGAAATAGACCCTGCCAATCTCAAGGCAATCATTGATATGCAACCTTCGTCAACACTTAAATAGATCAGAGGGTTACAAGGAAGATTGCAATCCATAAGGAGATTCATAGCACAATTGGCAGATAAGTGTCACCCATTCTAACATTTACTCAGGAAAGGAGTTACTTTTAAATGGACAGAACAATGCCAGGAAGATTTCCAAGCTCTAAAAGATTATCTTTTGAACACACTAGTGTTAATATCTCCTACACCAGGACAACGTCCATTGTTATACATATCAGCAACGAACTCAACTCTAGGAGCTCTATTGGCACATCAAGACAAAAATGGAAAAGAAAGAGCCATTTATTATATAAGTAGGACTCTGATCAGCTATGAGCTTAATTATACCCCCATAGAGAGATCATGTTTAGTTGTAATATTTGCATCCCAAAAGCTCAGACATTATATGTTGAGTCATAAGGTACAACTCATTGCACAGTTTGACCCACTCAAGTACCTATTGATCAGAGCAACATTGACCGAGCGATTGCCTAAGTGGGTTATGATATTGAGCGAGTTTAATATAGAATACATAGACAAAAAAGCCATCAAAGGAAAAATCATAGCAGATCAATTAGGAGAGGCTCCTATACAGGATAGTCACCCATTGCTGATAGAATTTCCAGATGAATCCGTGTTTACATTAACTGCCTCAATAATGTGGAAGTTATACTTTGATGGGTCATATACAAGTCATGGATCTGGAGTAGGCATTATCTTCATTACTCCTCAAGGGGATGTTATACCTAAGTCATTTAGGATCAATTTCCCATGCACCAACAATATGGCTGAATATGAAGCTCTCCTCATAGGGCTTCGTATAGTTGTACAATGGAAAATACAAGAGTTGCAGGTCTATGGTGATTCACAGTTGATTGTAAACTAGGTCAATGATGATTACAACATGAAGGATGACAAACTCATGCCTTATAAAAAGTTGGTCGAAGATTACAAGGAGCACTTTAGGAAAATTACCTTCAAACAAATCTCAAGAATACAAAACAAGGCAGCGGATGCAATGGCAACTATAAGATCTCTTCTAAATATGCCTGCTAACGAAACTCAGTTTGAGTTTATCATAGAACAGTTAATGCTACCTACATATGAGACTCCCCTATCAGACTATGTATGTGCAATTGTGGGTCCAGAATCACCTTGGTACAATGAAATATATACATATTTGCACACCCAATACATGTCATTGGATCTCTCCAAAAATCAAAAGAAGACCTTTATTTGTCAAGCATCTAGATACACCATTATAGCTGATACTTTGTATAGAAAGGGTTTTGATGGAACTCTTCTCCAATGTCTAGATGAGAATGAAGCACACCTTGCTTTAAAAGAAGTCCATGATGGAATTTGTGGGGCTCACCAAAGCGGTCCGCCATTGTCAAAGAAATTGCCAAGAACAAGGTATTACTGGCCAACCATGGAAAAAGATGCTTACAAGTATGTACAGAAGTGTAAACAATGCCAAATGCATGGAGACCTTATTCATGCACCAACATAAGATCTTCAACCCATCACATCATCATGGCCATTTTCACAATGGGGATTAGATCTAGTGGGTAAAATCAACCCTACTTCTTCCAATGGGCACAAGTTTATCTTGATAGCCACCAAATACTTTACCAAATGGGTTGAGGCAATTCCTTTAACATACACTACTAGAAAGAAGATAGTGAAATTTATGCCCAATTACATTATATGTGGATACAGAGTTCCAATGTGCTTTGTTACAGATAACGAGTGTCCATTTAAAAACCAGGAAGTGAAAGAATTATGTGACAAATTTCACATACAATAGAGATTTGCCATGCCATATTATCCACAAATTAATGGACAAGCAAAGGCTACAAATAAAACTATATTGAAAATTCTTAAGAAAGTAGTCCCTGACACAGGATGGGACTGGCATCTCTAGTTAAATCCCGCTCCCTGGTCTTACAGAACAGGAGTACGCACACCTACAGGAGCAACACCATATTCCTTGGTCTATGGTACAAAAGCAATACTCCCCATTGAAATAGAAATACCGTCTCTAAGAGTATCCTTACAAAACATTATATCAGAAGAAGACTACAGGGTAGCAAGGTTGCAAGAACTCCAGACCCTTGATAAAAAATGACAAACAACATTCAATCATTTATAAGGATATCAAAATAGACTGAGACGAAGTTATAATAAGAGGGTCCGGCCACAAAATTTTCAAGTAGGAGGTCTAGTACTTAAAGGGAATCAAAGGAACTTAGCAGAACGAGAAAGGCCAGGGAAATTCGAACCTAATTGGCTAGGTCTTTTCATTATAACAAGGGTCATAGGAAATGGAGCCTATAATTTGGCTACCATGGAGGTTGATCCAATCTCTGACCCTATGAACATCATGCACCTTAAGCGATATTATACCTAAGGGCTATGTAGTTTAGGTTTTACTTTCCGCATTGCATATCATATCATATCATTTAAAACACTGCATTACATGTAGTTTCTTTTTTAGATGCATCACATTCTTAAATTTTTCACATTTTCATATAGAAACATCAGTAAAACAAGACAACTATTCGAGTTTATCATTCATTTGCATCTAAGGAAAACAAGGGTCATCTCCTTTCTTAGATATTCGGAAATGAAGTTTTTGAGGTCCTAAGGTCATTCATTTTCAACATTACCCTGTGACGATGCTTTACTTATGGTTGGGTAGTGATTTCACTATTTGACACTTGTTAACCCAAAATCTATCAATTTCTATATCTCAAACACAATAAATCTCTAATTTACTCGAGACACCTAGTTGATCATATGACTAGTGAAAAATCTAAAATCCTACTTCAGTGCCGCTGTAATTGTCACACCCAAGTAGGTTTCATTAATTACAAGTCAAGGCAAGAAAAAGAAAAAAAAAGAGCTATGCCAAATATCCATCTAAAAGCAAAAAGAGCAATGATATATAACTAAAATGTCATGTATACAAATACGGTAAAAAAGCTTGAGCATGGGAACATACAAGTAACTCCATTAGGGCTATGAATGCCTATTGGCAATGGAGCAATATTTGAGAAATTATAGTCTATAACCTCGTCAGAGCTCTCAAGGCTTACTGGTAGCGAGGCTCTATTTGGGATGCTTTTGAAGTTAGAAAAACCATGTAGCTAGTCATATAGGATGCTAAGGATCTTTAGTGAACACAAGAGCAGGAATTAACTTATCTGCACACACATGGGCAAAAGAAGATCAAAGTTTCAAGAACCAATTGGAAGTTTTCCGCATCTCCATTTGTAAATCCTAGTCACTAAGTGTGTTGAGATGAATGTTTCGAAGGACCTTAGAGATCGATTGACTGCTTATCTATGAAATGTTTTACACCTCCATTTCAATAGGTGTATTACAAATGCAAAAACAAAGATAGTCAACCTTGTTTGAATAGGAAATGAATCTTCATCCTACATATTGCATTCACATAGGTCATGTCAAAAATTCATTTGTCCTCATATACATTATGCAGATCATTATGTCATATAGGTCTGCACACTGGGGGCATAACTGGGAAAATACCAAAAACGTTCAAATACGATCGTGAAAAAATCAACCAAAAACATTCAAATACGATCCTGAAAAAATCCAAAAAAAAGATCATACAAAGTCCTGAAAAAAGATCCAAAAACAGTGAAAAGTCATAAAATACCAAAAAAAATTCAAATACGATCCTGAAAAAATTAAACAAAAACATTCAAATATCGATCTACATAATCCAAAAACATTGAAAAAGCTCTTGGAAAAGAACTAAAAATCGAAAATCAATCAATCAAAAAAGCTTGCAAATAACATGTCTTGTGAGAAACAGTTACCCTAGCAGATATCTAGCAAACACTTTGCACGAAGTTAACAAAGGATACGACTATCTAGTCAAACATCTGCAATCAACTGATCAAACTGTCTTATCAATCGTATCATATCCATATCAACATGATCATTATCTTGTCCTAAATAGAAGAGGATACACTGGAAATCAAATAGGTCATTCTTAAACGGGGTTCGCAACTTTCTGAGATCAGACATTATCAACCATCACATCAAACAACTGAGAATGAAGGCACAAGGTCAGTATAGTTGCTGAATTTTGTCCGGGTCAGTCTTTATCTTTTTATCATTTGGTGAAAGATATTGTTCCTATGCTACTCAAGGATATCCACAAGTGACTAGAGGATCTATGATGGGCATTATCTTTTTCTTTGTTTGTTGTTTGTGGTGTGAACCGATGAAATTCTAGGGAAATTTCTCTAGTGGGTGTCTATGATAAGAGCCTTCACAACAAGGTAAAATTGCCACACATACCTGGACCCCTAACGTAATTCCCATAATGGAGGGTTCACTCCTTGTTTGCTACGTGTTTGTTTCTACAATGAGATATCTTTGCATCTTGGTTCCTTATACCCTGATGTGCAAAAGCTTCATTGTTCAATAATAAGGCTTAGTGATGAATATATATTGATGCAATAAAATATGTGACACGGGTTCGTGATTCATTCAATTTCATTCTTATTTTCATCTCATTTTGATAGTTTGTTGATTTCTCATCTTCTGTCTAAATCGCATTCTTTCTAACATTCTTTCTATCATCAATTTTTCTCTCTACCATCTGACTAACATTTCTTCAAGTAGTATCTGAGTTAAAATTGGTTCAAACATTATCATACAAAAAAGCATTCATTAAAGAGTTCATTAGCATTCATTATAGAGTTCATTTGCATTTCATTATAGAGTTCATTATTATTCATTATGGAGTTCAAAAAGCATTCATTATAGAGTTCATTTGCATTTCATTATAGATTTCATTTAGAGTTTAAAAGCATTCATATAGATTCATTTACATAAACATTCATTATAGATTCCATCAACATTCATTATAGGATCATTTGCATTCATTTACATCATTACTACATACATGTACTACCATTGCATTTAGAATCATATAGAATTCAAATGGATATGCATCATAAAACTCATAACATCATATAAAGCATACATGGAAAGCAAAACATACATAGATCAGTAACAAAACCCGCATGCTATATATATATATAACTCAAAAATGATAATGTGTGTGAATACAATAAATAAGCTCGAAGGCTTAGATAACATGATCAGCCAACACTGCCTCTATCAGCAGGTGGATCCTGTCCACTAGATTCTGCCCCAGGATGTCGAGGTGGTCCCATAACGCCACCACTGCTAGTCCATCGTGAAGTAGATATACTCGATCTGCTCCCCATGAATGCATTGAAGCTAGGCTCTCTCTGACCCTCAGGGATGGCTCTCTCATATGCCTGTCTATAATAAATAGCCTCCTACGCAGCAGTGAAGTATCTCTTTGCCTGGTCACATGCATTTGTACTTGCTCTAAAAATATGATCAAAGACATCCACAGTAATCTGACATCATCGCACTACCGAATCTCTCTCCCTCTGGAGATGAACTCACTTAGCCTCAAGGGCACCATAATCTGCATGGTAGGTCTCTCGCTTGACATCTCATCTAGGGACCTCATCCTCCAAGCTCTAGACCCGTTCTCTAAGAGTCTGCAACACATCCCCATCACCAACCTCTCCTATCCCACCCTCTACGATAGGCACATCCTCAAACTCTGGCATATCCTCATCATCATTCCCACCCTCGCTGCTCGATGACTCCAAAGAATCATTGCTATCCTCACTGCTAATAGACTTGGTGTCTCCACCAATGTCTACGTCCTCATCTCCCTCATCTCCCTCTCCTCCCTCACCACCTCCCCATCTCCACCACCTCCTCCGTCAACTCCACCCTCTCCTCCTCCTCCGATTCCCTCTCTTGCGACTATCCTCAACTGATGTCTAGGATGTCAAATCTGCTATGTTGTAATAGGAACAACAGGATCAGTAAGTGGTACTGGCTCATGCCTAGCAAACCACACATCGTACTCCGCCATCATCCCTGGATCTGCTCCACCTCTACCCCAACCCTAGAGTAATGGCTATAGAGAATTGAACTCAGCAGAAGCAACATGTGGCTACATGCACACACCCCAATTAGATACCTCTCGCAATACACGAGCAAAATAGGCAGTAACTATAGGTGTCACCTGTACCTCACCAAATTGTCTGAGAACCCACCCTAGAAGATACATATTGATAATCTGCTGGGTCTCAAAGGTCCTCCCAATAAGATATCTCTGATGTCGGCAGAAAGACAAGTACACTACATCATCAGTCCAACCCAGGCAATCTAAGTAAGGTCTCCAAATAAAATGCTGCAGTATGTCAAACTGATGTCTCTAGTACAAGGTGTTCTTCGAACCCCTGTGTCTGATATCTACTATATACTTGAAGGCATAAGGCTCACTAGGTTGCAAGTCTACATGAATGATAGGCCTAGAAATAGAAATGTGCTCCCATGCCCATGTTTGAAGCAAAGTAACACCACAACTGATAGAACGGTATCCTAGATACACAATACCATGCATCTGATAGTACAACATGGCAAGTAGACAAGGACCCCAAGCATACAATCGACAATGCACAATCATATCATGGAGCACTCTGCCCCATCCAACTGGAAACCCATGACCTCATCTGTTCGGTATCAGTAAACCACCGACAATACCATATAATACAGTGGTTAGGTCATCATAGTTTAATCAGGCCCAAGGGATCTCATAATGGCCACTGATCTGCAAATCCTGAATCTCACACTCAAAAAGTGCACATAGTCCAGCAATGCCATCATCATGGTCATATACAACTCTCTCACCATGAATGGGAATACACAGTATACACCATACATCCTCTAAGGTAATGGATGCCTCACCAGTCAGAAGATGAAAAGAACAAGTCTCAAAGTGCCACCGCTCTATCAAAGCTATAATCATGACCTTGTTGGCCATAACCTCTGGCAAATGCAAAACATGGTATAGACCAAGCTGTCAGATATGCTTGATCTACTCATCCAGTAAGTTAGCTCAAAGATCAAGTCCAATAGGTCTTCTCTATCGACAGTATAACACTTGAATGTTCTCCTACAATGAGAAAATGATCAAAATATCAGATATCTGATCCCGAAAAACTTAAATACTTTCAAACACATGACAAAAAATTACATATACAATGAATGCGTGACAATTATGACTTATGCGATACAAATATGACTCTTGTGTAATGCTTAAAGCTAATGCGTAATGAAATGGGTGCATGCGTAATAATAAACACTTATGCATAATGATATACATGAATGCGACATGTTAACACTAATGCATAACACTTACGATGCATGCGTAGCATTTAAAGTGTTTGCGGTACACTTAACACTAATCCGTGAAAATCGACAAGCGATTGTGTAACACAGAGAAAAAATTTATCATGGAATTTTTTTGAAAAATAGGCATAAATGAGGAAAAACATTGGAAAAATACCACGTCGCCAGTCCCAGGAGGTCTCTGATATGAACGTACTCGGTCAGACAGGTGCAATCGAGCTCTATAACCAGCCATGATGATCAAATACTCAGAAAAAAGCACACAAATTGTAGAGAAACAAAGGAATTACCAAATTACAAATGAGCAAATGAAAACCTAGAATTCTCTATTTATAACTATAAATTAGGGTTTTTTGACACCTCGACGCCCGTGGTCCCCATCATCTTCAAACAACTTGTATCCTACTCAAGCGATCTCGAAATTTCACAAAATTTCACACGCTTGCTCGTTACACTGGTATCGAAAACCCAGTCTCAATTTTTGAATTTTTCGACAACCTTTTTCGAGGGGGCATATTTACACTATACAACAGTACCAAGGCATACTGGGGCAAAAAATTTCATTTTCTTTGAAACAATGTCATTCCGACATTGTCTCAAAGAGGGGCAAATGTAAACACCTAAAAATGTCTCATTGATCATGTACTAATTATTCCTCTAAATGATTAAATAATTCTTTAATTCTTTAATGAAGTTAATTAGTCATATTCCTCTATTTCATATTTCTTCATAATCTTACTAATTATTCTATTTCCTATTCTATCATCGTTTTTTAAATATTAATTAAATAGTTATTATTTAATTAATTTTGATTAATTCCCTAATTTAAATACTTTATTATTTAAATAAATTACTAATTATTCAATTTCTGTCTCCAATTATCTAATCATTCAACCCTCTTCTAAATATTAATTAAATATTAATTATTTAATTGATTGTGATTTAATTCCTTTAATTTAAATAATCTTTATTATTTAATTAAATTCTATTTCTAAAATAATTAAATAGTTTCTTTAAATCATTTAATTAACTAATTAATTCTTTTAATTCTTCCATTTCCAAATCCCCAAATTCTAATTTCATTTAATTTCACATTCGTCTAATTTCTTCCAAATTCAAATACATGTGCATGATTTCAAAAACCAAATAGAAAATCAAAGTCAAGTTCTAAATATATTCAAATACTAAATTGAATTAAATAAATTCAATTATTTGAATAATATCTCATGCAAAGATTAAATTGAAAATCTAAACCAAAATGCAAGCACATGCAAAAATTAATTAATTCAATCAATTAATTAAATCATTTATCTCTCCAACTTCTATTTTCATCTTTCAGTTAGCTTTTTCTAAATTAAGCTCTCTGTGTCATCCTCTTTATTTCCTCCAATCATTCTTTTTCTTCCTTCAGTTAACTCTTTCATCAATCAGTTGACTCCATTAATCTATTCAATCTATTGAGTTTCACTCCTACAATCAGCAGTTCAACAATCAATTTTCATGTGAGCTCACCTGAGTTCAACCTCTTGATCAATCTGTTCCACCTTTCAATCAATTTTCTCCAATTATCTATAAATTGAGCATCCATTCTCCATTTTCAACAATCATGAACTTTGAATCTTTGTGTCACTTGCAGGTTACCAGCGCAATATCTGAGAGCCATCATACCATGAAGAGGAGAAGTGCAATGGAAGTTCTATGCAGCCACAAAATATGGAGTTTTTATTGATTGATTAATATAATTCCTATTTTTCTTGGTTGTATCATTCCATTGTTAGTTTGTTAGATTCTTTGATTAGGAGGGATTCATGATTTCCTTTTTGCTTCTAATTGATTACTTGTTTTTATAAGATGACCTCTAGCATGCGTTACAATACTTTATAGTTCTTATGAGTTGGAAATGCAAGAAATAATCTGACTGCCTCAATTCTAGCTACCGGTGCAAAGGTTTCATTATAATCAATTCCCTCTTTCTGTGAATATCTTTTACACACTAATCTTGTTTTGTTCCTGATTACCTTACCATCCTCATTAAGTTTATTTCTGAATACCTATTTAGTTCCAATTACATTTTTGTCTTTAGGCTGGGGAACTAATGTCCATGTCTTTTCAATTTGTTCCAATTCATCTTCCATAGCTTTTATCCAAAATTTATCTTCACATGCCTCAATAACAGATGCTGGTTGAATTTGAGAAATTAAACATACCTCTTCATTTGCTAGTCTTCCTATTTTCGTAACACCTTGATACTTATTCCCAATTATCTGATTTTATGAGTGATTCAGTCTTACATACATGGGGTTATTCACATGCTATTGTTCTTCAGTCACTGTGGAATTCTCTGATGATGTCGGTGTGACTGGAACCACATTCTGTACCAGTGCACTTTGTACATGTTCATTTATGATCATCTCAACTGCCGGTTGAAAATCTACAGACCTTGAATTTCCTCTAAATTGTTCATCTATCTTCACATTTCCACTTTCAATGATCTTCTGCAATCTTTTATTAAAACATCTATATGCTTTGCTCTTAGATTAATAACCAAGAAATATTCCTTCATCACTTCTAGGATCAAATTTACCAACATATTCATCTCTCCTAATATAACATTTGCTTCCAAATATTCTGAAGTATTTAAGAGTAGGAGTATTACCAAACCATAGTTCATAAGGGGTCTTACCGGTTTCACCTTTGATATGAACTCTATTAAAAGTGTAAACCATTGTATTCACTGCTTCTCTCCAATACACATGAGGTAGATTTGCTACTAGAATAGTTATGTTCTTCCTTTCCACAACTCCATTCTCCTGAGGTGTCTGAGGTGCTGATAGTTCTCTTTTGATTCCATTCACTTCACAGAATGCATAAAATTCCTTAGATGTAAATTCTCCTCCTTGATCAGATCTCAAACATTTGATTTTCTCACCAGTTTCATTCTCTACCATTGCCTTGTACAACTTGAATTTTCCAAAAGCTTCTGATTTCTCCCTGAGAAAAGTAACCCAACACATTCTAGAATAATCATCAATAATTAGCATAAAATATCTATCTCCTTGTAGACTTCTTGTTCTTGCCGGACCACACAAGTCAGTATGAATTAAACCAAGAACATTATTGGATTTCTCATAAATACTCTTAAAAGTTGTTCTAACTTGCTTTCCCATTTGACATTCCTTACATACCGGATTATGAGGTTTCACAATCTTAGGTAAGTCCCTTACTACCTTAGTTGAACTGATCTTTACAATTCAATCAAAATTCACATGACAGAGTCTCTTATGCCATAACCAACTTTCATTAATATGTGCAATCAAGCATGTCTTATCATTGTTATTCAAATGAAATATATTACCTTTAGTTTGATTACTAGTTGCAATCTCCAAACTAGTTCTATTCATGATTTTGTATTTACCATTCTTGAATTGTAACTGAAATCCTTTTCAACTAATTGACCAACACTCAAAAGATTATGCTCTAAGCCTTCAACATAATAAACATTGTCAGTATTGTGCTTACCATCTAATGCCTTTTCCTTTGATTAAACAAGCTTTATCATCACCAAATATTACTAGAACTCCATTATATTCTTGAAAAAATAAGAATTTACTTTTATCACCAGTCATATGATGTGAACATCTAGAATCAATGATCCATTCATCTTTTTCCTCAATGTTAGCTGCCAGGGCCTGTTCTACTGGTGGAACAGTAGGTGTCAGTTGATCTTCTTTTATTGCAACAAAATCCCATCCATTGTCTGCCGGTTCTTCATCAAAATCATCAATAACTCCTTCATCAACATAGTAACATGATTTATCTCTGTTCTTCTTAAATCTGTATCTTTGATATTCAGGGTTAGGCTTATATGTTCTTCTAGCTTCTTCTCTCAATATTGCATGTCTATCAGGACATCTAGATGCTATATGACCAACTTTATTGTAGTTAAAACATTTAAACACCGCTTTACCTTCATACTTACTTCCAACTGGACCTTTAGGCATTTTCCTTGCAAATAGTGCTTCAAGTTCTTCCAGTTCTTCATTTTACCTCCTGATATCTTCAAGTTCTTTTGCATAAAGTGCTTCCCAATCAGTTTTCTTAGATGATGATGATGATGTTGTAGATGATGATGCTCTGAAAGCTAAATCTGTCTTAATTGTATCAACAAGACCAAATTCCTCAAGCTCAAATGCTGAAAGTTTTCCAACCAAAGTATCTCTAGATACTGATGTATTAGGCATTGTTCTCAAGTCATTAATAGTAGTTACTTTCATTTTGTATGCCAGTGGCAAAGCTCTTGAAACTTTAGAAAAAATCTCATCTTCACTTAAGGATCCTCCACAACATTGTATACCTCAAACAATTTCATTAGCTCTTTCCATAAAAGAAGAAATTCTTTCATATTCTTCCATTTTCATATTTTCATACCTGACCCGGAAGCATTCCAATTTTGCAATTTTGATAGTGGTATCTCCTTCATTCAGTGTTTCTAATTTATCCCAAATAGCTTTAACAGTAGATCGGTCTGATAATCCCATGATTTGTTGATCTGATAATACGCTCAAAAGTGCTTCTCTTGCTTTGCAATCATTGTCTTGATCTTTACCCAAGGTTGGTGGTGTAATGCCCATACCCTAGTTAGACTTGTAAAGCCCGTTTGACCATGATTGACTTCCTATGTGGCATTCTTGAATGGTAGGTTAACCATGGTGAAATGTGTAGTTTAGATAATATAAATAACTGTGCATACTTATTATTGTGCTTTTGCATCGATTCTCGTGTAAATGTATTGTTCCTAACCCTTGTGATAAATCTTGAGCTAACGCCTTCATTGAATATGTATTTGTATATGCATGCTTGTATGAATTCATGATTGCAGGAGATTGCAGGTACAACACCGCTTAGGGCAAGGTTCATCTCATTTGGAATTTGCAAGGTTGAGTATGCTCCTTCATCTTTAGAATTCGGATTTAGTGGTCATATAACTCTCGTCTTGCCTTAGCCATGGTTAGGTGAGCATCATGTGTGGATTTGTGGGGCTTGCTTTTCATTGGGATGCGTGTTGAGAGATTTGGAGGACTTCCTCGATTTGCATGCCTTGCGCGAGGTAAGTGGAGTTTGTTATCCTAAGTATTGAATTCAATTTAATAAGTAAACGTACACATTAGTAATTTAGAAATTTAAATGGGTAGCTTCCTTTATATAATTAATCATTAATTTAAGAGATTGCTTTAAATTATTATTGTAGCAAGCTTAAGGTATTTAACTGGGGTTAGTGTGCTCATTTACACATTTGTAACATTTACGCATTTGTAGTTGAGAAATTAGAATAAATAAGACTCTTGCATTAGATTAGTCATTTATTTAAAAATGTCGCTTTATTATGTTATAGCGAGTTAATTTAATAGCTAATTTTAAAATAATGAATTTAATGAGTTATGCATTTTTGGAAAGGAAAAATTTAAAGTCATTTGGGAGATAGAAATAAATTACTCATTTTCGCATTTTAGAAGAAAAAGGGTAAATTATTATTATTTAAAAGAAATTATTTCCTTTTTACTTGTATAGTTGATATAGTATAAAAAGATTGATTTTTAGAAAATTAAATTAATCAAAATGTCTTACCCGGTCAATAGTTCTGAAATAAGAAGTAGGCCTAAAATTTATAGTGAGAAATTAAACTTTAAAAACGCAACAAGAAATGGAAGCTTTTTAATTTTAAAGGAAAAATGAATAAGAGGGATTGAATAAGAGGTTTCCATTTTTCATCCATTTTATTTTAAAAATAAATGCCTAATTTCGAAATTGAAAATTAGGGCAAAAATAGGGTTTCTCATTTTTAAACTAGTGGGGAAATGTTTTTGGGGCTGCTTGGCTTTTGGTCATTTTTTTTTTGGAAAAACATGTTTTTTGGAAGAGAGATTGGGGATCATGGACAAAGGATGGAGTTTTAGAGCAGCAAATTTGGGGGCTCATCATCAAAACCCTTCCCGGAATGCATTTGGAGGTAGGATTCTACTCTTCCCTTTGATCTTTGCTGAATAAAATAAGAAATATAGATGCAAAAAAAAAGAGATTTGGTTCTTCATGGTATGCTGTTTTTTTTTTTTTTTCTGTATATCCATGATTACTCTTAGATTCAACTTGAGTTTTTGAGAACCTTGTCATTTTGGGGCAAGGTTGTAAAAAAAAGAAGTAGATAAGGAGATGAAATCCATTTGGGTATTTGAGTTTATGTTCTAGTTGTGAATATTGTCCATTTCTTTGCTTTGAACATTCTGGAAACAAAATATATAGATCTCTATATGTTGATATCTTCTATTATTCCTCATTGTATGAATCATTGATTTGATTTTAAAGAAGAAACAAGAGAAGAGAGAATAAACATTTGGTATTTAGAGGGATTGGTTTCTTATCTGAAAAAAAAAAAAATTATGTTGGGTTTTGGAGGGATTGTATTTTTTTTCTTTTACCTGTTAAAACCCAGGAAAATGTTACAGTCCAGAAAACTAGCTTGCTGTCTGTCTTTTTTTTGGTTATTTTAAAAAAAGGAAAATTTAATTTTTTTTAAAAAATATAATAAAAAAATACATTTTTATACCCCCCATCGCTGGGAGGAAGCATGGCTACCACGGTAGCTACTGCTACCAGTTGGTAGCAGCGCTACCACTGGTAGAACTGCTACCAAATGGTAGCAGCGCTACCAAGGGTAGCGGCCTGCTACCATTTGGTAGCAGCGCTACCAATGGTAGCGTGGCTACCAAGGGGGCCCACGTGGGGGTCCACGTGGGTAACCCCATTTCAACTTTTTTTTAAAATTTAATTTTTATTTATTGTTTTATAATAAAATAAAAAAAAAGGGGTAAAAAAAAAAAACAATAAAATAAATTATTGTTATGGTAGCAAATGAAGAAAAATAATAAAATAACGAATTTTAAATGGGGTTATTAATTACTTAAAATTACTCTGTTGCTTCTTTGTTTATTTAATGTAATTAAGTTGAGTATTAAATAATATTTGGAAATTAGAATTTTGATATTTAGAAAACCCATATAGTAATACAAGTTTTGGCTGCACTCTGATTTATGCAAAGGGCATTAATAATTATTAACTATAAATTATGGTTAAATGTGGGGGTTATTTCTAAATTGGTTAGTTATAGATTGGGGTTCCTGTATACTCGTTTATATATACGCAAAGATTCATAGATCATTGGGGGGTGTCTCCTTTTCATTTCAAAGGTTCCTTTTAAAGTATATTTTCCTTGATTTGGGTACTAGTGTATAGTTCTAGACCAATATGTCAGTGATGTTTATTTAAGGATTAAGTAAAATACCCAGACGAGAGATGCTTACATTTATGTGAACTTAGCTGGAAAAACTTGTAGAGATGTATTTACTAACTGAAGTGGTCATTTGTAGTATGGTTGTGATCGCCTAAGAGGTAGGATTGTAAAAGACATGTAAATTTGTAATATTAACTATATTAAATGCCAGAGGGGTCTTGCAGTTGAGCAGACCCGGAGATGTAGCCCTTTAGGGGTGAACTCCGAGATCATACCTGTGTTTTGCGTTGTTTCAGTTTCCTTTGTTTCATGCTTTAAGTTATCATGTATGGTTGTTATCTTGTATAAGTGTATGATGGAAAATTAACGAATTTAAATCAAATGCACAAAATCAGACTTCTTGAGGAACGTAGTAAATTAGATTTATAAAACATTGTAAATTAGGATTATGGCAAAGTATTTAAAATATGTTAATTTAAATTGTAATAGTGGAAAGAATCTTGCTAGAATACTTCATTGGATTAATTTGTTAATAAGCATGTTAATGGAATGAATGTAAGAGGGAAACAAAGTTAAAATTTATGTCACAATTCCTAGACTGAAATCTAAAGGATGCACATCATATAAATATCTACTTTTTACCCTAGTAAATGAATCACGCCATGTTAATTATGTTTCCTTACATTAGACAAATTTGTTAAGTTATTTCACGCTTTAATCATCACCAATAATCCTCACCAGAGTAATTTGATAATCGTGTGGACTCAACTAGGTATTCATGTTGTATATTGGATGAATATACTTAGTACTTTATGTTGTAATTATAATCAATGATCCTCACCAGATTAATTTTAAAATTGGGTTATCTCAACTAGTCTTCCATATTTATAACCCCAATAAATGAATTTCCTTATGATTGCTAAAAATGAACTAAATAGGGAAGGATTCAATTAGATGTTGATACATTAAATCTTAGTAAAAGTATCTCCCTCCTATTAACTTCGTTTATTAAAAAAAAAAGAGATGTGCAATAAGACAATTGTATTTTAATCTTAATAGAAGGACGTCACTATGATCTTAATATTCGAATCTCAAAATGATGAATATCATCTTGCTAACTATATCTTAAAGTTAAAGGATGCACTTATGTGGCCCTAATACATTTTCAACGTAATGATTTTAGCCATCTAGTAGTATTGTTAAAACTTCAAAGAATTCGATGGCTTCTCACAATTTATCCTCCATAAAGCATCTGTAAATCTTTAGTTTGGTTATGCTCAAACCCTAATGAGAGAACCACACTCTACCAATGGAAGTTTAATCCTTAAGGAACGAAATTTTCTTATTAACCATACTTTTTAATACTTAAGTAAGATATCAAATGTGGGTGTATATTTTAAAATCTAATGAAGGAATCCTCGTTTTATTAGTCGCAGTTTAACCCTAAATGAATGAGTCTCATCAGGCACATTTTTAACATAAAATCATAAGATGTCAAGTGTGGATGGGTACCTTAAACCCAATGAATGAACTTCATTTTATTAGGCGCTTGGAACCTATTTGGAGGCCTCTAAATGAAATTATGAATTTAAGTGCATTGAATAAATAACCTATCAAAGGCCTCCTAACCACCAAAGTAAATGAACGCTTCCTAAAATTCTAAGATGTCATATCTTTGAACACATATATAATCAAGATCTATGCATTATCTCGCAAATTATGTTATCCAGTTTAATGGATCTAATGACGCAAGTTGAGTTATCCAACCAAAGTATCTCTAGATACTGATGTATTAGGCATTGTTCTCAAGTCATTAATAGTAGTTACTTTCATTTTGTATGCCAGTGGCAAAGCTCTTGAAACTTTAGAAACAATCTCATCTTCACTTAAGGATCCTCCACAACATTGTATACCTCAAACAATTTCATTAGCTCTTTCCATAAAAGAAGAAATTCTTTCATCTTCTTCCATTTTCATATTTTCATACCTGACCCGGAAGCATTCCAATTTTGCAATTTTGATAGTGGTATCTCCTTCATTCAGTGTTTCTAATTTATCCCAAATAGCTTTAACAGTAGATCGGTCTGATAATCCCATGATTTGTTGATCTGATAATACGCTCAAAAGTGCTTCTCTTGCTTTGCAATCATTGTCTTGATCTTTACCCAAGGTTGGTGGATTAGGTTGATTTGGAGTAGAACCAACATAGCCATTCTTTGTAACTTCTCATATGTCTCTTCCAATGCAATTCATATGTGTCTCCATTCTGATCTTCCATATACCATATTTAGTTCCATCAAGTTTCAGAATGTCCTTCCTGAAAATGTTAGTTGTCATAGGATCTCCTCAAGCTATTAGGCTTCTACAAAAAAGAGGACTTAGCTCTGATACCAATTGTTAGGAACCAGAAGAACAACTGAGAGGAGGGGGGGGGGGGTGAATCAGTTGCCAATGAATTTCAACCCAATTATAACTTAATTAAACTTGATACTTAATACCAATAAACCAAACTTAATGTTGGTTAATAGATTAACAACTAATATCAATACCAGTGAAACTTAATGCATGAAATAGAAAGAGAAACAACATCCATAACACATAACACAAAGATTTGTACGTGGAAACCCGGTAAAGGGAAAAACCACGGTGGGAAACCTTATCCACAATCAGATGATACTACTGTAGATAGTATGTGTATACAAATGGGGTCTTCACATGCAGAAAGGCCAACCGCCTAGAGCACACTACTCAAATGGGAGTTGTAATGACTACAATGGGATGGTTAAATCCTAGAATAATGTATTGCTCAAAATAGCATCTCCAATGCTGGATTCAATACCGGTTAAGCTCTAACAAACACCTTCAAACCTTCCTTGAACCTTCTCTATGGTTTGCTCATATGATCTTCAATGTTCGCACATACCATGTTACAATATCATAACCTTTTCCTTGTCATACCATCATATCTCATCTCACAAATGAGACCTTACATATATACAAAACCTAAGACCAAATGTGTAGGTCGGCTCACTAAGAATATTATAATTAAATCAATTACAAATAAGTCATGATGCGATACAATATGTCAGCTCAATACATTTACAATGATATCAAATCAATAAATCATCACCATAACATGTCATGCTGATCTGAAATAGATAACGCATACCGGTCCATAACCTAGACCAATGTGTTGGTAACAACAAATATATCAACCCAATTAGACCAATAACCATAATACCAAAACCAAGTATCCAAACCAAGTCTTCGACATAATAAAGTGATCTCCAAATGATAACAGATCATCATAAATGTCGATGAACCATATAACCTATCGGTGAACAATATATCGGTGACTGTGCATAAGTCACTAAACTTGCTGGCAAACACAATGTGCTGGTTCAACATAATTATAGATCTCCAGAAGGATAAGTGTTGACATCAATGACAAAACTAATGCAACACATCCATAATACCAACACTCAAATGATATAGAGGACACAAACTCTATAATACTGAAGCATCTAAAAAAGGGACTAGTCTTAGAATGGAAATAAGCATGAAAACCTTAAATGCAGCAAAACAAAAAAAATATCCTTTGGTTGTTGTTTTATATTGGCCTCCTATAACATAAAAGAATGACTACATTAAATAAACCACCCTGACATATGTCTTATAACAATGTAAATACAAAAGTAGACAAAACTTGTACTTGACTGGATCTACCATAAAATATCTCAAGGAACACCACTAGTTGGTTCCTCAAGGGTAATATAACCGGAAACTAGAATTGTCCATGGACACTCACAACTAGTAGCCCAAGAGCCCAATATGATAAGTTTACAAGATGTAAGAATATGCACAAAATAACCTATAGGGTGATGGTATTCTCTTGGAGTGAAAATTGGTTGAGCCTTGTCCTATGAAATGAATAAATTTTCCTTGTGTGGAGATGAAATGATGACTCAACAATAGCACTTGAAAAGGGTAAGGCAGATATCTTTGGTCATTTTGATGCACAAACAACCTCACTCACTCTCTTTTATTCTTTAAGTTTAAATGTAATGCAAATTGTTTGAAGGGCATGTGCACCAATTAAGAGGCAAGTCTTTACATACAGATGTCAACAACTATCTTTGCAAAGTAAAAATAATCAACGAAGAGAAATTGAATTTATTGTACTTGAAAGTTGCAAATTACTAACAAAGATTTCTTTATTCATTCAATATATTTCTTATACAAAGATCATAGACAATGAAGCATTTATAAGATCAAACAACTTTTCTTGACTATGAGAATTCTATAACCCCAACAGTTACCAAGTAAAACACAACCATTGCAACTATTAATAAATTGACTTTAACACATATATCGATTCAGCATATTGATTAAGTCTTTGAATGCATCGATTAAAGATAAAGATCAGAAGAAGACACTGATCAGATGGTTAATCAAGAGTTTGAAGTACCAATTAAACAACAAGACAAGACTTATGGTGACAGTCATTAACTAATCGATTCATCATTCCAATCGATAAGTAAAAAATGTTTATAAGTGACTGATGATAATCAAGCATTGATGGGTGAAGATAATCAACATTACTAATATCAATTAAGACAAAATCCTAACTATCAGTTACAATTCCAATTTATATTCTTAGTCAATTCAAGGAGAAGACAACAAAAATGTCTACATAGTGACAAGCAAACATAATGCTATTGATAAATTATGAAATTTCAATGTCTCTATTGAGTAACCTATCATGTATGTTTTGCTCCTTGTAAGAAGATTGCTAGAAAGGATGTTGTTTGGAAACCACCCCCACCTGGATGGGTGAAGATGAATTTTGATTGAGCTAGTAAGGGTAACCCAGGTAAAGCAGGTTTTTGGGGCCATTATTAGAAATGAGTATGGCAAATTTCTTTGGTCGATCGCAGGTCCATATGGAATTGCTTCTAATAATGAAGCAGAATTAAAAGGCCTCGAAAAAGGTTTGGCTATGTGGGTGGAGAAAAGTATGGAGAAGGTGGTCATTGAAGGAGACTCAGAGGTGATACTAAACGAGGTCTCTAAAGGTCATTTTCTTAATTAGAGGCTTCAGATGTGAATGCACAAGATCAAACAGTTATTGAGTTCTCTATTGGACTATAGGATGCAACACACATATAGAGAAGGCAATAGGGTGGCTGACTAGCTTTCTAATAAGGGGGTCGAAGGAGATGAGATACAAATCAAAGACAAATGTAATGATTGGGATCAACCTTTTAGGGATATACTATTCAGGGACAAGGAGAGTGTGGTCAAGAAAGGAATTGGATAGTCAATTGTACTTCAAAATTCCCTCAGAACAAGATTGAATGATGGTTGTTTGCATTTAGCAGTAGAGTTCATTGATTGGTTTTTGTCCATAGTACATTGATGTACTTGACAAATATTGCACCTGGAAGAAACTAGTAAATTCTATCAGGTGATAGGAGGGAATTGGTACAAAGTGCCATGACAGTATAACTCATTGATTGAAGTTTGCAGAATTTAGATATTGAGTAGATTTAGGATGGGACTAAAGTGGTTTTTCTGGCAGCATAGAGTTATTCTGATTTTTTGGGAAGGAGTCGGATTTGAATTATTCATAGAAATCCTTGAAATTTCTGGAAACTTCTAAGGGAAGGTAGGCTATTTTAGGCAGGTGTATGTTAATGTTTTTGATAGAGGAGAGGATCATTGCAGATTCAAACAATGGGTCATTATTTTGGGATGAGCTGCTTATGTAGAGAGGAAACGTTGGAGGAGCAGTGCAAGAGATTATTTGATATTTATGTGGAGGAGGGACAAGAGGTGATTAAGGGGCTGGTGGAGGAGGTGCTTAGCAGAGATAGACATTGGCGTGACAGATATGTGTAAAAAGTAGTGCTCACGATTTTGGTTGACATTCTTGCTTCCAAGGAGAAGCGTGTTAAACAACTTGTTGGCTTCATCAGAGATGTTGATATAGATGTTGTTGGTAGTGCGGTTATGGAACTGGAGGAGGAATGGGCTAGTGTTCTGAATGTTTATTTTAACCCTGTAGTTATTTTTTCAGATTTCAAAGAAGATTTTGATGCTAATGATGTGGAGATTGAAAGACAAAAAGAGGAGAGAAAGAGGCAGGAGATTTTTTTGGATGAATCCTGGGAGGTCTTTCAGATTGGGGTTATCAATAGTGATTTGGCTCCTTTTCAGAGGATGATGAATGCAGAATATAACTAGTTGATTGAGGAGAGAACTAATAGATTGGTAACAATGGGCAACCGAGCTTCCACTATTTTACAATTTATGTAATTGGAATATATGGTTTGTTTATGGTTCGGGTGGTGGGTAGTGTTGTAAATAGTGGTGCTAAGTATGTTGGGTTTAATAGTCAATAGCGTTGATGTGTTTGTATGTAGTTGGGATAGTGTTTTGTTGCTATGTTTGTATGTAGGCTTGAAGTATGTGTTGGGTAGTTATTTCTCTGGATTTGGCTTGGTTTGCCTAGAATTGGCAGTTGATGATGTATATGTTTGATATTATTAATGAAGGGAGCTATCCCCATAAAGATAATACTTACCTTACAAAAAACAAAAAAAAACCTATCATGTATGTCATAAATTCAATGATTCTGTTATAACCAAAAATTCCAATCCCATGAATTTCCATCACCAAACTTTAGTACTTTCTCCAAAGAATGGAGCTACAAAATTTTTCTGAAAAAAGAAATCACCTTGCCTTTCAAATTTCTAAGAAACCAACCCAACCCTCCATTGAAAAATAAGCAAGGTCTTTTATATCGATCAAACTGACCCATCGACCAAATAGAAAAAGCATTTATCGAAGTGTTACCTTTCATTGAAAAGAAGTCGATTCCATAAGTTCACTTTAGTATTTCCTGGTTTGATGAAATACATGCCATACTCATCGAAAGAAATAAGATATCGATGAAAAGAAAGCATCAGCAAAGCTCTAAAAGATCTTGATGAAGCCGCTAGGTTCATCGAAGCCTACGCATCGAAGAAAGAAGGAATGATTCTACTGAAATCGTGTCTTTCGATAAAAGGAGAGTATCGGTGCAACCCAAAATATTATTAGTGAAACCAACTATTTCGTTGAAGTTTACACATCGAAGAGAAGTAGTATATTCCATTGAAACCTTGCCATTCAATAAAAAGGGGACATCGAAGAAGTTGCTAAACCTCATGGTGGCAGAGTAAGTTTCATCGAAAGCAAGCGTCGTTGGAAAAGAAGGGGTTTCATCGAAATAAGATCTTTTCGATGAAAGGAAGGTGTCGATGAGAATGATAAGAAGATGGCCAAAGTGGTATGTTTTATCGAAACCAAAATAGAGTTGGGTTAATATCGATGAGAACTCATGATGATTCACCGACAAAAATAGACTTTGAAAAGAGGAAAGTTTAATCATTATGCCGCAAAATCCCACACAAACCTAAACAAGTCATGTCGCAATAAATTCAAATCAAGTTTCTTTATGACTATTGCATGTAACAGATGAACTCAACTGATAGAAACCAACCCTTGCCTTTCCTTTCAAATTTCTAAGAAACCAACCCAACCCTCCATTGAAAAATAAGTAAGGTCTTGTATATCGATCAAACTGACCCATCGACCAAATAGAAAAAGCATTTATCGAAGTGTTACCTTTCATCGAAAAGAAGTCGATTCCGTAAGTTCACTTTAGTATTTCCCGGTTCAATGAAATACATGCCATACTCATCAAAAGAAATAAGATATCGATGAAAAGAAAGCATCAGCAAAGCTCTAAAAGATCTTGATGAAGCCGCTAGTTTCATCGAAGCCTACGCATTGAAGAAAGAAGGAATGATTCTACTGAAATCGTGTCTTTCGATAAAAGGAGAGTATCGGTGCAACCCAAAATATTATTAGCGAAACCACTGTTTCGTCGAAGTTTACACATCGAAGAGAAGTAGTATATTCCATTGAAACCTTGCCTTTCAATAAAAAGGGGATGTCGAAGAAGTTGCTAAACCTCATGGCGGCAGAGTAAGTTTCATCGAAAACAAGTGTCATTGGAAAAGAAGGGGTTTCATCGAAATAAGATCTTTTCGATGAAAGGAAGGTGTCGATGAGAATGATAAGAAGATGGCCAAAGTGGTATGTTTTATCGAAACCAAAATAGAGTTGGGTTAATATCGATGAGAACTCATGATGATTCATCGACAAAAATAGACTTTGAAAAGAGGAAAGTTTAATCATTCTATCGCAAAATCCCACACAAACCTAAACAAGTCATGTCGCAATAAATTCAAATCAAGTTTCTTTATGACTATTGCATGTAACAGATGAACTCAACTGATAGAACGATCACAATTGTCTGATAAATTTATCAGGAGAGAGGAGCTTGAAGCAATCAAAGGCCGAGTGATTCTATGAAAGCTTCTCCAGTTGGGTTTACTCTGCAAAACTAGTAAGTGCTCTTCCAATCCTCATTCTTTGAGCATTACATCTGAGATGGAGGTGTCATCATCTAAAAAAACCAGGGCTAGAAAAAGGAAAGACCCCCAACCTCAGGAAATTAGGGAGGAAAATAAACCTAAATGATAGAAGAAAGAAGGGAGACCTCTAGAAGAAGACTTGTTGGACCAAATCCTTGCCTCAAATAATCATTCAAAGAAAATCAAGTCAGATGATGAGGGATTGGAAGATAAATTGAAATTCCTAGGGGATATTTGGATGGAAATTCGTGGTCATGAACTTTTTATCTTCAGTTATGTGAGGAGATCCACAGTAGAGCCAGTCTATAACTTATGGACATTGAATTTAGGGCAGCTCCCCAATGTCTTTGTAAGCATAGAGTTGATAAAAGCATTGGTGGATAGGTATGACCCTAAGAAAAAATCCATCTATGACTACATGGGTAACCCCTTGATACACATTACAAAGGATTACATTGAGAAAGTGTTTGAATTGGAGTGTGGATGTGAAGAGCACATTGATATGAGAAAACCCACACAAGATTACTTTAATATGGAGCATATCTACAAGTGATGGAGGCTTCCTCCACACAGACCAAGGTCAGGAGGATCTATCATTCCATTTATAGATGATGAGAAAGCCCCACTTGATGTAAATTTGTTCGGCCCATATTTCAAATATACATGTGCGGCACAAGTTTTGGGTGTAGAAGCTTCTCCCCTTATGGAAATTATCACCATGGTTATTAGTGCAGATATTCAGTCTAAAGACCCTCACATGTTTGATTATGCCACTTTCTCAACGGACACTATGAACCATGGGCTTAAAAACTGAAGAGTGACTTGATTAACATCCATTTCAAATAATACTCCCACTTGGTACACCTATTCCTCTATGCTGGACAAGAGACAGGGTTATGGGTTGAAGATGTAGGTGTCAGAGAATATGATAAGGCTAGAGTCCATAAACCTATTTAGTTGTGGTTGTTATTCTAGGATCAAAGATACAACAATAGTCAATACATGCATTTTGAAGAATTCTTTGTGAAGCCTCTGCACAGAGTGCTAGGATACCCTTGTGATTTTTTGTTGTCTCCATAGATTAAGAAATTTTTAAGAACAAAAGAATTTGATGAACAGAGCCAAATAACCCATAATTGGGGAGATTGGTATTGCTTCCTAAATTATACGCATATTAGGGTATATGGATTTGAGGGAAAACCCTTTTTTCTCGCAATGACAGTACTAGATAGGGTTGCTTACCTAGAAATTATCACACAATTGTCTCAAGCTAGTGCAAAACATCTCACAAATCATGGAAAGCAATCAATTCTGCCTAGACTATTAGTGTTTCTAGATTTTATTGTTAAAAGTTCAAAAAGTTATAATTTGTTGAAAAACAAGTTAGAGTACTACCACCTTGCGAAAGGGGAACAAAGACTTAACTTTGACCCAGAAGGCTACATATGAGGAGCTAGAGAATCACAAAATTTGAAAGTCGGGGAGCATACCCCTATGATGATTGATGATTTTATCAAGAATATGGAAAGAGAAGAGGCAATGAAGAAAAGGGCAACTTATGATAAAATTGCCAAAGCCTATGAGTGGAAGTTCGGCTGAGGGAAGATCAATGAGAAACTTTTGGAGGGGATTGATGACCCTGTGGCCATAATTGAGAAATTTTTGCTACATGAGTTGGCGATTGTAAATAATGTTCCACAATATGTTTTTAGAAATAGTTCTAATTGTGTGAGGGAAACTGAACCCATAGCACATTTATCTCCCTAGTCAACTGCTGAATATATTCCTACTGATTCACAGGACAATATGTTTCCACTCAAGTTTGGATATGAGAAACATATGGATTTGGCTAGAGGCCAATATAATTTGCAAGAAGTGGATGACACCAGGAGCTTGGAACATGAAGAGTTCATATTAGATCAAGATTTCATCCATACACCAAAATTTAATACTTTCTTATGTCAATATAGGGGAAAGATAATGAGACAATAGGAAGGAGAGACATGAGGAGGAAAATTTGCAAATGTTGGAGGAGGACATTGACAAAGAAATGAAAGAAATGACCCCTAAAAGGGGGAGGTAGTTACTCAAAGAAGCAGGTGTGATCATTTATCTCAGGTGGGAGATTAAGTCTGCCCTTTTGTTTGACAGTTTCTTGAAGAAGCACCACCATGGAAAATAGATTGTGCTAGCTGAGATGGATAGAATATTCTTTGGTTCAAGATATGATCTATATCAGAAAGCTTTATTACCATGGGCCTTATACCTCAGAAATAAGAGGCCACTCCTTGTAGACACTGATGAAGCTTTTGGGCACCTCATGATCCAACAAGTGGCAAAATAGATCCAAGGATAACTGCAAAATTAAACCTGGATGTGGCCAAGATAAAAAAGGATCAAATTGAGTACCTGGTTAGAGAAAACCATACACTCAAAGCCCCATATGAAAAGGTGCAAGTGGAAAAATAACATTGGCAAGATAAAGCATTATGGCTAAAATCAACACCTAGGATCACTGAAATTGAGGAATCTTCATTTGAGGCCTTGCAAGATGCAACCTATTGGTGGTTAAAGAATGAGAAATTGGTGAAGCAACTCAAGGGAGCCAAAAGGAGAACCAACAAACTTGCGAGTGATGTGGTGAACCACCAGTTCAAAGCCATGATGTCATACTCAACCAATTTCTAGAGGACATACACCGACACCATAAAGGCCCTAAATGAGCATATGAGATTACAAGAGAATTTGCAGGAAGTAATGAAAAAGACTGACTCAATGAATATAGAGGAAAAGGGTGAAGGGAATGCATTCATGGAAGCACACCATAGGTTTGGTAAAGAAATGAATAATGATATTCGGGTATTGGAAAATGCCAACACACCATGAATGCCTTCAATTATTCACGATGGAGACCTTGTGTCACTATAACAATGGCAAGCCGAGTTGATAGGCATCCTTGACAGGGCAAATGAGAAGTTGGACATAGAAGAGGACTTGGTACCCCATGTCAATTTGTTGGTATATGAGTTCTCCCAGTTAGAATATGATATGAAGAGATGGAGCAAAGATGTTTGTTGCTACAAGGATGCGGAATACATCAATCATTTGGGGATGTTAATTTTGTTTATGCTCAATTACAGTAGAAAAGACATTTAGTTAGTTATTACCAGTGGAAGGAGCCGCCACGAAGTCCTAGTTCCCGGTTGTGGTTCCTAGTCACAGTTCTTAGTCATAGTCCCTAGTCACAGTCCTAGTCAAAGAAATCTATCTCATCCAAGCCGAGTTTATTATATCCAAGCTCTAAGCCTTCAATGGTTTCACCTTCTATTCAATCAAAATTTCCCCGTGGAGAGTCCCCGATTTCCCTTCCCGACCTGCCTAGTCTAGTCAGTCATGGAGAAGTAGAAACGTGTGGAAAAGCATGTGGATAAACATGCACCAATCTTAATATATAATCAATCACATAGAAATGTACGAAGAAGCATCCTTCAAAGGGGCACACCCTTTCATTTGAAACCATTTGGCTCTCATATAAGTATGAGGGGAGTTTTGTAATATTAAGATATCATCAGCAAGAAGATTATTTTCATGTTCAGAATTTTAATCAATACAAGGGTCTGTATTTCATCTACATGTGTTGTGGATAAATGTTGTTTTAGCAACCTGTTCTCTTATGTTATTATCTGGAATAGATAAGTTGCTTTAAAAATTTCTAAGTGTGGAAAATTGGTTGCTTTCATTTTCAACTTGAAAAAACAAGATTGTATGTGAAACATAATTGTTCCTTATATTTCTTACTTAATTGGTCTTTTAGAAGGAAAGTTAAACTCATTTAAGCGAATTGTAGTGTAAGAAGTCAATTTATAAACACTTGGGAGCTGGACAACTGACAGATCCATCAGAAGGGTGGATTTAAAAAACTGTCACGTAGGAGTAATATTTGGGATCCTAGAAGACATAGACTTTGCGACCCAATAGAAGGATAGGTATTGATCATTACTCAATTATTTACTCAAAATAATACTTTGCTTTGCCATATTGAATACACTTCAATTTAATTCAAGTAGTAGGATTGATTAAGAAGATAGAGAGTAGGGAATAAGTTGAGATCAGTAGGGAAGATTAAGGTTAGTAGATAACACAAATGAGAAACATAAATTCTGTAAGAATATATAAACTTCAAGCATAAAGATCGAATAGCTTCAACAACAAAAATTTTGAACTCATCAGTACCACTCTATTTTGGGACCTTATGCCATTCTGAGATAGGGAGCAAACCAAAGTGAAACATTGAATCTTCTATAAAAACCATTAGTTAAAAGAAACAACTAGTGAGTAGGCATACCCGCCTAGGTCCTACAGAGCCTAAAGTGAGGGAGTTAGCAACTTAATGGGTTCACTCCACAAGTTGGCCAGATCAATTGGAGAGTTTTAAGTTAGGAGTTGGCATTTCCTTAAAACATATCCAATCTATTGATTTGAGATCCAACAGATTCCTTGCTTAAGGAGTGTTGTTATGTGGGAAATGCCTCTAATGAATGATTGATATGTTGAAACAAAGAATTGGATCAGTTGGTTTCTAAGACACTTGGATGGATTCCCATGATACTCTACATCATGAAGAAATCCTGAGAGTACTTAAAGAACCATTGGTCACTTTGCATCACCTTCTCTACTCAAACTCAACCAACTTTAGGCATTTATAGGCCCATATGACAATTACAAACTTTAACCACTCCCTTTTTAATCAATGGTTAAGAACTCATATGCAACATTTGCAAAAATCAAAGTTGCATTTTTGCACTTTTTACAACTTTTTTCCACTTTTTG